>NC_143190.1:34395500-34720000 GCF_051530095.1 Phoenix dactylifera | reverse complement strand
TTTTTCTTGGAGAAAGTTGGGCTTAGTAGGCTCTCATCCTGCAGGTGACACCTTGTGACCATTTCTTCCATTCGGGTTGCTTACAAAGATGGATGGATATAAAGATGGAATGCCCGACCTGCAGGCGTTCTCTGCCCCCAGCATAGGATGGACCCTGCTTTGTATTTATAGATGCCATCAAACACGTTACCAACTCCAGAACAAATCACATGGTAATAATTGCAGTGCCAGAATCTTGTTTGATCATCTTTTTTTCTCTCTCTCATCTGCTAGATCTTTCTGGCCAGGATGGAGAACTATCTCACACGGAGGAAAAGTAAAGTAGATAGCTGCAGTCAGACAATTTGCATAGTTCGTGTAATATATGTAACCCTGTATCATTTTAGGCTGTTCTATGCTGGTGCAGTCTCATCCCTGGTGCGCTGCTGTACATTTATGTTCCTTTGTATTGTTTAGACTGTTAATCCAAAAACAATTTGAAAAGCAGAAGCTCAAGAGCCAGGTTCGGTACGCATTACAGAGCGCTCTTAATGTGTCTTGACATCAAAAAAGGGCCAGGTGCTATATAAATTTGATATTCTAAAGCTCCATGTAAAGTAGTAAGATGATTTTGGTGGGATATGGGCAACTTGCAGCAATTTCTCATGGAAATCTAGCTGTTTCTTGTATTAGACCATTTGCTTTGATTCTTTATGTGTGCTGTTTTCGTGTTGGAACTATTGTGAAGAGCATATTCAATTCATTTTTTTTTTAAATTTTAATTGAGTGGGTTCATGGGGGGATGATTGATTATATGAAAGCAAGTAGGAATTATTGAGTTGGGGAGTGCCAATTGGATTTGTTGTCCGAGTTACAGAATCCGTTGGATACAAATACCAGAATAGTTCCTAGGGATAATTGCATCATGAAAGAGAACGATACCTGAATATAGTTAGGGTCTGTTTGGCACCATTATTGCAGGATCCAGCAGCATCGGCAGGCGAAATTTTTTTATGTTTTTCTATGACAGACAAATTGGAATGAATTTAGACTTGGAAGGACATGAGACACTTATTATACAGTTACGTTGAATTCGCTATTTCCACAAGCCCACCCAATATTCAGGTTCGGTATGGATTGGAAGCTCTATGAGAAGATCGGCATATGGCACGTAAAATATAAGTGGCAAGTGGCAATATAGTATAACTTTATTCCGTGGAATAGTAATTATAATTCATTTTTTCTCAATAAAGAAAAAAAGAAACATTAACCACACTTCATGAAAGTTAAACTTTTAGAAAGTCAAAAAAAATATTATTTGATTTCTGATTTTATGGTACGAGCAGCTGCATCCAATATATGCATGGTTTGATCAAAATTACAACCTCACCACATTACGAATGAAAAAACTAAGAAAACTTTATCTACGAAAGCACATGGGTGGTAAAAAATAAATTAAAAAGAGTTTAAATACACTTTTTCAACTCAATATAACATCTACCTAAGCACAAGGGAGGTAAAATAGAACGACTATAGAAGTCCAAGTGCAATCGCATCCTCTTTAGTTTCCAAGATAGCTGCTCACTCTGAGAAGATTGGAGATCTGGTTGCAAAAGAAGATGACCATGTTACCGGGCCATCCTCAGCTGCTACCAAGCTATCAATCCACTCCAAGACATCGACATCACTAAGGTTTCCACCATTCGATGACATAGGCACCTCCATAGGTTGGCTGCAAGAAGGAATTGATGTAGGAGAAGATGGTGGTGCTAAGATCACGCTATCGACCCAGTTCAAGATGTCAGAATCGATGAAGCCAACATTGCCAAAAGTGGAAGGGGGGACAGTGGTACCGGTGGAGCGGTCATCCACATGTACTCCTGGCGGTGGCACCTCCATAGGTTGGTTGCTAGAAGGAACTGATGTAGGAGAAGATGGTGGTGCTAAGATCACGTTGTCCACCCAGCTCAAGATGTCAGAATCTATGAAGCCAGCATCACCAGAAGTGAAAGGGGGGATAGTGGTGCCGGTGGAGCGGTCATCCACAGTACTTCTGGCGTTGGCACCTCCATGGGTTGGCTGCCAAAAGGAACTGATGTAGGAGAAGATGGTGGCATTAAAATCATGCTGTCGACCTACTTCAAGATGTCAGAATCGATGAAGCCAGCATCGCCAGAAGTGGAAGGAGGGATAGTGGTGCCGGTGGAGCAGTCATCCGCAAGTACTCTTGGAGGTGGCACTAACTGAGATGCAATCTCCTGCTCTGTGCAAGCAGCAATCACCTTCACAACACCACCATCACTACTGCTACAATCTTTGGCCTCACATGCCTGATCGAAGAGCGGCGTCGGCCGCGTAGCATGTATCCGTCTTCTCTTGCGGTCATGTGCGGCAGGAAAATCATCACCGGCTTCTTTGCTGTCCCTCTTAGGATAAATTCTGCAGAGAGTAATCTCCTGAAACTGCAAAACCAAGAGCAGTAGTCACAACAATCAGTGCTGGAAGATTCTACCAAGGATCGAAAGAAACAAAAAAAATTATCAAATTTCTCACAGAGTAAAAGATAATCAAATATATTAAACAAAACCATGACGGAAGATCATAACAGTAGATTCAGAAGAGAGGAAAAAAAATAGAAAAATTACATACCTTGCCATCAGGGAAGTGGAGGAGGTACTCGTGCATGATCCAGTTGGGGTGTAGCCTCTTCCTTTGGCTGTCTCTGAAATTGAAGACAAGGGACGTCTTGTGCCCGATCACCTCGGAGGAGTCTTTCTTGAAGATGAGCTGGCCTCGAGCATTGCCATGCCAGAAGCCCTCCTCAGCATTGCGGTTTGCCCTGCACCCACTTCCGTTGGTGCTTGCAACTTCTCCTGTGCAGACAACAAGGATATAAGCAACAATTAAATTAGAATATTAAGCTGATACAGAGCTATGGGAGAATGGCCCAAACAATCATAGCCATCATGCAAGTAAGGGACAGCCATAATTGATTGACACGACCACTTCAGTCAGACATGCACGATCCCAACTCGTTCACAAAACTACATCAAGTAGTGTGAAACACTCATCCGACTCCAACTATTTTTAATACAACATTGGTAACTATTATATCTGACTTCATTGATGGAAAATATATTCATGCCTCTTGAATGATTAGTAAGGCACAACTTAGATGACAAGAAAACGAGAAAAAAATCAGAGGTTTGTTTAGACATTGTGACCTGTTTCTATTCATTTTATATAACTCTATTCCTTCCTAAAGAAAACTTTATATACCTACTGTAGTTCTATATAACTATATTACTGTTATTATATCCCTAATTGACTTGGATTTTCAATTTATAGATGACTAGTATGCCACCAAATTATTCTAACTATTTTTTACATTGTCAGAAATTGGAGGAAATCAAATTGTAAAATTTAAATTAATATTTTTTTAAAAAAATAATATCAGATAAGGGGAGATGCGGTTATTGAGATAAAAAAGAGAAATTGTTTAAATTAAATTTTATTCAATAAATTAGAAAATATATCTAGAGTGAAGAAAGCAATCCATCCATCAAACTTTTTTTTTCAATCAGAAAACAAGATTTATGATATTCACATTAATGTAAAAATATAGAATTGAGGAAAGAAAACAAGAACGGGATGCAAGAAGGAACTACAAGAAACTCCACGAAGTCTGGAAGCCAGAGTCGAACCATCGGTTCACTTGCAACTTAAAGAAAAAGGAGAAGAAGCATGGGGGAGAACAAAGAAGAAGAAGGATCTTGGGTTTTTAATAGGGTTTTAGGCAAGGCAATATATCAAGAATTCATTGTTGCTAGTGATACCGAAAGAAGAAGAAGAAGGATCTCGGGTTTCAATCAAACCAATATATCAAGAAGTTCGTTAGCTATTACCGGTAAACTGGTTAGCTGTCTTGGTTTACTTGTAATTATATTCAAAGTGATAGCTTGGTTCACAGGAGAATATGTCTAGTTCTTCTAACCAGAACTAACTCTTCCTACTAATGACAGTGAACGTCGAACTTGATAACTAACTTCCACATCAATGGTTCTGGGCAAAGTTATAGTAGTGTACTGTTGCTACGCATGATCAGCCTAGAAGCTTAATTACCTAGTAGTAGAGGTACATCAACATAGAAATGTAGCCTACTGCAAGTCATGGAATTGCAGCCGCAGCGTCTAAAATTACATGAGTAGTGCTCTGCTTGTTCTCTGCCCAGAAAAGATTTATCAGTCAACAATTGTGAGCACTGATAGACAGCCTGATTTATCATTTCAAATGGAAGTGGATCCTAACAAAAATTATTCAATATGGCTTCACTTTGCTGAAATTGATTCCAGAATAAAAAGCACCGGAGAGAGGGTCTTTGATGTACTGGTAAATGGTGATGTTGCATTTGAAAATATTGGCATCATTCGAATGACTGGGGAACGTTATACAGCTCTCGTGCTGAATAGAATTGTTGCTGTGAACGGGAGGACGCTAACAATAACCTTGCGCCCTACAAATGGAAGTCATGCCATCATCAATGCAATTGAGGTCTTTGAGATCATTGCAGCAGAGCACAAAACTGCAGCAGAAGAAGGTAGGCGTGCAACAATTGTGAAAGATTAGCATTTTTATCTCATTGACTTGACAAATTTTATGCATTGCCTCCCATATGAAGATATGATGCTTATACATGAAAATTTAGTGCATGAACATCTCATCATGCCTAATCTTTTAGATTTTTTTTTGACATGCAATTCTGACCTAAAAGTTATGCAGGGTTACTTTTTGTCATTTTGTTTTCTTTCAATTCAGTTCTACATTTTCTTCATGTATCCATGGGTTACTTTTTTTGTGACTGGTAATAAGAATGCAAAGGTCATTGGCTTTTGTTTGGACTGAGATTTGAGATGGACTTGTGATTCTGTTTCCATCCTAACATGTGGGCTAATCAACTAATAAACATAAATGTATAAACATTTATGCCAATGACTTACGTAGGAAATTTATGGAAAGAAACCATCTCAGATAGGATTCTGATCCCATACCTAGTAGTAGAGGTACATCAACATAGAAATGTAGCCTACTGCAAGCCATTGAATTGCAGCCGCAGCATCTAAAATTACATGAGTAGTGCTCTGCTTGTTCTCTAATATCATACTATGAGCAGACGAAGTGTGGTTTGGTGGTTTATTGTGATTTAGTTGGTATAGATGTATTTTATGTTTCTATGCAACAGAAATTGTGCATCTGTGGAGGCTTTGTTGTGAATAACTTTGAAAACTTTGGTACTTTGCTTGATACATTGTTTTTTTTTTTGGGGACACTTTCATTTTTTTTCAGCACGAGCTTTTTAAGTAATAATAACACAGAAGAAGTAGTTGTACAGAAATTTAAAGACCTGGATTCTAAAGAAAATTGCTTCAATTTAAAATATTTGAAATTCTGATATTTCCAAGAACTTTGTCAGCCTTTTTATTTCAACTCATTTTACTTCTCTTGCTGATTTGATCTGCTTTCTCTCCCCGAGGCATCTCAAAAGCAAGTGGACGCTAATGTCCTTCACCTTCAGGTTTTAAAAATGTGCGACACAGATGTTGTCAGAAAGCATGAATTCCTTGTAAAAATCTGTTTCATGCATCTGGCATGCAATATGAAAATTAGACTTAAAAACATCCTTTACCATCCTACTTGTGGCAGACTTTTATGGCACAAAATATTTTTGTGAGTTAGTTGTAAAACAAAACAGAACAGAAGCTGATACTAGAAAAGAAACTACCAGCAAATGCAATAATTATAGGAGTGTGGAAACAACTATAAAATGCAAGAGGATGGTGATGAAGCTCAACCAACCACTGATTTTGGTTTAGCTTCAGACATATCAAACTGCTCAAAAAAGGAACTAGTTAACCAGAAACTTGCAAAAACATGTATATGTTGTATTATAATATTACAAAGAGCACTTATGTAATGATAAGCCATAGTAATAGTTAGACAATGCTGCTCAGCATTAGTTCCGGAGTCTTTTCATTTTGCTAGCCAGTTAAAGTCTCTTTGACTTGCAAGAAGTGAATTTTTTGGATTCCATGGAGCCATGTAAGTCCTCAAACTGTTCTACCAGTAGAAGCAAATTCTGCCACTTTCATGGCTAGATAAGTCATTTGACCATTGTAAGAACAGAGAAGTGTACCTTCACGAAAATCGTTAATTCTAACCCTAGATTATGACTTCATTATCTTGAAATGAAAGCTAATCAGTGCTTATTACTCATGCAGCCCTTCAATGATTGTCAAATATGAGAAAACTTATCTAGGTTTGTTATTGTAAATTTTGGTGTCTTATCCAATTTTTCCGGTCTAAGATCAATAATTGCCATGTTCTTCAAATCAACTCAAGATCAAATATGCAAGCCTGTCTGTCACTCAATGTTCAGGGTTGCCTTTGATTTATTAAGAATATCTCATGCTCACTACTCCAGTGGATTCATTTCTCAGGTCAAACTTTAGCTTGGTCACCAATTTTATAATTCTCAAGTTCCTATATATTACCTCAAATCTAGATGGCCTCTTAACTCTTGATATAGAACTATTTGGACAAAGAGAAGATAAGATTCGTCCAATTTGTGTTATAGGATGAATGAGCCTGTTGCAGAACCATTTCATTTACCTTTATTATTGATTTTATTTTTCATTGCTATCCAAGCCTTTATTCATCAAATAAATCTTATATGTAAGTATTAACTGTCCAGAATTGCTTTACAGGGACGTCTCATACAACCAACTTAATGGCTCAATACCAGAGAGCCTTGGCCAGCTGACATCATTACGAGTACTGTAAGGAGAAATGCTGAATAATCTGATTCTTTTGGACATGGTCTTGGATTGAATAGAAGCACTAACCAGTTGTTCTGTAGAAATCTCAATGGAAATTTTCTATCAGGAAGAGTTCCATTGAGATTATATGCGGTGCTTCAAAGTAGCTCAAAATTATTTTAACCAACTTCACATTGATATGGAGCCAAAAGACTGATCTTGAGAATCACTTATTTAGTCCCTCTTCATCTTAGTCTGAGTTGTTATTAAAAGTTTCTTTATGCAAAGGTAATGATTCGGAAATAGTAAGGACCTTTTGTTCAGATGGTAACGATCATCAATTATGTAAAACAATTGTTACTTAGTAAGTGAATTTGTTTAATTGGTTATTGTATTTCCTTTATTTAGTGATCAGATTTCGATGAGCTGAGAATATTGACATCAGGTAGACATGCCAAATATTATGTTGATGTTCTTCCAATCATATGCACTTCAATGCTGCCTGCTGAGTGACTTTGAAGACGTCACAGACCTTGATCCCTCAAGTTCAGTTTGGATCACTTCTCATTGATCAATATAATCTTGGGTTGTTGTCACTTCCAATTTTTGAGTCAAACTACTGACCTCCGGATTTGGTACCCAAATTTCTCATTGATTTGGATAATTGGAAGATTAGATGCCATCAAATGCTGGTACATTCATGTCTACATGTATCTATTTCTATATAAATCCACATGCATATAAACACCTGCAGACATATATAGCTATACACATTAATGCACAATGTCTATACTTTACGACTTTGGGTTTAAATATTCAAATATTCAGCATATTTCTGTTTGATCATTTGAGTAAATGTAGATTATTTTCTGAATATGCAGAGGTCTGGACAACCAGGGTTTGAAGGGTTTCTTGCCGAATGACATAGCAAAACTGCAGCATTTACAAAGCATGTTAGCTTTTCAGATTGTTGCACTCTAGTGTACAAAGCTTGCCTAATGATCAAAGAAAGCCAAACCGAGCCGACCTGGCCGGTTCAGCCAGAACCGAGCCGACCTGGCCTTCAACTGGGTCGGTTCGGCGGTAGAAAACGGTTGGGCCGAAACCTATGGGCTCTGGCCAGAACCAGCCAGAATTGGACAGAACCGCCGGTTCAACTTGTGTGTGTGTACGTGTGTGTGTGTGTGTGTGTAAATATATATATATATATATATATATATATATATATATATTCTTATTCATATACATGACATTTCCATTTTTTTCTGGCATTGAATTGGTAATTACTTGATTGTATTGATGGCATGGTCTTTATGGCTTGATAATTTTGTTTATGACTTATCCTTACATGAATTGTGAACTTGATTCAACTTATCATAATTCCTCCAGCAGACATATATTTTCTTATATGTAAAGATGTTAAGGCCTGCTTGTGGTCAATACATGCCTGACCAAGTTGTTGTGCTTTGCAGATGGCATTCTTTTAGGGGGCATTCTCATCATGTATGAGTTGCACAATTTCTTGCGTCCTATTCTTTTCATTATGTATTCCTTATGGATACCCCAGATAACTATTAATGTCATTCAGGATATAAGAAAACCCCTGCACCCTCATTATATATTAGGCATGACTCTCACTCGGCTTGCAATTCCATTATACATACTTGGCTGCCCAGGCAATTTCATGCATATTGAGGTTGACACGAATTGGTGCATAACTTTGGGAGTATTCTTGGGATTGCAAGCATCAATTCTCCTCCTCCAGCATTACCTTGGTTCTCGATGGTTTATTCCTCGCCAGGTTAGAGTTTTCTTGTCATTTTGTTAGATTTGTATTTTCTAATACACGGGCTTATGCCAAAGAAATATAATTATTTATCAATTATGTTGCAGTGCAATAGAACTAGGTACTTAGGTAGTACTTAAGACGATATTGATATGGCAAATAATAGAACTGACCGCGAGAAAAGGAACCTGTTTTTTAACACAAATGCACAGACTGAAAGGTTATCAGATATGGTAGAAATGCTCCGTGATGGAAAATTATAAACTACATTTTCTAGTTTTTGTGCCTGCTGCAATAATGCACTCGAATAAGTATTGTCTAATGTCTGAAAAGCATGAAGTTCTGGTACATTACTGTTTTTTTAATTATGTCGAGGGTGATACAACTCAAACTACTGATTGTGTCATTTGCATGACTGCCATCGATCTTGCACAGCGGTCAACTGATTACATGGTACTTGGAAACCTCTTTGCCTTCAATTTCTCGGACATGCAAAAATGCTAGTTTTACTTGTTTTCTTGGAGAAAGTTCGGCTTAGTAGGCTCTCATCCTGCAGGTGACACCTTGTGATCATTTCTTCCATTCGGGTTGCTTACAAAGATGGATGGATATAAAGATGGAATGCCCGACTTGCAGGCGTTCTCTGCCCCCAGCATAGGTTGGACCCTGCTTTGTATTTATACATGCCATCAAACACATTACGAACTCCAGAACAAATCATATGGCAATAATTGGAGTGCCAGAATCTTGTTTTATCATCTTTTTTTCTTTTTCTCATCTGCTAGATCTTTCTGGCCAGGATGGAGAACCATCTCACACAGAGAAAAAGAAAAGTAGATAGCTGCAGAGTCAGACAATTTGCATAGTTCATGTAATATATGCAACCCTGTATCATTTTAGGCTGTTCTATGCTGGTGCAGTCTCATCCCTGGTGCACTGCTGTACATTTATGTTCCTATGTATTGTTTAGACTGTTAATCCAAAAACAATTTGAAAAGCAGAAGCTCAAGAGCCAGGTTCAGTACACATTACAGAACGCTCTTAATGTGTCCTGACATCAAAAAAGGGCCAGGTGCAACATAAATTTGATATTCTAAAGCTCCATGTAAAGTAGTAAGATGATTTTGGTGGGGTATGGGCAACTTGCAGCAATTTCTCATGGAAATGTAGTTGTTTCTTGTATTAGACCATTTGCTTTGTTTCTTTATGTGTTCTGTTTTCATGTTGGAACTATTGTGAAGAGCATATTCAGTTCGTTTTTTAAAAAAATTTAATTTTGATTTTTGAGTGGGTTCATGGTAGGATGATTGATTATATGAAAGCAGGTAGGAATTATTGAGTTGGGGGGGGTGCCAATTGGATTTGTTGTCCGAGTTACAGAATCCGTTGGATACAAATACCAGAATAGTTCCTAGGGATAATTGCGTCGTGAAAGAGAACAATACCTGAATATAGTTAGGGTCTATTTGGCACCATCATTGCAGGATCCAGCAGCATCGGTAGGGAAGAGAGCACGGATGGGGGAGGAAGTGTGGGAGCGGGAGAAAAAGAGGCGGGTCACAGGCCTAATCTCGGTGATTTTTTTCTTATAAAATCTCGAGGTTTTTTAAACCAAAATCCTTCTAGGATTGGGTCCCATGTCGTCTTCTCCCGTTCTCTCCCTCTCTCCCCTTTCCACGCTATATCTCCTCGCCATGCAATGGGGATGCTGTGAAATGTATATAGAGAGAGAGGGAGGGCACCTAGGGTTGGGTTGATTGGATTTCAATTTAGATTCGGTCAGTTCTTAATTAGATAATGGAGGTTGAATTTATTGATCCAAGCCATCAAATGTTTGCCGTCTCTAAATTGCTTAGATACTAAATAATATAGATTAGGAAGTTCTTAGTTTATGCATTAAGTGGTGAAAAATGGGATAGCTTAAATAATATGAAACAATATAGGATTTTTCCCCTTAATATTGGATGAGGAGTCTTTTGCATGATTTTTTATATTTAAATAATTTAGGGATAACAAATTACATCCAATAACTTGAATCATCAATATTGGAACCTCATTATCCAATCATGGATCCTACGTAAGTAAAAATTAAAAAATAAATAAAATAAAAGTAAATTATTGAAAATATAAAGAAATAGTATTAAATATATATATATATATAAGACTAAATAAATACAAAATTAAAAAAAGGGAAAATAACGAGTATGGATTATGTCATAATAATAAAAGAAAAAAAACAAAAATAATAGAAGCTCCCCAAAAGAATTATAGCGGCATTGTAAAAATTACTTCTATTATTTAATTAATTGCTATTTAAAAATAATATAAAGTTGATTATATTTTGAAGGGTACCTAGTTAAATTAAATATTGGAATCGAATTGTTGTTCCTTGTATTCCTTTGTTTTATCTCCAAAAGTTGGAAGGGAAATTATGATTCCAATTCTCCGCTTTTCATTTCCATCTCGATTTCTTTTCATTCCACAAAACCATACATAGTGTAAGTGTATTGGCACCTATCTAGAAATTTTGTAATATACTGCAGGATTCTTTTGTGAAAAGGGGATTGTAGAACAGGAAGGAGTAAGCTGAACGTTGACTAGAAAAAGTTATGAAGAAGAGTATGAGGAATTTGCAATTTAATTGTAGTATTAGCCCACAGTCGGAAGAAAATAGAGTGTAGAGGCCCAAGTTTGAGTTGGGCCGGCCTCCGAACAAGGGCGGCCCAACACGTGAAAAAGGAGGAGGGAGTCTCCCGGTTGACACGCCCTCCCTTCCCTGTTTCGAAAATTCCTCCCCTCCTTCCGAATCCACCGGAAGGGAGGTTTTAGGGTAATAAAAACCATAGCAAATCAGGCTGAGATCTCCTCCTCTCCCTAGGGCATCAACCGAGAGCCCTTCCACACACACACACAAAAAAAAAAAGGGAGATTGGAGTTCTACCTTGCTGCGGGAGGGATCGGAGCGTTCGCCGTCGATCCGGTCGGGAGGATCTCGCCGAAGGCAAGGTGAGCACCCTCTCCCCCTTCTCCTTCGTCTTTGGCCAGTACTTCTTTGGAACATGGCCGGGAAGCCGCCGGATTGATGGAGAAGCCGAGCCGTGTTCGGCCTTCTCCTCTTCCGTTCCGGCCAGCCGTCGCCGGGCGTGGCACCGCCACAGGCCGACGACCAGGGGGCGTCGCCGGCCATGGGCCACCTGTTGCCGAGCACTCTCCTTTCCGTCGGGAAGGAGGAAGGAAGCGGGAGAGAAAGAGAGAGCCAACTCTCTCTTCTTGGTTATTTTATTGACGGGAAGAGAGAGAGAGAGAGAGAGAGAGAGAGAGAGAGAACAACCTCTTCTTTGTTCTTCTCCCTCTCTGGTTGCTCTCTTTTATTGCTTTGTTTTCTCTCTAGTTCAATATAGGGAGATCATGGACTGTTGGTTAGTCCTGGGGTGCTAGATACTGGTGGACCCTTAAGAGGATCCATATAGAGTTTTGGGTTTTTAATATATATCTTTGATAATTTTTAATATTAATTTGGTTCTGTAGGGGAACAATCTGTTGGATAAGAGGACGTTGAGTAGGAATTTACGCATACCGGTTCATAGATCGCCGTGAAAGCGGGTGACTCGTTTGTCTGAATTTTCAACAAAGGGTAAGAATCCTTGTACGCCAATCCTACATGATATAAATATTTTTATACTTATATATGTATGATATACTATGTTCCAAATTAATATGTTATGATCCAGACAAATTAAAATAGTTTTATATTAAATTATCTTTTGATCGTGTTGGCTTGTGATTAATATTATGATATATGCATGTGCATAGCCTACACCTGCATGATTGAATTTATGGATGTGGTGCTATGGAGTAACCTTGTTATTATTGGTTGCTCCGTCACGAGTTGGAAACGTGACCGGATTAGTCTATAGCTGTGAATAAAAAAAAAAAGAATTAATGTGTGGATGTGAAATTGATTAAATGAATATTTACTTTAGGCCGTCTCGTTATATTTGGTTTACCCGTCACAGGCTCTAAGTGTGACAATGTTGGTTTGCCCGTCACAGGTTCTAAGTATGACAATGTTGGTTTGCCCGTCACTAGCTCTAAGTGTGACAATGTTGGTTTGCCCGTCACAAGCTCTAAGTGTGACAATATTGGTTTGCCCGTCACTGGCTCTAAGTGTGACAATGTTGGTTTGCCCGTCACAGGCTCTAAGTGTGACAATATTGGTTTGCCCCGTCACGGGCTGGAAACGTGACTGGAATTTGGCCCAAAGTCGAAAAGATAATTAATCTGGATCAAGTTAATATAGAATGGAAAGAAAAAGCATGGAACATAGTAATGAATATTTATGAGCTATCATATGCTATATCATGCTTGTATGGCTGGACTTTCATTGACGTTGGACGTACATACTTATATTGATTATTTGAGTCTTTTAATAGCCAGTTTGTGGTTTCATGAAATGTCCATCGATTCATCGCGGTTTTCAAATTCATATTACTATTGTGTTGGTATGGATGTGCAGGGATTCTTACTGGGCTATAAAGCTTACCCCATTTCCTCTTTCTCCTTTCAGAGTTGCAGGATGCTTGCATGGATGGGTTGGGTGCAGAGCATGAGTTTCAGAGTTATTAGCTAGCTAGTTAGTTTATCTTTCTTTGATGATGATGAGTATTTGAAGATTTTGTAATTGAACCAATTTGACATGTTGGATTTGTCTATTTGAATTGATTAATTAATTATGGATTTATTAGATTTTTGTTCATCTTAGGCCTTGCATGATCTTTAGGGAATTGTTTTAGAGCTCATGCGGCCGGTCGCGTACCGGACCCGGGTGCTGGGTTCAGGGCGTGACAGAGAGAACATACCTTGCGACAAACTTCGAGGAAATTTAGGTTTGGGAGAATGGCAAAGTTAGTCGAGATGAGCAATTTAATTCTACAATTTTTTGAAAAACTGGATGTGGAAATTGACTAGTTAGAATGCACGTGGCTGCTAAAAATTTCAAATGCAAGTTTTATGATTTAAGAATAGATTAGATTTTCTTCATGGAATTATTTTGAATTTATCTATTACATTACATTCTTGATCTGAATAAATTTTTATGTTTTTCTATGACAAACAAATTGGAATGAATTTAGACTTGGAGGGGCATGAGACACTTATTATACGTAGAATTATAAAAATCACATTTTAGCAGATTTTTCACCTTGGACTTCTTGTTCTCAACTTCTAGCAGTGGTCGGAATCCTGTTATTTTTCTTATAGAAGTTCATAATGGTTTGAGGCAAACATCTTAGTGGGGTTACTGCAGAACTTGAAAAGTTGAGGAATTTAACTGCTTTATATAATTTTAGGTTAGACCAGATTAGAATTTATATTAAAATTAGGATACGGTAGATGGTCGGAGATATTTGTCATATAGTTTCTTGCATAATCCCTTATTCTATGAAAAGGTAGAGACCATTTTTCTTTCATATGCTTAAATGTTTCAGCATTTTATTATGTCAATAAAATGTATTATAGTGAGGAAGCTGATTGAGCTTGATGCTTATAGTCTGAGATGAAGTGTCTCTTTTCTTTTTCCTTATCTTTTCCCTTCTTTTTTTTTTGCAAGAAAGGGAGGAGGTGCGGTAAGGGAAAGGAAGAGGGCCACGAAATAAATACGTTGAATGATATAGCTGGCAAGATTTTCCTTTTTTCCTGGGTTAATAAGATTTCCATATACAGGCAACAAGTACGGCGCAGAAAATTCTATACTTGCAAAAAGGAAAGTTCTAGATCTAAAATCTTAGATCTTGCTTGATCCATGGTCAACTCCACCTCCACGGATGCGTGGAAGCACGACCAAGTTTTCCCGTCTCTTCATGGGCTCTCTCCAGTCAACCCGCCGCGATAGAGGGAGGTAACTAATTGGTCTCCCCTTCATTTCAACGCCCTTCCTACTACTTTAATACCGTATCAGCTGAGCGCATTTACGTCACTTCGTTCTACCGACAATTTGCCCCGCGATTGGTGATGCCTTCGGTCCACCAACCTCCCTCTCTTTCTCTCTCTCCATCCCATCCCACTTGCTTTCAGACTCGCTGGACTCCAGATATGTAATTATTTCTCTTTTTAAGTCCTGGGAATCTAGTTTAAACTACTCGACATGTGAACTGCTGCTGCTCCTGAGAGCGGCTTTGATCACTCTTAACTATTATATAATGATCTCTCTCTCTCTCTCTCTCTCTCTCTCTCTCGTCGTAACTGGCATCACGGCAACTGATTCACTCCTAAACCGATCTCAAGCATCCCGTCGCTCATCTCATGTGGGGAAATAAATACCCAGAGGAACCCCGAGAGAGAGAGAAGGGAGATAGCTAGGGTTTATCTCTGCTTAAAGAGAGAGGGAAAAAAGAGGAGTTGGGAGGGCCAAGAGAGAGAGAGGGGAGCAGCAAAATGCTCGGATCCCCCATTCTCCATCTGCTTCTGCTCCACATCGCTCTATTGGCCACTGATCTTGGCGTTTCGACAGCCACCACCAAAAAAGGTAAACCTTACTTCCCGTTGCTTCGTAGTTTCTTGTACAGAAGAAGTAGAAGAGATGGATGCTTGCGACTTTCTACATTTAAACCTGAACGGAAAATTATGCCAAAAATTGCTGCTTGGTTGTGTCCCTTCTTCTTGGTTGTGTCCCGAATTATTTTTTCATGTCATGCCTCCTCCTGCTGTTAGAATTAATCCCCGTAGAAGGCATTTCTAGAACTGGTTCTGTCTTAGATAGAATCACGCCGCCTAGATGTGGTGTTGTGTAATTTCACCGGATCTCTAGCGAAGACTGTTGCATAGAAATCGGAACGCGCTGGAATGTAGCTAATTGAAGGGGAACCGAGAATACGTACTAAATAAGATAGGTCCAAGGCCGCATGACGAGAAGTGGTGGTCTCTTGGCCAATCGACTCTTGCCAGATTGAGTAGGTTGGCCGTGTACAATTCTTTATTTCATTTTTAAAAAATAGGTATCTGGATATCACCATCTTACATGTTTTAAATCTTATGTGTATTTTTTTATGATTTTGTGACTATAGATGTGTTTCTCTTAACTAGCTGCTACTATTACTACGGCTACTCCAAGTTCATTGGAACAAGTATCGTCTTCTGGTTGTTTTCGTTGATGTTGCAAAAGTTCAATCAGCTTTTGAGCATATTAACAAGTCGATAAAATTGTTTTTATTATATTTAGTATGAGGAAGTTGTCACGAAAGGAATGCTAGTAAGAGTTGAACGGTTATATGTATTTCGTCCTCGATTGGACTCAGGACTCAGTGTGTTTTCTTTGCAGAGCCATTTGCGATCCGCATAAGCTGTGGGGCTCGTGAGAATGTTCGAACACAGCCTACAAATGCCTTATGGTATAGAGACTTTGGTTATACTGGCGGAAGACTGGCAAATGCAACAAGTCTGCTTTCCATCGTCCCTCCACTTACAACGCTCAGATATTTTCCTCTCTCTGATGGTCCTGAGAATTGCTATAACATCAACCGTATTCCTCGTGGACACTATGCAGTGAGATTTTTCTTTGCTCTTGTTAAAGATCCTAATCTTGAGAGTGAGCCTCTTTTTGATATATCAGTTGATGGAACCCAAATTTATTCTCTGAGGTCAGGCTGGAGCAAAAAGGATGACCAGTCATTTGTTGAAGCTCTAGTTTTTGTTCCAGATACATCCGTGTCTGCTTGTCTCCATAGCACTGGTCATGGAGATCCATCTATCCTTTCAATTGAAATAATTCAAGTTGATGACAGGGCATATTATTTTGGTCCATTATGGGGTAAGGATACAGTACTTAGAACAGCTAAAAGATTGACTTGTGGTTCAGGGAAGCCAGCATTTGATGAAGATTATAATGGCAATCATTGGGGTGGTGATAGATTTTGGTTAGGAACGTCAACTTTTGCTGCAGGATCTGATAAGTCTATTTCGACAGAAGATAAAATTGCCCAAGCATCAATTTCACCGAACTTCTACCCAGAAAAGATTTATCAGTCAGCAATTGTGAGCACTGATAGACAGCCTGATTTATCATTTCAAATGGAGGTGGATCCCAACAAAAATTATTCAATATGGCTTCACTTTGCTGAAATTGATTCCAGAATAAAAAACACTGGAGAGAGGGTCTTTGATGTACTGGTAAATGGTGATGTTGCCTTTGAAAATATTGACATCATTCGCATGACTGGGGAACCTTATACAGCTCTCGTGCTGAATAGAACTGTTGCTGTGAATGGGAGGACGCTAACAATAAGCTTGCGCCCTATAAATGGAAGTCATGCCATCATCAATGCAATTGAGGTCTTTGAGATCATTGCAGCAGAGCACAAAACTGCAGCACAAGAAGGTAGGTGTGCAACATTTGTGAAAGATTAGCACTTTTATCTCATTGACTTGACAAATTTTATGCATTGCCTCCCACATGAAGATATGATTCTTATAAATGAAAATTTAGTGCATGAACATCTCATCATGCCTAATATTTTGGATTTTTTTTTGACATGCAATTCTGACCTAAAAGTTATGCAGGGTTACTTTTTGTCATTTTGTTTTCTTTCAATTCAGTTCTACATTTTCTTCATGTATCCATGAGGTTACTTTTTTTGTGACTGTTAATAAGAATGCAAAGGTCATTGGCCTTTGCTTGGACTGAGATTTGAGATGGACTTGTGATTCTGTTTCCATCCTAATGTGTGGGCTAATCAACAAATAGGCATAAATGTTTAAGGACTTACGTAGGAAAATTATGGAAAGAAACCATCTCAGATAGGATTCTGATCCCATACTTTTCAGATGTTATCCTAAATTCACAATAATATGGTGTGCTAGAAACTTGTCAAAATATGCCATTGCAAAACAAAAGGCCGCAGACCATTAGGATGAATACAAGTCAGGAAGATTTGGGGGTCCTTTGGGCAATGTAAATTGAATGCTTTATCAGGTTAGATTTAATATGCTTGCTTGCTTATTTTATATAAAGTAGAAAGCCTGTAAGTGCACTCACACTGAACTGCTATTGGCTGGTTTTCTCCTTTTCCTATTGTTGCTAACTGTTGGAGGCATTGCCAACATCAGCTGCCCATTATCATATTAAGTGAATGTAATGCATGGTTACTTATTCAGTTTTACATGGTCCTGTCACAATTGCTGATTACTATGCTGAAAAAGTAGCGGCAGAGAAAATACCTTCACAAGAGTTTGTTATATACCTTGATTCATTTTATTGATTATTTGTTGGCTGAAGCTAATAGTTCCTTCTTTTTTGGATTAGTGAAGGTGAACAAAAAATGTTATTTAGGTGACTTCTTATTTTTGTTGTTTAGTTCATATTTGATGCTCTTTTAGTCTTTATATGATTCATTATTTTGTTAAATTGTGTCTAATTCATTCCAACATGGCCTTCCATAGTTAGAGCTTTGCAAAATTTGAAGAGTTCACTGGGGCTTCCGCTTCGTTTTGGCTGGAATGGTGACCCATGTGTTCCCCAACAGCATCCTTGGAGCGGAGTGGACTGCCAATTTGACAGTAAAACTGGCCAATGGGTCATAGATGGGCTGTAATTTCTCAACCTTAAAAAATTATTTAGTGCAACTAGATATTGCTCCTTGTCTTTTCTTATGGTAAAAAGCAGTGTTGACAGGGTCAACAGGGCTACACATACTAGTTTGCTAGCCAAAATCTTAAAGCTAAACAAGATTTTGAACCATGGAACAAATGTTCTATTTTCCAGAAATGAACCATATTTTGAAGTGCATCAAAAAGTATCAAATATATCTTTTAAAATTTATTGTTTAGTAACTGACAAATTAGAGCTCGTTTATCTACTATTGGAAACTTTAGGAGCAAGCATGGGAATCAATTTAGTTGTTGAGGCACGGAGCCATTTCCATTCAATTGTAAATGGCAGGTCCTCTTCGCAAGACACCACACTAAAGCTTAATGGTTATTTATTTGGTCATTGCATGCTTGCATTTTATGCTCAGGGCTGTGCATGTATACACTGTATGCATCACCTGCCAGCCATGTAACTAATTCAACAGGGAGGAGTCTGATGGTTGGCTAGGTCAGGTTGGCCATTATCCCATCAGCTGATTATATGATTAAGATTAGATTGTGTATTTGTAGAAGTGAGCATCAGAACCTCAAGCAAACATCCATGCTAAGGTGTCTGCATTATTGCAATTAACTTAATTTTTATCTCTCTCCAGAATAGGTCTAGGCTTATGAGGTGTGTAGTGGTCAACACTAGGGATGTGCTTCAATGCTAGAAAGGTTCTTCATAACATTGTTGATGTGGTATATGTTAGGTTGATATTCTGGGAAGCTTGTATTTTAGCATGTCTCTTGGAAGAAGGTACTAGATATCTTATGGTGTAGTTTCCCTAATTTCTGCATATAATTTCAATTAATAAAAACATGTTGTTAGATTAGTCGAATGAGGAAAAATCAAAAGGATATGGAGAAATGGAGCACCTTGATTTCTAGATCAATGTAAGATAATAATCTTGGGTTGTTGTCACTTCCATTTTTTGAGTCAAACTACTGACCTCCGGATTTGGTACCCAAATTTCTCATTGATTTGGATAATTGGAAGATTAGATGCCACCAAATGCTGGTACATTCATGCCTACATGTATCTATCTCTATATAAATCCACACGCATATAAACACCTACAGACATATATAGCTATACACATTAATGCACAATGTCTATACTTTTTTACGACTTTAGGTTTAAATATTCAAATATTCAGCATATTTTTGTTTGATCATTTGAGTAAATGAAGATTATTTCCTGAATATGCAGAGGTCTGGACAACCAGGGTTTGAAGGGTTTCTTGCCGAATGACATAGCAAAACTACAGCATTTACAAAGCATGTGAGTTTTTCAGATTGTTGCACTCTAGTGTACAAAGCCTGCCTAATGATCAAAGAAAGCCAGAACCGAGCCAACCCGCCTGCAACTGGGTCGGTTCGGCTGTAGAAAACGGTTCCGGCCTCTTAGGGGCCGGAACCTGGGGCCGAAACCTATTGGCTCTGGCCAGAACCGACCAGAATTGGACAGGACCGCCGGTTTGACTTGGTTCAAACTGGTACCGACCCGTACCGGACGCTGACCGATATGGGTCTCGGTACCGGTTCGGCGAACCTTGCTAATGATATTTACACTATTTATTTTTCAACATACATAAGTCTTATGGCTGTTACTTTTATTAGTAAATGGTTCCTACATTCACAAAATTATTATAATATGAAAATGCTTAATCTTGCATGAAGGTATAACAAATATCTTGTCTATGCAATTTTGTTTAATCACAATAGTTGACTTTATTAATTTTTCTATAACATTATTTCTCTATTTTTCTCTTAACAGAAACTTGAGCGACAATAGCATCCGTGGTGGCATTCCGTCCTCTCTTGGTACTATTACTGGGTTGGAAGTATTGTGAGTACATGCATATTACTGCATGTCATGACTAACATGTTGCGATGCTATTATGTATAGACCAATAGTTAAATGATTGTTGATGATGGAAGAGCTGATGCATGCTAGATCCTAATGAAATATGTGCTTTGTTTCTTCCTGTTGAGTTTGAGTTGATCATAGATTGCCAAATTACATTGTGAATAACTTTGAAAACTTTGGTATTCGCTTGATACATTGTTTTTTTTGGGACACTTTAATTTTTTTTCAGCACAAGCTTTTTAAGGAATAATAACACAGAAGAAGTAGGTGTACAGAAATTTAAAGACCTGGATTCTAAAGAAAATTTAATAACACAGAAGAAGACTTTTATGACACAAAATATTTTTGTGAGTTAGTTGTAAAACAAAACAGAACAGAAGCTGATACTAGAAAAGAAACTACCAGCAAATGCAATAATTATAGGAGTGTGGAAACGACTATAAAATGCAAGAGGATGGTTTCAACCAACCACTGATTTTGGTTTAGCTTCAGACATATCAAACTGCTCAAAAAAGGAACTAGTTAACCAGAAACTTGCAAAAACATGTATATGTTGTATTATAATATTACAAAGAGCACTTATGTAATGATAAGCCATAGTAATAGTTAGACAATGCTGCTCAGCATTAGTTCCGGAGTCTTTTCATTTTGCTAGCCAGTTAAAGTCTTGAAACTTCTTTGACTTGCCAGAAGTGAATCCTTGGATTCCATGAAGCCATGTAAGTCCCCAAACTGTTCTACTAGTAGAAGCAAATTCTGCCACTTTCATGGCTAGATAGTCATTTGACCATTGTAAGAACAAAGAAGTGTACCTTCACGAAAATCATTAATTCTAAGCCTAGATTATGGCTTCATTATCTTGAAATGAAAGCTAATCAGTGCTTATTACTCATGCAGCCCTTTGATGATTGTCAAATATGAGAAGACTTGTCTAGGTTTGTTGTTGTAATTTTTGGTATCTTATATGATTTTGCCGGTCTAAGATCAATAATTGCCATGTTCTTCAAATCAACTCAAGATCAAATATGCAAGCCTGTCTGTCACTCGATGTTCAGGGTTGCCTTTGATTTATTAAGAATATCTCATGCTCACTACTCCAGTGGATTCATTTCTCAGGTCAAACTTTTGCATGGTCACCAATTTTATAATTCGCAAGTTCCTATATATTACCTCAAAACTAGATGGTCTCTAAGTCTTGATATAGAACTATTTGAACAAAGAGAAGATTAGATTCATCCAATTTGTGTTATAGGATGAATGAGCCTGTTGCAGAACCATTTCATTTACCTTTATTATTGATTTTTTTTTTCATTGCTATCCAAGCCTTTATTCATCAAATAAATCCTATATGTAAGTATTAACCGTCCAGAATTGCTTTACAGGGACCTCTCATACAACCAACTCAATGGCTCAATACCAGAGAGCCTTGGCCAGCTGACATCATTACGAATACTGTAAGGAGAAATGCTTAATAATCTGATTTTTTTGGACATGGTCTTGGATTAAATAGAAGCACTAACCAGTTGTTCTGTAGAAATCTCAATGGAAATTTTCTATCAGGAAGAGTTCCAGCCGATCTTGGAGGAAGACCTCTTCACAGGGCTAGTTTCAAGTAAGAAGTTGTGAAAGTAGCTATCGGCTTTTGCCCATCTAAGTTATGTTTGAGACGCTACAATTAAATATAACAGTAGATATATACGGTGCTTCAAAGTAGCTCAAAATTATTTTAACCAACTTCACATTGATATGGAGCCAAAAGACTGATCTTGAGAATCACTTATTTAGTCCCTCTTCATCTTAGTCTGAGTTGTTATTAAAAGTTTCTTTATGCAAAGGTAATGATTCGGAAATAGTAACGACCTTTTGTTCAGATGGTAACGATATCAATTATGTAAAACAATTATTACGTAGTAAGTGAATTTGTTTAATTGGTTATTGTATTTCCTTTATTTAGTGATCAGATTTCGATGAGCTGAGAATATTGACATCAGGTAGATATGCCAAATATTATGTTAATGTTCTTCCAACCATATGCACTTCAATGCTGCCTGTTGAGTGACTTTGAAGACGTGAGAGACCTTGATCCCTCAAGTTCAGTTTGGATCACTTCTCATTGATCAATATAAGAGTGAGCAGATGGCCGTGATCTCTCTCCTGTGGTCCAATTTAAAAATTATGAAAGACTGCAATATCCAAGGTTCCTCTTTTGATATAAATATAGTCCCCTAAGGTTTTTCTCCTAAGATATTATAGAGAGCCTTGATGAGAGCGCATCAGGAAAGAAGTAGCTTATGATAAAAAATCGTAATCTTACAAAGATGGACGCCGCATCGTCAAGGACCTAAATTTTATAATCTTCTGATTGGTCACAAAAATTCAAAATCCTTTATTCTTCCATCACAATTGTCTATCATTCAGCCCTTCAAAAAACCTCTTATATTTCTCCAAGATTCAAATGCCCTCCATGAGAGGTGACATCTCTGTGTAACTCCCTCTATGTTCATGTATAACTGTAAATCTGGATCCCTCAAAAATGCATCAGAAGTACCCTTCATCATAGCGCTTCTCTCTCATGAATGATCTATAAAACTTTGGAAGGAGTCATTCATAATAATCCAATATCATATATTGCGATAGATTTAGACAACTGCATGTATTCCATATGTGCGGTTCAAGTTTTAATTACGTTGTAGTTAATTATCCTGCTGCCAATTTTGTTCTATTTTGATTACTTGGATCTAGTACTAAAATTGTTCCCATAAAATTGTGTGCTTGTTTTCCTTAATTAATGCTTCTATTCTTTATGCTGGTGTTTTGTTCTTCAATGTGGAAATGGTATTCTCTGCGCAATCAGGATGTTTTATGTGGCTTGTGCAGCTTTACTGGTAATGCAGGTCTATGTGGAATTCCTGGGCTACCGACATGTGGACCCCATATGTCGGTCGCTGCTAAGGTTGGCATTGCATTTGGGGCTTTGGTTGCATTTTTAGTACTACTTGTCTGTCTTGCATGCTGGTGGAAAAGGAGGCAGAATATCCTTCGAGCTCAGAAGATTGCTGCTGGTAAGAAGCTAGGACACACAGATTCATAGAAGAGAGATTACATGCCTTCTTTGTTACACTAGTACTCAAAATGGTCTCCCTGTCCTGCAGCAAGGGAAGCTCCATATGCAAAAGCAAGAACTCACTTCACGCGTGATGTGCAAATGGCCAAGCATCAACGTGTGCATGACCAGTCTCGAAATCACCCTGAGAGCGGGCCGCATTTACTCTCTTGATTCACTGGATTTCTTGTTTATATTGATTCCTTCACTGTTTTTTTTTTCTTCCCTTTATTGTGTAGTGCATGTGTTCAACCTGGGAAAATGGATTCTCATGCTGCAGTATATTGCAGCTCTTGTTCCTTTTCCCTTTTTGGAAGGTGTGAAGCTAAAAGATCATGTTGTAGACTTATTTATTTTAAATTATAACTTGCCATAGATTGAATCGAAGAAATCAGTCAGCAGAATCTTGGTAAAGCAAATTGCAAATAAGAGGTCCATGTATGTACTCTATTCCCCTTTTCTATGGCATGGTTACATTTACGTTTCTCCCAGCCACACTTGGAAATACTGCACTAAGGCTTTTTTTTCTGTTTATTGATTCAGTATCTACTGTTAGACCCATTATAAGGGCTAAATTGAATTAACCAATTCCTACCTCTTTCTCTGACCTCCATAGCAGTGCAAATTTCTGTGTGATGATGAATTATAGCGCAGCTTTTGTAAAATGAGCTAATGTAACTGTGCATATACTTCTGGTTCTCTGGCATCACAGTTCTGTGCGTATTTGGAGAATTGGGATGCATGAGCAGGATCAGATGCAGGGCTCTGTACTTTACTAACTTGGCTATTTGTATCTTTAAATTGGTATATAAAGATTGATTTAAAATCTCTCTGCATATTAGACAAGGTGACCAATTTGGTTCGGCATAGTTGTGATCTTAATCATTTCATTGTATTTGACTAAAATACCTCTCATACACCATCTTGTCCAGTTAGTAGATCAAATGCACCATCCACATCCCTATCCCTCCTTCTCACTTCATTTTCTCTCATTACCCTTTCAGCACATTCGCCTCCATCAAAATCAACTGTAACTGCTACTCCAGTGTGTCTCCTCCACATCTCTCTCAACCCCCTGCAAAGCTCCTTCTCAACATCACCCAGGTACCAAACATCCCTTCATCTCCACCTCCCATGCAGCAGGTTTGAATGCCGCGCAATTGGTTACAACTTGCTCTACATATACCGTACAAACTGAGGTGACAAATCACAACATAGGCTAATACATCCGTGGCTGTTCTCTCTTTTTTTTTTTTTTGTGGAAGTACTAAAAGGCTGTTTGTTAGGGTACTGTCTCTATGGAATTGCATGCAAGGTTGTATTCGAGTTCGAAGAAAGCCTCTTTCACCACAGCTCGCAAGTGCGTCAAGTTTTTACCACTCTATAAGTTGCTAAGATCCTGTTAGGAGGGGTTATTGGCAATAGAGCTTTTGAAAGTAGAGCTGTTGAAAATAGAGTTGCCTGAAGTAGAGTTTTTATAAAAAGCTGTTTGCTTTTTGGTAACTATATTTATAAAGTACTGTGGTGATTTAATATGTGTTTGGTAAACAAACTGAGAAAGTATTTTTGTATGACAAAATGACCATAAAGAAGATTATTAGTATTATACAACAGAGCATAATAAAATAGATTATGTATTAATACATAAATATATGATATAGTATAATATTAATGTAATGTAATATAATATTATTATAATATAATACTCTAATATTGTATACTATAGGATAATAATTTAATATAATATTAAATTATTTAATATAACATATCAATGTATTATGATATAACATAATATTATATTATATTTATAGTATAATACAATAATAAATATATAAAATATTATGATTATAATTTTTCACCCTTTTAATGACCATTTATCTCTCTAACAAATTTTCTAGCCAGATGATAAAACTGGTTAAATAATTACTAATATTTTTATTTATTTATTTATTATTTTATTTCATTGAAATATATTTATTTATTATCTTATTTATTTATTTATTCGTTCATTTATATACATATTTATTTATTTATTTATTTATTTACTTATTAATTTTTTTTCTTTTCTTTTCTTTCTTTCTTTTTCTTTTTTTCTCTTTTTTTTCTTTTCTTTTCTTCTTTCGATTTACTTATATTTATAGTATAATACAATAATAAAAGTGTAAAAAATATATTAATTATTAGCATAAATTAATTTTTTGCCATGACCATTTATCTCTCTAACAAATTTCTTAGATGGTAAAATTAGTTAAACAATTACGAATATTTATTTTTATTTATTTATTTATTCTTCTCTATTTATTCTTTTTCTTTTCTTTTCTTCTTTTCTTTTTTTTATTTTTCTTTTCTTTTCCTTCTCTTCTTTCTTCTTCTTCCTTCCTGAAGCTTCTCCTCTCTTTGCTTCTTTCTTTCTTCTCTTCCCCTCTCCCTTCTTCCTCCCTTGCCTCACTTCTCCCGCGCGGTTATGGAAGGGGCGATCAAGCTCCTAGTGGCGCGATGACGGGAGGGTGGGCGGCGAAGCTGGAGGGAGACGCAGTCGGGGGAGATGCAGCGGCAGAGGAGGGAGAAGAGGCGGAGGGTGTCGGGGGAGAGGGAGCGGCGGAGGAGGGAGAAGAGGAAAAGGGCGTTGGGGGCGGCGGCGGGGGAGAGGGAGGGGCAGAGAAGGAGAGAGAAGAGGCGGAGGGCGTCGGGGGTGGCGGCGGAGGGAGAAGAGGCGAAGGGCGTCAGGGGCAGCAGCGGGGGAGAGGGAGTGGTAGAGGAGGGGGAAGAGGCGGAGGGCGTCGCGCGGGGGGGGGGGGGGGGGGTGGGGGTGGGTGCGGCTGTGGAGAGGGAGAGGGTGGCACTGAAGAGGGGGGGTGCGGCCGTGGAGAGGGAGAGGGTGGCACTAAAGAGGGGGATGGGTGGGAGAGGAGGCGGCGGCGTGGGAGGAAAAGGGGGATTTTTAAATGGAGGGTATTTTTGTCAAAAATACAGCTTTCCGACAAAGCTAAAAACAGCTTTTTCGGAAAGCTCCAAATTGGAGCTTCTCCCCAAAAGCTATTTTCAGCTTTTCGAAAAAGCTGATACAACTTTCCGAAATTTTTACCAAATACCATTTTTTATCTAAAAGTACTTTTGGAGGGCCAAAACGTACTTTTTGGCCCTCCAAAAGCTTCCCCAAGCCCTATTAGGGAGAGCTGTTGGCAGTAGAGCTTTTGAAAGTAGAGCTGTTGGAAGTAGAGTTGTCTGAAGTAGAGCTTTTATAAAAAGTTATTTGCTGTTTGGTAACCACATTTCTAAAGTGTTGTGATGCTTTAATATGTGTTCAGTAAACAAACTGAGAAAGTACTTTTGTATGACAAAATGACCATAAAGTACATTACTAATATTATACAATAGAGCATAATAAAATATATTATGTATTAATATATAAATATATGATATAGTATAATATTAATATAATTTAATATAATATTATTATAATATAATACTATAACATTGTATACTATAGGATAATAATTTAATATAATATTAAATTATTTAATATAACATATCAATGTATTATGATATAATGAATATAATATTATATTTATAGTATAATACAATAATAAATATATAAAATATTATGATTATTAGTGTAAATTAATTTTTCATCCTTCTAATGATCATTTATCTCTCTAATAAATTTTCTAGCTAGATGATAAAACTAGTTAAATAATTATTAATATTTTTATTTATTTATTATTTTATTTCATTGAAATATATTTATTTATTATCTTATTTATTTATTTATTCGTTCATTTATATACATATTTATTTATGCATTTATTTATTTATTTACTTACTTATTTATTTTTTTTCCTATTTTTTCTTCTCTTTTTTTTCTTTTCTTCTTTCTATTTACTTATATTTATAGTATAATACAATAATAAAAGTGTAAAATATTTTAATTATTAGCGTAAATTAATTTTTCACCATGGCCATTTATCTCTCTATTAAATTTCTTAGATGATAAAATTAGTTAAACAATTACAAATATTTATTTTTATTTTTTTCTTCTTTTCTTTTTTTTCTTTTCTTCCTTTTCTTTTCTTTTCCTTTCCTTCTCTTCTTTCTTCTTCTTATTTCCCGAAGCTTCTTTATTTCTTCTCTTCCCGTCTCCCTTCTTCCTTCCTTGCCTCACTTCTCCCGCGTAGTCATGGAAGAGGCGATCAAGTTCCCGGCGGCGCGATGACGGGAGGGTGGGCGGCAAAGCTGGAGGGAGATGCGGTCGGGGGAGACGCAGTTGGGGGAGATGCAGCGGAGGAGGAGGAGGGAGAAGAGGCGGAGGGCGTTAGGGGCAGCGGCGGGGGCGAGGGAGCGATGGAGGAGGAGGGAGAAGAGGAAGCGGGCGTTGGGGGCGGCGGCAGGGGAGAGGAAGCCGCAGAGTAGGAGGGAGAAGAGGCGGAGGGTGTCGGGGGCGGTGGCGGAAGGAGAAGAGGCGGAGGACGTTAGGGGCGGCGACGGGGGAGAGGGAGCGGCAGAGGAGGGAGAAGAGGCGGAGGGAGGGGGATGGGTAGGAGAGGAAGAGGCGGCGTGGTAGGAAACAAGGAACTTTTAAATGGAGGGTATTTTTGTCAAAAATATAGCTTTCCAACAAAGCTAAAAATAGTTTTTTCGGGAAGTTCCAAATTAGAGCTTCTCCTCAAAAGCTGTCTTCAGCTTTCCAAAAAAGCTAAAACAGCTTTCCAATTTTTTTACCAAATATCATTTTTAATCTAAAAAAGTACTTTTGGAGGGCCAGAAGTGCTTTTTGGCCCTCCAAGAGCTCCCCCAAACGGGGCCTAAATCTTCTTGGATGCTCAAGCCAAATCAAGTGAGATAATGGAGTCATTCATGATTGTGGAAATTGACTATTTTTATTTCTATAAAAGTCTATCAGCGGAGCAACTAAATCTACACCACCGAATCAACATTGCTACCTTTGATGCACAGCATGTGTTTGATGCAACTCGAAGGTTGAAAGTTGGTAGCCTATCTACTATAATACAAGCGCTACGCACTCGGAAATGATACAATTCAGGTGGTTGCTTGTAGCCTGTGCTTATGTGTTATCATGATATTATTAGAGCGGACAAGTAAGTCTTGATGAAGTTTATTGTCAGCAATGAAACTATAGCTTGTCATTTAATCTAGCCTATACCACTTAAATCTCGTCGTAAAGTTTATTCCAATGGTTTAAAATGCTTATCATTGATTCTTGCCTCCATAAACACTAATAAGGGGCACAACCACCATGTGTTTGATATATCGAAATTTGCAAGCAATCTGCATGTGACTATCCATCTTTTCTAGAACTGGTGCTATTACATGGTCACCAATCCAAAGAATGATGAACCCCATATCCCTGCCTTGGGACCCTCTACCTGTTGCGTTACCCCCGCACGCGTTACGACGATCGCAGCGGAAATATATGCATGGGGTCGTTCATCGCATGGATGTCCTAGGGAATGTAGATTTCAAAAAAATTTTGAGTTCTCTAACTCAAAAAATTATGAAATCTAAAGAATAGATTAAATTAAATCTTGATTATTTCAGATCTACAATTAAAAATTGTAAAGATCAAATCTTTACCTTTGAGCGGGTAGATCTTCACCGCTATCTAATGATTGTGGAGATCGGGTTCGCTTGAAACCATACAAATATCCGGCCTCTATGGGTATCCACACGAAGATCTGAATCAATCAAGGTTGTGATCTCACCGGGGTGCTAGCTCCCTTGTAGAGATCTCTTTTGATGGTTGGAACTCCTCTAAGGAGAAAGAAGAAATACTTTCTTTTCTTTCCTTTACCAGGGAAGAAGAAGGAGGGAAGAGGGGAACACCTTCCTCTCTATGTTTTCTTCTTGTCTTGCGGATGGAAGAAGGAAGAGAGAGCCTTGCTGCCTTTTTTCCTTTGCATGCCATGGAAGGAAGAAGGGGAGAGGGGGGCCGGCCCCCTTCTCCTTTTTCTTATGCTTTCCCTAGGCATGGCCTCCTCCTCATATATATAGGAGGAGCCACGTCAAAATGGGTCTCGCGCCCCAGCCAACCGGGACGCCGATCCCGGGAGTATCCAAGGAAAGGAGGGGCTCTTGCCCCTCCCTTCTAATCCTAATCAAATTAGGATTTAGGTGGCCCTTGGTTTATGGAATCTTAATCTAATTAGGACCCAGTTAGTCTTCCTATTTGATTAAAGATCCTTATCTATAAGATTAAATCAATTATGACTCTTGAAGTCCTAATCTAATTAGGACCCAATTGGATCATGACTCAATTGAACTCTTCAAGAAGTCATCTTCATCTATTAGACCAATAATTAATTAGGACTCTAGGAGTTCTAATCCAATTAGGACTCATATAATTTTAGTCCTAATCCAATTAGGACTTTAGGAATCCTACTCCAAGTAGGACTCTAATAATTTGAAGTCCTAATCTAATTAGAACTCTAGGAGTTCTACTTCAAGTAGAACTTTTGAACCTTATCGAATAAGATTGAGCCTAATTAATTAAGTCCAATTGATTCAATCAAATTGCAATCCAATTACAATTAATTCTGTCTTCAACTCACTAACTCTTAGTGGGTTAAACCACAATCAAATTGATGATTTTAATCTATTGTGATTCCAAATCACAATTCAACCATTAGATCGATCAAATCCTCTATTGTGTGTGACCCCATAGGTTCTATTCTGTCTGGTAGTGAGATATATTGTGATCCCTATCACAATATCTTTGAAACTTCTTTCAATGGGTTGGAACAATTCCAACTCTTTTCATTCGGGTTCACTGATCATCAAGTGAATGCCTTTGAATCTCATAATTTACTAGTGATACCTAGCAGTATGTAGTGGCAATCTAGCAGAACATAATAGATGAATCTCTAGGTGCAGTTAGCGTATGATACAGTTCCTCTATCATGGATTCCGACAGGATGGAGGTCATGGATAACTCGTCAAACCCCATCATCTGTCATATGTCAAGATTTATTCGACTCTAGTTCGAGATTAGAAAACTCTTTTCCAAAAACTACATTAGTTAGTAATTTACGAACTCAGTCTCATAAATCACATAGGATCTCTCCTAATCTATCAAGGCTGATAGTTTCCATCTAGATGCACCTCTACTCCTACAATGAACCTACTATAGCCAATCTGTACCACAAGGACCCAAATGGATAGGGCCTATGTTTATGTGCTCGTCACACTATAGCAACCTCACCGTGAATAGCCGAGGCATCGCAGATCAATGGACCAGTCATACAACTGTAGCATCAAGTAAGTCACTGATGAGTGGATAAACATCTAAGTGACTACTTGCTATGGTCACGCTCAGTATCCTTGTTCTCTAACAAGCACTTGCACAATCATTTCAGTGTCCCCACACTATGGATTCAAGACTCGTCCATCAAAGAAAGTGATCTGTACACTAATCTCAGCGGATCGATCACCATCCTCGTGATGATCCATCGATCATGAGCAATTCTGAAAATAATCACCAATGACACATGTCTCAAATTCTCAACTCTTGAGAATATGCGTCATCATCTTATTAATTCCTTGGATGATTCATAGACACATAAAAACATGAATGAAAAGAATGCCCAACTTAATAAATTCATAATTAGGTCAAGTACAAATTTATGTCCCAGGACAAAATGATGCGTCTGCCAAATTGGCTTCTAGGGCATACTTCTAACACTACCATGCGGCGATCCAAAGATAACGTGAAATTTTTAGCTGGACCAGATCTACTGGTGGACCAATCCAACCACGAACCATCATGCACAAACACACTTATATTGCTTCCTTTTCCATCATGTTTCTTTTTTATCTGTCTTTGTGTGTGTTGGTTCGTGGTTGGACTAGTCCACCGTTAAGCTAGTGGATTTGGTCCAACCAATAATTTCTCCAAGGTAAGTCTCTCTCAATTGTGTTCAAGTGCAACATGGTCATCACCCTCAAGCAGGAGCTTATTATGAATGGCTTCAAGACCATCAATGAATGTGATGCCAGTGTTCGCATCGTCGAGAACGCTTACATCACTATCTGACTCGTCAACAACACTTGATTCAATTAAGTAATCTGAATGACTCAATTAAAAATTTTAAAGAAAAGGGATTGTAAGCATAACTCGGACAAAGTTGAGAGAGCATTAAAAGAAAGAAAGAAAAAACTTTTCTTTATTTTTTTTTGAAAAATTATAATGGCACCCTCTCAACTTTGAACATTTCTTATAGACACTCATAACTTTCACAAGTTTCAAACCGACACTACAAGTTTTCAAATCATTCTAAACTGGTCCTCCGGCTTCTCAATTGGATGGTGTTAGCCTTTCATTATAAGTAACCAAAATACACTCGCTCTCTTCAAACATCTCGAATGTCTTTGGATTGTGCAGATAGATGAAGAGGTTCGAAGTGGTTTAAAATATGTGCAGTAGGTGATCCTTAATTATGGGTCATATACTAAGAATGTTTTAAAAACTATACAAGCGGCTGAATCAAGACTTTTGGAGTACTTTGAGATCTGTGCGGTGGATGATCCTTAAAGTCATATACTAAGGTTGCTTGAAAATTTATGCAGGCAGATGAATGAAGAGGCTCGAAATGTTTTAAGATTATGTGGTTAGTGATCCTTAACTAAATATATACTAAGGATGCTTTGAAATCTATGCACCCGGATGACTAAAGAGGTTCGAAGTTCTTTGAGAACTATGTTGGATGATCCTTGACTATAGGCTAGATGCTAATGATGCTTTGAGATTTGTGCAGTTGAATGAATAGAGTTTGCAGTACTTTGATATCTATGTAGTGCGGATTCTTAACTATAGATCTTATACTAAAGATACTTTGAGATCCGTGCAAATTGATGAATGAAGTTCGGGGTGCTTTGACATCTGTGCAATGGATGATCCTTAACTATAGGCTATATACTACTTGTGCTTTGAAATGTGTATGCAAATGAAGGAAAGGGTACAAAATACTTCAAAATTTACACGATTGGTGATCCTTAACTATAAACTATCTACTAAAGATACTTTGAGATCTATGCAGGTAAATGAGAACGAGTTCGGAGTGCTTTGAGGTTTAAGTGGTCGGTGATCCTTAATTATGGACCATATACTAAGAGCACTTTGAGGTCTGTGCAGACATATGAATAAAGGCATTCGAAGTGCTTTGAGATTTATGTAGTAAGGTCAAAACTTTACCTTCCCAACAACTTGTATAATTTTATGCTATCATGCGATGATTACGTAAATTTTTTTTTAACGAAAATGAACAGTATGATTAATATGAAATAATTTGAAAATTTGGAGGGTTAGTTTGAAATTTTTTAAAGTTAAGAAGATACTTTTTGAAAAATAACTAAAAGCGCAGTGGTATCAATATAATTGTTTTTTTTAACAGTTTTCAAGTCCATCGCATTTTGCCAAGGTCTTCTTTCCAAAACGACAGGCTATTCTACTACCGTAAATATAACCTACGCTTTCACATCTGATATTCTCAGACAACACCCTGGGACTGAAGAGAGGAAGATTTGTAGAGGAAAGGGGGAGGGGGGAAAAAATAAAATAGAGAGAAAATTCCGACGGAGAGAACGACAATACGTTGAAGAAGTAGGGGAAGGAAGAGAACGCCAAAGCGGGGTGGCAACTGGCGAGAGGGGAGGACGTCTCAGTGGCACGAAACCCCCCTCCCCTACAAAGCGACACCTCCGCCCCTTTGCCTTTTTGTACCTCCTGTTCTCCTTGCCCCTTCCCCTTGCCCTTGCCGCCGTCCTCGCCCACCGCCGTAGCATCAGAGATGCCCGAGAGCACGGCGCCCGGCACCGATTCGCCCTCCGAGCGCTCCGCCATGGCCGATTCCCCCGCGGGCGCGGGCGATGGCGAGGAATCCCCCGAGGAAGAACGATATATCGACGAAGAAGAGGAGGAGGTGGAGGAGATAGTGGAGGAAGAGGAGGACGACGGGGAGGGAGAAGAAGGATCGCAGGGGGATGGAGAGGAGGACGAAGAGGAGGTGGAGGAGGTGGTGGAAGTCGAAGGAGAGGAGGGAGGCGATTCTTCTGATGCCGAGGCTCCTCCGGGCGAGGATGCCCATGGTTTGTCCCTTTCCCCACCGTCCCTCCCTTTTATTAAGGAATGTATTTCATCTATTTGGATTGATCCTGCTTTGCTATCTATTTTAAGTATTATTTCTTGTTGCCATTGCTTTTGCTGTGTTTATCTGATTCTATGTAGGCTTTAGATTGAGGAGAAAGAAGTAGACTTTAAGTTGTAGTAGAAATGGTAGAGACATGCAGACTGATAAGGGAACGTAGGTATTGGCTGACAACTTTGGGGTTTTGACATGGGCATTGTGGTCTGTTTGTCGTAATCAGAGATACAGACTGATAAGGGAACGTAGGTTTTGGCCGGCAACTTTGGGGTTTTGACATGGGCATTGTGATCTGTTTGTCGTACTCATCGAAAGTAGATTTTTGATTCGTGTCGTTTTCCATACCGTTATGAGATTTCGATATCTGGCTCAATTAATTTGGTGGTTGATTGAGGGTAGGGCTGATTGTATTGGTACAATGTGTGATTTTAAGAGAATGGCGACAAGCAGAATAGGGAAACATACCAACGACAGTTGAAGCGACCACCATTTCCTTCATATTGCCATATACGAAGATTTGGGCACTACGACTTCCATTGACACGCATATGGTACTTTACTTGCTTATGTATTTGTTTAAAGAACAACACCTTATACTATATGGGCTTTAGATCAAGTAGAAAGGAGTTAACTTTAGGTTGTAGAAGAAATGGTAGAGATATAGACTGATAGGGGAACATAGGTTTTTGCCAACAATTTTGGGGTTTTGACATGGACGTTGTCGTCTTGATTGTCGTATCATCGAAAGTAGATTTTGATTCATGTCGTTTTCTGTACTTTTATGAGATTTCAGTATGTTACGCAATCAATTTGGCGATCTCTTGAGGGGAGGGCTTATCACATTGTTAAAAGCTGCGACTTTTAGAGAATGGCGACAAACAGAATTGGGAAACATATTAATGACAGGTGAAGTGACTATTATTTCTCTAGATATTACCATATAGGAAGATTTGGGCACTGCAGCATTTGTTGACACGCATATGGTACCTTATCTGCTTATGTATTTATTTAAAGAACAACCTCATTCTATATGGGCTTTAGATTGAGGAGAAAAGAGTTTAGGTTGTTAAAAGAAATGGTAGAGAGATAAAGACTGATAGGGGAGCATAGGTTTTGGCTGACTGCTTTGGGGTTGACTCGGGAATTTTTGTCTTGATTGCCGTACTCATTGAAAGTAGATTCTGATTCATTTCATTTTCCGTACATTATGAGATTTCGATACCTGACACAATTAATTTGGCGCTTTCATGAGGGGAGGGCTGATCCCATTAGTACAAGCTGTTATTTTTTAGAAAATGGCGACAGGCAGAGCTGGGAAACATATTAGCAACAGGTGAAGCGACTATTATTTCTCTAGATATTGCCATCTAGGAAGATTTGGGCATTGCAACTTCCGTTGATGTGCTATAGTTCTTTACCTGCTTGATATTTATTTAAAGAACCACCTTTGTGATGGAGAAATGTTGAGGCATGATTTATAGCACCTCACAGTTCTTCTTGATGCACTTGTTACTTTGTCTCGGGGCTTTCATCCTTGCTTAAAAGTGATATTGCATTTGTCAACAATTTGGACCTCACATGATGTTATAAATTCAAAATGAATGCAACTGCATGCAGACCTTTCTGAGCCTTATAAAAGCTATTGTGAATTGGTTAATCTGTTCTCCATTTTATTCTATTCATAAAATCATCTTTTTTGTCATCGTATCTTTGATTACCACACATTCAACCATCATATTTTGTTGAATTCCATGCTGTCTCATAGTGAGCTGTACTATATATCTCAGAAATTGGAGTTCAGGAACAATTTTAGAATTATATGACTATTGTACAGAAAGATAGACCTTTTACTTTGTTGCTAAACTTTTTGGCACAAACATATAGGGATTAATATAATAGACATGCTTTAGTTGTCGAAAAATGCCTAGGTAGAAGAAATAACTGAGCTAATACCTAGTCTTAATATTTAATTATCATGATGCGCAAGCGTGGCACTAAACAACAATCTCAAAAAGATAGACTGATGTCAATGCTTGGCTTACATAGGATAAATTGTAGCAAAAAATGGATTTAGAAACACATTATACTTATAAAAAATAAATTAAAAGAGCAATAGAAACCTATTTGTTATGTTGCATAAATGTAGGGCTGATAATGGGCCAAGATCAGGCCAAACCAACCATATCCCAACAAGGATTAAAAATCATTGGTGATAATTGGGCAGTGTTCAAATGAATTTTTCTCATGCTTAAGACTGAAGCTGGCCTTCTTGGGCTTGATCTTCATGCAAGGAGACAGGGGGTTGGGCTTAAAAGGATGGTTCTTACTGTTGCAGTCATTGAGGCAATTGGAGAGAGCAAGCAGGTCAAGGATTGTTCTGGAGTCACAGGTAGTGCAGGATGGTGGCAGATGGAGTGGAGAGGAGGAGAAGAGAGTGAAGGACCACAGGAAGATAAAGGGGAAAAAGAGAGTAATAGGGGAAATATTGGGTACGACTAAAATTGAATAGATGCAGAACCAAAACTAGTATATCCATATATTTGTATCTACTAGTTATAATGCACGTGTAAATGCATGTGGCTATGGCTAAAAATTTTATGTACGACCAAATTTGAAAATTTTAATATACATTGCTTATGAAATTTTTAAAATTTCCTTTATATTACATTCTGAATATAAATAAATTTAAATTTTGCTATGACTGACAAATCACTATCAATTTGGATTTTGGAGAGCGTGTGACTATTATTATGCAAAAAATCCTGGAAATCCCACTGTGTTACTTCTACTTAGAGCCCATCAAGGCTGAATCCTTTTCTTCATGGAAGCCTAGACATGAATGATGGATACTTCTAAGAGAAAAATCTAATAGGGTTATCACGAGAATTGAGAAGTTGGAATATTAAGCCACTTTTTGTAGTGTTAGGATTTTTATTTGGTAAATATGAATATGGATACATATAGTAAAGAGATGCTAAGATTTGTATCCATATTTATATTAAGGGACTATGGATAAAAATGATATTTTAAAGACAAGGATATACATGCTGATATATATTGAATAGTTACACTTTGTCGGCAGGATATTTTTCACTTTATGTTTTATTAACTCAAAATAAATACAAAAGCATTCCAACTTTCTTTTGTTAATGTCTTCTAAAAGAAACAAATGATCACACAAAAAATAAGGGAATAAGCATATCCACTTAATAGCTTGACTTTTGTAGTGGAATTTAATATTTTTTGCTAAGATACATGTTTTGAATTAAAAGTCTAAACTTTAAGCATGCAATCCACCAAATTAAACATATCACTATAAGGAAAGAAAATTAATGAAAAACATGTTGATGTTGCCACTTTTTTCCTTTGGTGTATATGAGAGCTGTATGAGACCGAATGGAATTGAAAGATAATTCCAATATTCGGATACAAATCGGATATTTTGGTATATCCACTGTTTTTTGACATATATGAATATAGGTATTGATACTAGTTTGAATCAAGATTTGCCGTATTGGTCGATACCGGTGTGTATCGATTGTACCATGCACCGATATCGACCGTACCGTACCACTGCGTACCAATTATACCATACCATACCAGTACCGAACCAGTATGCGGTATGGAGAGCATATCGACGCTCGTTGCACCGAATCATGTACTGTACCGGACGTACCGACACTATAATAGAATGGTACCAGTACGGGATCCGGTACCGAGATGACGAACTTTAGTTTGAATGTTCTAGTTTGTATCTAGAAAAAGTGAACCTAGACGGACATTATCCTATCAATTTTTACCCATGCAAGAGGGATAGAAAAGGAGAGGGTTTGGGGTTTGGGATATTAAGTCATAATAAAATTTTAGATGGTATATATTATATTATGTTATACTATTATTGTATTGTATTATATTGTACTATGTTATGTTATGCTATGTTATGTTATATTTATCTTACATTATATTGTATAGGGCTTGGGCCAAGCTACGCGTGTACTTTGCTTGAACTCAATTTAGGTCAAAGAAATGAAACATGGTTAGGCCAAAATTCTATACCAGACCAATTCAAGATCAACCTCAGTAAAATCCTATCTCGTGCCCAATCTCAATCATACATGTAGTTGGAAACATCAAACTGTATTATTATGTTGCAATGTATCAACCATGGAATCATGATATTTAGTTCGTACACATCATCATAGATATTCTTCATGTTGGAGGCTATTGATTGCATATTTAGAGATGCTTCTCTGACAAATGGCGCAAAAAGCTTTTCGTTTGGAACTAGTTTGCAAGGCTAACTTAAACCAAATTACTAGGCTTAGCTTCCTACTATGTTGGTTTGGAATGAATAGATGCTGCTCATCATAATTAAAGAATCATTTGGTGGAAAAAAGGTGACCATGTTATTAGGTCAATGGCTGCTTGCTTCAAGCGTAGTGTGGTTTGAATACATTTAGATGTTTCTTTCTGTATAGTTCTCTTTAGTTAGTTCAGAAAAAACAAGTATGATATTTTACGAGCTGTTTTATTGTTACAATGAAATTTTGGAAAGCAAGAACCTGGGTTTGAGTCTCGTCCTCACCTCAATTTTGCATTGGGATTTCCCGATCTTAGATCTCAGAAAGAAATTATGGAAAAGAACATTTTGCACTTTATGGGAAATCTTGTTTATGTTAATCTTGCCAATGTTCATGGTTTCTTCAATGGTTACAACTTATAAGTGTTTGGAAGAACTGTTTGAGAACCCACTTTTGGCAAGGGACATCAAAATTGGTGGTGTTACTCACTTAGCTAATCTGAGTGGAAATTTCAAATAAATAAGCAAAGGTAGATTATGGAAGAATTAAGATTACAAGCACAACTTTATCAAGAAATGACTGTAATTTGGGCAATGAGAAAGATTTTCTTTTCTAATTACCTTAGGTAAAGTAAATAGATTGCAAAGTCTTTGTTTCTACTCCTACAATAATCTTGACAGTTACCGTCAAGGGGAAATTACGAAAATTGGTAAACTTCTAAATTTGGAAAAAGTTATGAGCTAGTTTTTGCAAAGTCTTTGTTTCTACTCCTGCAGCGATCATAATAGTTATCGTCCAGTGGAAATCACGAAAACTAGTATCCTTATAAATTTGAGAAAGTTATGGGCTAGCTTTTGGAATATAATGTGGATTTGAACTCAAGTGCCATGGCAAAGGATGCTCGAGTGATTGACTAATAGGAGTACAATGGAGTGGTCATTTGGTGCCCTAGGACCAGAGTCTTGGAAGGGGGAAAACATGCCTTGACTTCCTTGAATAACTTGTTCTCTTTTCTGCAAATTGCTTGAGAAGTTAAGATATGGTTCATAAAGGAAATGTTCAATTCAATATAATGGGTGAACCACCTATTGGTATAGGTTGCAAGGAGGAGCCAAAATGTGGTCCTTGACTTGTCGATCTGCTATGTAGAAACACCATTTATTTGGTAAGCATCCTAAAATTTCTACAAGGCATTGAGGGGGAAATTTCTAGGTGAACTAATGAACAAAGTCTAACAGCCATGTGAAATCTTTGAGATTAGAAGGTGGCATGGCCTAGCTTCATCATTTGAACAAGATCTTCATCAAGTAAAGAAATTAGGGCGTGACTTCTAAGTTATATAGAAAAGGTTTAGCATTGGTTTTTAAATCCTTTAAGAAATTAATAAATAGGTGGAATATCAAAGTGATAGAGCATTACTCTTTGTGAGGATACTCTTGTTTGGTTCTACTCCTGACTGACGGTTTGTCTGTTCTCTATATTTCTCATAGCAAAAGTTACTCGTTTGTAAACAAGTTTAGTTGGCCTTTCTTTGACCCTCAAAGCATTGATATTTATAGCAATTGGACAAAGAATCCCTTGAGTTGAGCAAGGCGGTCAAAGAACTGGGACAAGAGGAACTAGAATCTTTAGGAAGTGCTTATTTTCACAAAATTTAGAGAATCATGCAATTTAGGAACCGTTTTTTTTTAAACAAAAAATATAAAGTATGTAATAGGCAATTGCCAAAGAAGAAGGTTGGTAGGGGCAAAGACCTTGGGTTTTGGTTTGAAAGGAAAAAATATAACAAAATTCATGCATACATGGCCGATAGTAAATGAGGGGTAATTTTAAAAATTAACAAGACATATATTGATAAGGTTGCACTGCAAATTAATAATCAGAATCCTTAGTTTCAAAGTGTTCCTTCATAAATATTGATGCCAATCTGATTGGTGAATTGTTTTCTATGGACAGAGGAGTTTCGCAAATGAATTTGTCAGAAAGTAGGTCTAGGAAGCACTGACATTGGTAGAGGATGTGAAATATATGAGACCATAGGGAATTTGATGCCAATCTAATTGATGAATTCTTTTCTGTGGACAAATGAGTTTGTTAGAAATTAGGTCTAAGAAGCACTGACATTGATGGAAGGGTGAGAAATATATGATACCATATGGATTCCCTAAATACATTTGCCAGATTGAATTAGTTGTTTTCTTTAAAGGTTTACAGACCTTCCAAGATACGGGATTGATTCCCATTCAGGAGGTTTAAAAAATAATAATAGGGGATTTTAGTGTGATTTCTTTTCTGAACTTTCTGATAAGATCACTACTATAATGTTGCGCCTTTCAATTTAGATAAATCCTTGGCAAACTCATTACCCAAAATCTGGAGCTATCAGATGGCGATAAATCCTGATGATTTCCTAACTACGTTGGAATGCTTTACAGTAAAAGATATACCCTTGTTTGAAGCCCGTTATCTAAGAAGTTTTAAGTGCCTCGGGATTCTTTTCAGATGGGCTGATTGGATCCGGAGTTGTGTGATGGGGAACAAACTTTCGTGAATGTCATTTCTAGGCTTTAATTTTTCTGCTGCTCCTACTTGATGTATCAAACCATTTAATAAGTTTTCAGAATGCTGCAAAAATATTGCATTGAAATGAATTTTCTTTAGGATGTGAGAAAATTTTCTTAGTTATAACCTGGCACCAACATCTCCGACATGTCTTATTTCAACCCTAAATATCTTTTTGGTTGTTACAAAATGATATTAGGAATAGAGATTTTTTTCTTTGATCAGTCCTGTTGCAGCATCAGAATGGTCATATAGAAAATGCAAGGGACAATGCACAATACGGATTGTAGAGTGTCCAAGTCCCGCATGCATGTTGTGGATTACCCTCTAGAACTCAAAAGTCAAAGGCTAAAGACTGAACTTGGTGATAGAGATGCACTGTCTATAAGTTTGTTTCCATTATCTAAGTCATCTAATTGCTTTAAACCTATTGCAAACATGATCAAGAGCATGCGTTTGGGGCCACGGCCCCCCTTGCCAACCAAAAAAAATAATCAGGAATATATAGTCCGCATCTAAGGAAAGCCTCTTCTTCATAAGATCAAGAAGGTACTCACTAGTTTCGAAGATTCGAACATCTCCCATAGTTAGAGAAAAGCAAACCAACTGGCCGATTTTATGGCAAGCTTTGACTATGCAGTTGGTAGTAGACATATTTGGCCTTCACATTTTCCCTTCCATTTTGTAAAGTACCCTGAGGAAGGCACTCACCAGAGGGAAATAGGCTCTGTTTCTTGAATTTTGGTTTAGATTTGCAAAGTAAGATAGAAGGATTATGGTGAGACCACATTATAAAATGAACATCCTGACTTGGAAAGTGGCTTCGGAAAATAATATCTCTGGAAAAGTTATATGGTATCTGCTCATCATTATAATTACTAGAATTGAAAATTGATTCTGATCTTATCATAATTATGCGAGAAGAACATACTACCATGTATATGACTTTTTAAACTGAAGCAATCACTTGCAGTACTGTTCAGAAAAAAAAAAAAGACTGCAAGAATTTATAGAACTTCTTCCATCCAATTCACTTCAGTCAGAAGTAGGAACTTATTGTATGCTTTAACTAAAGCATACAAAGATCATGAAACATTTTAGTTTGTCCTTCTGGAGAATGAAATCCTTCAGTAATTCATGCCCTTTAGTAAAAAAGGCTGATCTTCACTGGTAAGTTCATGAATGATTTGCTGCAGTTAGGATCTTGCATATCTTTTTGTTTTTTGTTCCTGAAATTTCTTAGGGTGTAATTCTAAATCACAATATATATTTTTAAAATAAAAAACAAGTTATAACCAACAAGCCTTATTCCAACTTTTTTTTTTTGAGTTTGTGTACCTTCATTTATCTTATTAGGGCTGTCCCGATACCCACCCAACCCATTAGGGGTAAGGGTGGCAATCTTGTTGGGTTGGGTCCTATATGGGTCATGTCAAAAAATTTCAAATTTAAACCTGACTTGTTTATTAAACAAGGCAGGATTTGAAACCTGAACCTGACTGAGGATGGCGGCGAGTGCCAGATCAGCCCTATTTGACAGCATGGGGTGGCTCTAGAGGTCGCAGGTAATGATGAGGTCGATGCCGGTGTCGATGCAATTTTTTTGCATCCCCAGCATCATCGGCCTCCAGCAACGCTCAACAGCCAAGATAGTAACCTGAGGAGTGTGGATCTAGTGGCGGAGGAGGCCATGGACAATGGACAACTCGGAGGAGGGTGTGGTAGTGACACTCGCAGGAGATCAAAGATGAGAAGGGGATGGAGAGAGAATGAAGAGGAGAAATGGATTCAGAACTCTATAGAAGCGATGATATTTAGAACAGTACTAGCAAGTGGATGTGGGTTACCCGACCTGACCCGATTATTAAATAGGTTAAGAGTCTAAAACCCAAACCTAACCCATTTAATAAACAAGTCAAAATAGGTCGACCCGTTTATGATCCGAATCTGTTTAGACCATGGCCTGCCATACCACTCTGTACTGTCCGATACAAGGCGTAATCGTACCATACCAAAAAAAATCGGTACGAAACTTAAGTTCAAGTTGGTACAAGTTACGACTTGATAACCATGTGTTACAAGCCACGGAAATGCTATTATCAATGATTATTGAGTTGATCTTCTGTTCCCATCTTTCAAATAAGACAAATTGTGACCCCGGCATTCTCTCGCACTTGAAAAATAGATGTCATATAGCTGATTAATTAACTATGAAATGAAATAGTTGATTCATTCAATCAGGACCGGTCCGTACTGAGGCCGGTACGTACTGAGGCGTACTGCCCTGTACCAAGGCGTACCGATTTGTACTAACATACTGAGATAAAAATTGAAAAAAATGGTTAGAGAGCTATTTCGGTACAGAGGTGTATCGTACTGAACCAATAAAGTACCAATACGGTATCCGGTACCGAGATTGCGGACCTTAGTTTAGACCAAATTCAAAAGCTGTTCATTGCATGTCGGATATGGGTCGGTTGATGGGTCAAGGCACTCTTTGCCACCCATAATTGGGAGGCTACCTCCAACTAGAGTCAAACCCCCAACTCCTTGAGCAAGCACTTGGTGGTACCCAACCTAATAGTTTTGGTTTTTTTTTTCTGCCATCCTGATAGATTGAAACTATTGGTATACATTAAAAGCCTAATCTAGAACAACTATAACTTGCCCAACCTAATTGATGCATGAAATGTGGTAGACCTTAACATATATTTGAGGATCGGGTCTAGCAAAAGTTCATATTGCAGGACCATGGATATGAGAGTCAAATTCAGATGCGTATTCTGAGTTTGATTTGGTAACAGAGATAAAAGAGGTATAAGAAAACAAAGAAAAAAATTGTCAACTAGTCAACAATTTTTTTTTATATAGTATTACATAAAACAAAGTATAAAAAAGATAATATTTGCTATGATTGTTTGTCTTCTGTATAATTGGAAGTTTATTCCTTTTGCTGTTAAGTGCTAACTTATAGGTAAGTAACTGTTTCTTTAGCTGCATGTTGAAATTTGAAACACTAATACTAATAATTGTTTCACAGGCCTTTACATATAGACACAACAATAACTTAAAAAAGAAATTAGCAGTACAGGTAGCATGTAATTTTCTAAGTGTGAATCTGAATAGCTAAAAGAGCTAGTGTTGTTTAATGCTGCAATTTTAGGCTTAGATGAGTCTCTGATTAACTATCACATGGATATGCATCGTAAAATTATTTTTTCCATGCCAAATAACAGGTAGTTCTCTGATGCAAGTCCTCCTGTACGTTGCATATATGCATTTATATCGTATAATCATTCATGTATTGCACATGTTGATTAATTCCTCTCCTTTCTGTCAAGTTGACAATGAATTAATGTTCTGGGTAGTAGTGGAGTGGTAGTATCCTTCTCTGAAGCAGTAGTATCCTTCTCAATTTTTGTGTTGTCATTCTCATTTCTCCTTTGTTAAGCCTCAACTCTTGTTATTTCTAGGGAGAATGCTTTCCTCGAAATACGATTCAACATTATCTTGCTAATAAATCAACTTTCCATCAGATCAACAACAGTGAGTTTAGTGGTCTTTAGGTCTTGGTGTTGCGCTATCTGCACGAATAAGAAATGCTGTTGTGGGTGGAATAGGTTGGTTATGACTGATGCAGGAGAACTGCATCTTTAGGAGCCTGTTCTATATTTACATGATACTGGCATGCTATTGTCATCCACTATAGTACCATTTCTATTTGATCATTATGTCCTATAAATTCAAGATCCATTTACAACATACTGAATCTTCTTCAGGCATTCTAGAAGATATATATGTTATAATTTGAGATTTCACATTTTTAGCCAAAGAATTATTTTCTTTTTGTGGCAGGCAGTTTCTTTAATCATAAATTGATTATTTATTTTCTCCCCCACTTTCCTCTATGTAGATGCTAGTGAAAAAGTAGAGCCTGCAGGCAATAGTAAGGACGTGAAGCCGGTTTCTTCCATGAATGAAAGATCTTGCATTAATCAATCATTGGCTATCCATGGCTGGGATGGTGTCGGTGACCTTACTGCCTCTGATTCGTCAGCTAAGCTGCCAGCAATAGATAGTGAGGAGGCATCTGCTATAAATGACAGGGACACCAGATCTGCCATTCAGGATAAACATATCGGGTCTTCTGAAGAAAGAAAATTTTTCAAATCTCATCTAGCTGACAGAGATATTGAGGTTCTGTTGGAAAAGGAAACTTCTATTGAAGCTTCAAAAGATGTAAGAAGATACAATTTTGAAACTCATGGCAATTATAAATCTAATTTAAGCTCCGATAGTTTTATCAGTGTCAAGGATACCAGATCGTTGCATGTTAAAGAGGGCAAACTAGTTGTGCAGAGCATGACAGAAAGTGGCTCTAGATATGGGAAGATGGATGGTGTGATAGAAAAGGATGCACTAAATCCCTACACAAAAATCAACTTGCAGCCGCGAGAGGACTTTGGTATATCAAGGTATGGCAATTCTTTAAGCTGCAAAGTTCCTAATGGTAATTCAAAGTCATGATTAGGGACTTACTCAACGTGTATTTTTGAGCTATAATCTTTTCTTGCCTTTTTCTGCCATCAATTTCTGGGTTAAATTTTGACTAATCAATATATTTTCAGCATACATACTCCTCAAAGGAGACCTAGAAGTTCATCTCCTGGTGCCCCACTTGAGATTTTTAAAAAAAGGCCTGCAATTATATGTGACTTTTTTAAGAAAGGCTGGTGCATCAGGGGGAATTCTTGTAGTTTCCTTCACCCGAAAGAGGAGGATGCCAGAAGCAGCCAGTGGGCCAAAGAGAATATAGCTGAGCCAAGTGTCATGTATGATTCTGTGGATCATACAGGTATCCTTATTATCTTCTGCTGAGGGATTTTGTGTTGAAGAATATCTATGATATGAAAAGTTGCTAATTGCTCCCTAATCATGTATCCAGGTTCGAGAGAAGAAGCTCAGAGATTGAAGCTATCCGCTTCACATGAGCCCCTAAACTCGTTAAATTTTGAGAAATCATCTGAGTTGAATTTACAAAGAGCCCTTGTCCGGGAATATGGTGGAGAGAGGTATGGATTAACTCAGTTCCATGATGAATATAATAAGCACTCATCAAAGATTGCTGCAGACGAGCATTCTAGATATGATATTTCTGGAAGCAGCGGGGCATTAAATCTTCCAGTGAAGGAATTAAGGAAGGCATCCTTGGTTCAAGAAGGATATCGAAGGCCCATTGGGGTAAGCCCTTATCTTCACCCCATGGATGAGAGGCATTCAGCTAGTGGAGATTTCCTCTCCAGAAGGTACCTAAATGAAGGAAAGCTGCCCCAGGAAATTCCCAAGGGAGAATTTCTGAATGATGCAACATTTTCAAGAGCATCTCCTTTGTCAAGGAATCCATTAATTCTTGAATCTGGTTATTATTCAGATCGATCCTTTGCAGCCACTGGACTATACCAGAATAGCAACAATCCATATTCCTATGGCAAAAAGACACAGGATATTGCTATTGGATATCAGCAAAGCCGCTTTCCACCTCCTGATCCAAAATACTGTTCTTATAGTCTAAGCAGCTCATTGAGTTCAAGGTTTGACAATTCTTTTCAGACTCTCCGTGGTTCACCTTCAGTTCAGACACTTGCTCAAATAGGAGCATCATCAACTGGTGGATCTACACCATTAAGTGCCGAGCACCTTGATAGCAATAGAGCATTCAATTTTGATAGAGGATATTACGGTTCCAGGTCTGCTTCGCTTCCAAGAAATTCTTCACCATACTACTCAAGATCAGAAATAGGAAGCAGTATGCAACAAGATATCCTAGGGGATATTTCACCCTCTGCAGGATTGAAAATACAAGTAAATTCTTGGGAACCATCTGAGCGTTTTCAATCTTCTTTTTGTGCACCTGCAAGTAAACCACATCCTGGAAGTCAATATGATCCAATAATTGATAGTATCGAGCCTCCCAAAGCAGGAAATGTAACTATCCGAACTTCTCCAATCACCATTACCCACAATGCGTCAAGTCAGCATATAGATGGTGATCCTATTTTAAGTGATCATGCCCCAGTATATAGTTCCCAGAAACCTCTGAATTCTCTGCATCGCTCCACAGAAGGCATATTTGATGAGAGCACATCAGCACATCAATTTAGTGGGCATATTGCCCCACTGGTTGCTACTGGACCTGATACAGTTGATGGGGTAAAAAATTCTATGCCTAAAGATGAGAAACATTGGGTACCTCGTGCGACTGATGGTGAAAATGTAAATGAGGCAGACCTTGGTAATAATACAAGGAATGAAGTAGACAAGGCTAGAAATGACAAGGAATCGAAAGCATTAAGAAATTTTCGTGTTGCTTTGGTGGATTTTGTGAAGGATTTGGTAAAACCATTTTGGCGGGAGGGTCAATTAAGTAAGGATGCCCACAAGATGATAGTTAAGAAAGCAGTTGAAAAGGTCATTGGTTCACTGCAACCCCATCAAATCCCGAGTACTGCAGAGTCGATAAACCAATACCTATCCTTATCCCAAACAAAACTTTTCAAACTTGTAGAAGTAAGTGCATAGATTCCGGGTTATGTCTGCTGTTCTTTTAAGGTCCTTTGTATTTTTTTATTTTATTGTTTCTTGACATTCTGTATGATTTTTTTTTTCATTTGCAGGCTTATATGGATAAGTACGCCAAGTCCTGAGCCTCCAATATCTGCATGGTTTTGAGTTCTGTACAGTTGTCTGCTTGTGGATCTTAACTAGACATTTGTAGATTTAAGGCATTGTCATAGCAGAGTCCAAGCTTCTTTACATGGGAGGCTGCAAATTTTCCTCTGGGAATCTGTTATCTGGTTACCTTACTTTATCTAGGAGACTTTAAAAATTGTAGGTTTGTTTGGCTTAATCTAATTAGCGAGATGTTAATGTTTCTTAAATTCTTAATAAGATGGTTGCTCAATTTGTGAACTCAGAAATTGGGGGGAACCTAGAAGACAGAAAGTTCAGTTCAAAATTGCATCTGTTTTAGTAATTTCTTCTGATTCTTCTTGCTGCTGCAGTAATTAGTGTATGCTAATCAGGGGGCTAAATCCAGGTTTTCTCGGGGAAATGTAAAGTTCAGAATCATATATCCGGAACTATTTTATGATCTTGTTTAAAATTTTAGGTTTCATCATCTGCAGTATTGCACAAAGTTAATTGTTGCTATATATATAGTCTCATTTATATCATGTAAGCTGTCAGGATAACAGGTGGTCAAGCAAGATGGCTTAATTTTCTTCCATGTGGGATGTTGTTATTTATCTTCATGTTTTTCTATGCAATTTGTATGCTAATATTTGCACATTTGTGATATCAGTTCTATTGCTGTACCTGTATATTATTGTTTACATGGCACTGACCTGATTAAGCATGTATCTAAAGTTCTGTAAAGTTACGTTTTGCCATGGCATGTGATGGTAAAGATCTGGAGGACATGGAAATGTGTTGTGCTTAAGGAATTCCAGGACATGAACATCAGAGCAGTAACAGGAAAAATATGTAATCTGCCTCAGCATCGGCACAATCTTTTAGACTGAACATGGCACAAGCTAAAAGTTGAGGGGATCCTAAGAACAAAATGTGTTGGATTCCATAGGCAGATGAATTAAAGCGCCACTTCGTTTCTTTTGGAACTCCATTGTGGAGGTCTAGGTGTGATGCTAGGAATCATTTTATAGCTAGGATTATTTGACTGTTATTTTTCTGTATAGATTTGGGTGTCACACTTAGTTCTTCACTGCTTCCTATATTTTGGTTATTGTAATTCTATTTTGCTAGTTAGCAGTCATGCTTATTATAAGCAAAGCATAGGGAAATCCATTGCAGTTCATTAACACCTTGACATAGTGTTCCTTGACCAATATATTGAGCAACTCATGGCTTGATCTACTAGGGTTCATCCTAAGATTTATCTTCATTACCTACTGGGTACTCCTTGTTCTTTGATCACCATTAGTGGGTTCATTCCAAGATTTATCTTCATTACCTACTGGGTAATCCCTGTTCTTTGAATCCACTTTAAAATTAACCTCACTTCTCTTTATGTTAAAAGTACCTCACGGGCAACTACATTTGTTTCTGTTGATTGGACTCGCGCAATTTGCCATGGTGCAAACCTAGGTCGAATGCATAGGACGCCATGGTGTGCAAGCCCATGCACGGGCAAGTCAGTAAGTTTCAATCATGTCATTCTGCATTTGGAACAGTAGCACCTTCGCACTGCTGCTCCTGGACATCCTGTATCAATCAAACTTAATTTGAGGGTTATCAACCAATCGCACCCCTCAGTGCCATCTTCTTCACTTCTTCTTACCTTGATTAACTTGTTGTTTTCTTAGGATTCCATTTCTCCTTTGGCTATTGGCATCCTCAAACTCCTTATATTTACCTTTATGTGGCCTAATTTTTTCCAAATTCATGAGACTAATTAGCTGCTGAAAAGGATGAATGGTTGTGTACCAAACAAAAAAAGGATGAATGGTGGCAAGAGCAAAAGGCCGGCCTCTGCCTTGATTCATCTTTTGAATACATTTGCTTGGCAGTTAAAAAGCTGCGAGAGAACATATGGGATCAAGTCAATTTGAGCAGATAATATTACGTAGCTCCATTGCACGGCTAACATTTTGAACCCACTCACTCCTATGCGGCTGGCCTCGCTTTTATTTTACGCATATTACTACTGATTGATCAGAAGGTCCCTGGTGCCAAGAAAAACGCTGAAGTAAAAGGATTATAGGGCCGGATTAATTCGGATGGACTTGGATTAAGTCCATCTATGGATATCAAGTTGACTAGCATGAGTACATAATTCCTGATTATTTTTTTTTATTTTTATTTTAGAACAAATGGGCATGGATTGGTTCTTTCTGCAGTAATGCTCTTCTTGTTTCTTGCCGGACTGGGTCTATCGAGATCTTTTGGGCACAGGTTGCACCAGTTATTTGGTCACCAAAGAGAAGAGGGGCTTGTAATGCGAACATCCTCTGAAAAATTACAAGATGATGAATTTTCGGCAGTTTTACTCCTTGACAGATATGACACGGACTATATGAAGCTAAAGTCTCAGTTATATGACAAATATTTGAAGGTAGGGAGTAGTATATGATGCTAAAGTCTCAGTTTGTATGACAAATATGTGAGTTGTAACTTGTGGGACGTGTGTGTGAAGCTAGGTGGAGATAACGGCTGTGTCTTTAGATTTGGCTATCAGCTACGTTGGGGTTCATTCTTAAATTCAGAATTTATCACAAGTTGCATGTGTAACCCCTTCGACTTCTGGATATTTTGTTAAATCAGATCGGAAAGTTAGAACTGAGGGGTTTAAAGTATAAAGTATAAAGTCTAGAGTCTGGTGCAGTGCGTGTGAGAGATGCAATGATTGGACGTGATACTCCAATGTGATTCGATATTCCTATACTTAATTGGACGTGGTAAATCGGCTTAGTAGCCTCACAAACCGACGCTCTAGAGTTTTTGCTGTATATTAGAAAGTTATAATGGATGGTTGTGAGATTTTGTGTGCATAAGCTCTTAAATTTTTGTTTTAACCCATCAAATTGGACACCCATAAAATGTTATGGAATGGATACCCTTCGTATTTTAGTAGTCAATTTTGGGAACAAAAAAAAAGACATCTTCGCATAATACATTATAAAATTAAATTTTTATTAAAGCCAATTAAGCTGGGCATCCAGGAAACTTATAAAAACACCCTCGTATTTTATTATTAAACTTGAGGAAAATCAAAACATATTTTCTCATATTATCTCATAAAGTTGAATTTTCAAACCTTTCCGTTTAAATACCCGTGAATAAAATACTGAAAAAAAATATTTATTAAAAATCATCAATCTGGACATTTATAAAATGTTATGAAATAAATCCTGCTCGTATTTTAGCATTCAACTACGTTGGGAGGGAAGAAGCATGTTTTCACATATTATCTAAGACAATTGAGATTTTGCTCAAATCCTTCAATTAAATATCCATGAATCCAGTACTAAAATAAATCTTTGCTTAGACCCATGGAATCATCCATAAAAACATAATGAAATAAATGAACATTATATTTTCTTTACATATTACCTCATAAATTTGAATTTTTGTTCATTCATCAATCGCTTTGATTTTAATATCCACAGACCAAACACTAAAAGAAATTTTATAAATATAGGTGGCATTATAAATTTATATTTATTAACAAACCTTGTGCTTTTATATTTGTACTTATATTCTCTATTTATGTGTACCATAAGTGATAGTTGTTGTATTGTTTGTGCGAAATAAGGATTTACCTTCCTTCACACCCTTCCGCTCGTGGATAATCCATTGCTCACTTTGAGACCTAAACAGGTGGATAATGAGCACTTTGAGATCTGTGCTGGAGCTAATCCAACAATAGATAGATTCAAAGGAAGGTAAATTCTTCTTTGCACAAAGGATGCAACTACATTTCTACCATAAGAAGCCGAACAGAAGGTCCTTTTCTGGTCTACATTTTGTAGCCTACGAGTTGCTTGCTTCTAATTGTACGGTTCGAGTGCAGCACAATACTAACTAACTTATAGGACCACATTCTACCTGCTACATATTGGTAGATAATAGGATAAGCTAAACGTTTTCCTAATGCGCTTAATATGTTTCTTGCAGTAGTTGCTCCAATTCTTTAGCCTCAAAATTCCCAATCCATCAACTTCAATGATGCAATAACACAGTAGCTAAATGAGCGAAGAGCTTAATCATATCGCTTGATCTCAACTTACGTAGAAAATACTTTCATGAATCAGCCCTCAAAGATTTCTACCAGGGTAATGTCACGGTCAACAACGATGAAATCCAGCTGATCCAATGTCCCAAACTCATTGTTCATGGAAATTTAGGATACATCCATCTTCTCCGCCCGTCCCCAAATGAAGCTTCCAAGCCAAAGCCAGCGCTCGAGTTTCTCCCGCTACCGAAATCCAAATCCAAACCCAAATCCAGCACACGACCGCATGTTCCAGCGGTTCAGATCCTTCCCGTACATCCCCCCTTATCTCGCTGACACGTGGCCCACACGGATTGTGGGATTGGCTGCCAGAACCGTGCGTACCCGACTACGAAATCCACAGGCGCGCCTGCCGGCTCCCGAACGGCTGCCGCGTGTGAATCCGCTCGGGTCTTCTTTTCCACGGGCAGCCACCGACGCACACGCAATCGCAGGTATTAATAAATGGGCGGCACGTAAGGACAGGCAAGCGCCCTTTCCATCCATTCCCGCATCTATTACTCCGCCGCGGCTTTGGCCTCACCGTCCCATCTCGACCGTCCGTTTCGCGATCCTGCCGCGGTCTACCCACCTCCCCGGTACTAAATATTCCCAATAATTGCGTTCCCCCCACGCGGGGGACATCTTTGGGCGCACGGGCCGGCGCCCACCACCCCCCACCCCCAACACCCGAACCGCCACTTGGCGCCCTAGCAGTGGCTCGGTCCAATGGAGCGGTTCAAGAGGGGCGGTGGGCCACGCGCCCCTACCGCCCGCTCCGTGATCCAAGTTACACGGCGCGGAAGCTGACGATGCCGACAGATAGTACGGGCGGGCCCCATCCAAGGAGCGGAGACGCAGCCGCGACGCGCCGTTACGGCCGTCCGTTACCTGCCCCACCCCCGTCCCCGGCTGGCCAGCCGCTCGAATTCCCCCGTTGACGGCCGTTATCTAGAAAGAGAAAAGAGGATGAGAGAGAAGGCCTGCCGCGGAGCGCGTTTCTCGCTGGCCAGAGCGCCACGTACTCCGCGATCCCCCATCAAAATTCGTATAAATTATATATTATTAAACTAGCCCCACTTTTCGGAAGCGGTGAGTACCACCGGGAAAGGCAACCCGGGGACGAAACTCGCTGCACGTGGGCTTTGCTGATTTGCTTGTTTAAGGGGGATCCATCGGTTTATGACGCGTGGCATCATTGGTGGGATGTGGTTTGGGTGAATATAGCGAGGCCTCGGTAAAACCCGCCACGTCCCGGACGAGGGCGGCGGCCAAGGACAGTCAAACCGCTCGTTGACTGCGCCGAATATTTTCAATTTCTCCGCTCCACCACTCCCTCGTTCCCCTCTCTTTCTCCCTCTAACCATCCGTCCGTCCATCAAACGCCATCTCCCTCTATAAATTATAAGCCTCCCTCGCTTCGCATTAACCCACCCATCGCCTGCTCTTCTTTGAAACCCATTATTCCCAAGAGCTAAGCAAGGCAAACGAAACGGAAAGGACAAGAGAGAGAAAGGGGGAGGCAAAAAAAAAAGAGAACGCGGAGAGAGAGAGACAGAGGTCTAGGAATTCTCGGCATGGCCCCCAGGGAGAAGGCTACCGGCGGCGGTAGAGGCGTCGGGAGCGGCGGAGCTGCGGCGGGAGGAGGGAAGGAGGTGCATTTTCGGGGAGTGAGGAAGAGGCCGTGGGGGAGGTACGCGGCGGAGATACGGGACCCCGGGAAGAAGAGCCGGGTCTGGCTGGGGACGTTCGACACCGCGGAGGAGGCCGCCAAGGCGTACGACGCTGCCGCCCGCGAGTTCCGTGGATCCAAGGCGAAGACCAACTTCCCCTACCCGGAAGGCTACCAGAGTCTAAGTGGCGGCTGCGGCGGCGACGGTAGAGGCGGTGGAGCAGCCAGGAGCCCTAGCAGCCAGAGCAGCACCGTCGAGTCCTCCAGCCGGGAGGCCGCCGTGCCGCCGATAGCCCACCCCCTCCCTCCCTCCCTGGATCTCGAGCTCCACCGCAGAGCGCGTTTCCCCTTCCATCCTTGCCCGACCGCCGTCCCTGCCGCCGGGGTCGCGCATCCATTCTTCTTCCTCGAGGCGTTTGTCAGATCCGACAAGGCGGCGGCGGCGGCGGCGGCAGCGGCGAACCATCACCGCCTGACGATGGGCACCCCGATGTTCCTGACCGATTTCCAGGCCCATCTCTCCGGCGGCATCCAGAGCGACTCGGACTCGTCCGTTGTGGATATGCTTCCCCACCACCCCTCTCCCCCGCTGCCAAAGATGCTGCCTTTCGATCTGGATCTCAATCTCCCCCCTCCTCCGGAGGTCGCCTGATCACACATCCACCGGCGGCGGCTCGCGATCTTTTTCCTTTGCTTTCTTTCTTATGGCGAAAGTGGAGATTACTTTTTTTTTCTATTTTCTGTGTCTGTACTTTTCTTAGAGAGCGAATCTGAGAGAAACTTATGTAAATACTTAACTTTCTTTTTTCCACTGAGATGAAAATCTGTCTCTCCCCGATCTTTTGATTTCGTGATCAGATCCGGAGATCCGTCAACTCAGTGTTGTAATTTCTCTCAGTTTATCTTTTAATTAATGGAATATATCTGAATTTCCTCTTAATTTTTTCTTCCCTTTTTTTGCTACATTATTATTATTATTATCATCTAAATTTGTTGTCTTTATCAAATTATTAGAATGTATTAATGATAATATTTTAGATGCGTGGTCCACACGGGGGCCGAGGGCGCCGGCCACTGCTAGGAGAGCGTGGGTGCCGCTCGGGCAGCCGGCAGCATTTCGTCGCCTTCTTCGCCTCAATTTCCTCCAATCCTTTTCGGCCCTTCTGTTCCCATCTTTTATCCTTCCCGATGATAATAATAAATAAATAAATAATGATAAATCAAATTCGATTAGATCGAAGCGGTGGATCTGTCGCCGTCCATCCGCGGGTACGACCGAGTCACTCGTTGCCGCTTCGTGGGGGCACCACGCCCGCGTTGTCCCGCTCCTTCGCACTCTCTCTCTCTCTCCGAACTGACGACGCCGGGCAAAGAAGTAAGCGTGTTGACGACGTCTGTCTCGAGATCCGCATGGAAATCAAGACACGTGTACGCTTGCTGCCGTCCTGGTGTTAAAGCGACCCGTACCCTCTCTCCATCTCCTTTTCCCCTTTGCTTCCCTTTCGCGTAAGCGAGGGGAGCCGGCCCAGCCAGGACCCGCCTTGATCCAGATCTGCCGTCCGCGCTACCCAACAACCTGTCGCTCGCAAGTGGACGGGCGGGATGTTTTTATTCGGAGACACGGACGGCGGATCGTCCGGATGCGCGAAAACCGGCGGGTTTTAACGAGCCGACAGCGGTGGGGTCCCGCCGCGGGAAGGCGGGCATCCGGGCGCCACGGTTGCGCGGCGGCCGCTTTTGGCGGGCCCCGGTCTTTGTCGTCGGAATCTACGGAGAAGATTTCGCCCCTTCCGCCTTTCCCTATTTTTTTTTTCCTCCCCGAATTTTTTAATATTAAATAATAATTATTCATTAGGAAAAATAAATCGCCGCGCATTTGTGGTGGGGCGTGCGAGGTGCGTGCACGGAGAGGGCATGGGGCAAAGTGGGGCCCGGTGGGGGTGGGTGACGTCGTACGGCGTAGGGGGCGTGCGGTGACGGGCGATGACGTGGGAGGGGAGGACAGGCGGTTGCGGTGGGCGTCGGCGTCGGGTGGTGGGGGCCACCGGCCTGTATCTCCATCTCTGCCACGTTTCTCGTGATGTCCCTGCCTGCCTTCCTATTTATTATTTATAAATAATTAATAATTTAATAAGAAAGATGGAGAGACGGGAAAGCGACCGGCAGAGAGAAAGATTCGGGGTCGCATATGGAAGGTCGATTTGTCATGGTAGGGTGACCGCACCCGCACGCAAAAAGGAGGAAGGGGAGGCGATGCGCACGGGACGATCAACGCGCTTTTAGGCGCTCCCCCGGCCGGCACCAGGGATGGACGGACGACTTTTGCGGAGCGCCGGGGTCCACACACACACACCGTCCACGTCTCTCTCGGCCCGGCAGTAGAGCGGTGGCAGTTGATTGGACGCAACGCCGCGGAGTGAAACGCGCACGTTGACTGTGGGTCCCTGCTGTTCCACCTACGGGTGCGTGGACCGGATTGGGTCGGGGCAGCGGCTCGAGACCGGCCTTGGGGCTGGGGTTTGGGTCCCATCTTTTAGCTGCTGGCCCTTGGCCGGTGGCAAATACTTTTTCATGCTATTATTAGCACAAAACTATTAGGGTAGGTTACGAGGAATTAGTGTGATTTTAACTATTTATCAACTCGACAAGAGAAATTTTTTGATGAGCGACCTTCTTCCCATAACGTTTGGTGGCTTCTAATGTCATAGCATCTGCATCGAGATGCAAATGTTATAGACTAGAAGCTGCACCCCTGCAAAAGATTGTATTGTTGAACATCATAGTAGATTTTTCTCTCGTTTGTTTTCTTAGAATTAATTTGGAAGGAAGTTCAATAACAATTTAAAAATCAAATTTTAAAGAATAAATTACATATATATTTTTGAGATTTATATTTATTATACTTGCATTAAAAATTTGTAAAATTGATGCTTATACCCAGTTAAATTAACGGTATTATTGAAACTATTTTTTAATATAAAATAATATTTTTGAGTAAGAAGAAGGATACGCATATCTTCTTATGTTCTAGTTATTTTTGTGATTTTTTTCTGACGTGACACTTAAATCCCATTTGATTTTTACAGTTTGACTAGCGTTCGGTTAAATTACATATTAAAATGTTGGACAAAAATAATTCTCAAAATGATAAACATAATCTTTTCAAACTACCAGTGCAAGTACATTTTTTTTCTAATTTTAGTATTTTTTTTTTATTTTACTCAATTTTAAATCAAATGTTTGATATCGTGCATCATCAGTACCAACTCAACCAGCATCCTTCACGCAGCCTTGAACATGAATGTCAAATATTAGGCATACAACACTTGTATGGACTACTTAGCTTCGTCCAAGATTCACATGTAAATGCACAATTAATAAATGAAGACTTAAAAGTAGTTGATTCATGGACATGAAAATAACTCCTGATGGTGACCAATATACCTCGAAACAGCGTTTATAAACGCGGACCATTTGAGATCCACGCAACACATAAACACATATCCTTGAGCTGTGTTTATTATACAAGGAAAAAGGAGGTTGCTTTCAAGCACAGCATCAGGACCTATCACGCAATCCTTTCATGTTCACATTTAATGAAAATATAGTGGCAATTAGCTATCTATTTGTGAACAATGGCTACAGCCGACCATGCATGGTTTGACCTTTTTCCTCAAAAATCTAGTGATCACCATGTTCTCCATGGTATCCACACCACCATTGTCCCTTTCTAAGTGCTGTGGCCTGGGAGGATGCTAACAACAACAATCACATATTCGTCAGCTATCTCAAACATAATTATAGATATTATATGTTAAGCTTTTTTTTAATTACCATTCTTCATGCGAAAATGCTACAGCCTACCCTAAAAGGTGCAAATTACCATTGAACTCGACCTAACTAAATAACTATCGGTAAAAAAAAAGATTAGACTCCATCGTTTATCCTCTTGCATAAATTTTGAAGTGATCAGAGGATGATCCAAAGATCCTTTGTGCGAAAGATACATCTCTAGACTATCCAAAAGTATGGCTCCAAAAAAAATTAACACCAGTCTCGCTCGAAACGTTATCTCTAAGTGGGTATGATTTGGAGCTACCGGATTAGTGATGATCCAATCAGATGTAAGCAAAGTTGATTCAGCCCATCATAAATTAGTTAAAAAATCCAAGTCCAACTTTTAAAAGCCTAAATTCAGGAGATTACCCAGCCAAGTGATGGGTAAAGAAGTGGGACAGGTATAGATTAAGATCTCTCTTGATAGCGACATAAACATGTGGTTTGACCAGATCTCAGAACGCTGCGAGTGAATCTTTCTAAGCATTGTCGATACGCGTAGGAGTGCGTCCCGGAAAATGAGGGGTTCCATCGAACATCTTGCATTAAAACGCTGGAATGTTTTCAGCCACACAAATCGAAGCAGCGAAGCCAAGCAACTGGCAGTATAAATAGTTTGGATGGAGTCCGTCTGGGTGCCCATGGCTGTCGTGCGACTTTGTCAGCTGATCGAATTCCGTGGTTCCGTGCGGTGTTCTTTTTTTTCTTTTTCTTTTTTTTTTTGATTCACGAAGATTTTTGCTAAAAGAATGATTGTATTCTTATAATTGTAAAATTAGACTCCTTTGGCCGATATATTTCGTTGTGGATTTTGTTGAGCCATTCTATCCAAGCCCCCGTGACTATTGGCAAAAGTACCAATGTACTAATTTGGATGATGCGTGCAAAATCCGATGAGATGGGAGTTGGAAGAATTGGTCAATCATTGCAAGTGGATGGCTTCTGCTCGGACCTAAATAGGAGAGAAAGCACCGAAGGCTATCGGACTTAATTCGGCTGAAGATTTTCTGGTGCCAAAGTCAGACTGAGGTTTGAAAAAAATTGGAGGTCTGAAAGAGCTATATAGAATAGAGTTAGAGAGAGAGAAAAATGCAACTAGAGGTTCCTCGGTCCCTCTATATATTGGAGAATGGGCATAAAATCATTATCTTAAAAGAGTGGGCATACTGTAACTATCAAACGTGTGATAATCGTTCAGATATGCAATAGTTGTCCGGCATGCGAAATGAGCTGTAACCGTCCCAACAAGCGTCTCATGAGTGTGCGGAGTTGTAATTGCCCCTCTTAATGGGTTTTAATCATCTTCAATATGCTTCCAATCAAGGACACTTGGTTCATTATTACTGGTCGGCCGACTTGATCGCTATTATTAGTCAGCTAGTCTGGTTGGATGGTCTGGTTAGTCACAAGTTGACGAATCCATATCTCATCAATAATTCAATATGAATTTATTATTAGTATATGTTGGAGCAAAGTGTAACATTCATTTGAGATCGACACATTCATCTTACTATTATGTAAAATATATTGACTTCCCAAATTTTCAATTCTCAAGATATCCCTAACTACATTTTTGCTTGAATCACGAGCCTTACATTTATCCATGGCCATCGGTCGTCACTCATTACAGATCTTAAAGTTGCTGGTCCCGTAATTTTAGAATTAAACATAAAATTTGAAGAACTCCAGCAAAGAAAACCAAGCTATGTCCTCTTTCCTATCATTTTAATTTTTATTTGGCTAAGCATTCTCTCGACCCGTTTAGACTTTGTGACACCGATCAAGATACCATTATAGATTGCTAACATATCACAATTAACCATTAAAATTCAATAATTCAAGATTTTCCATTATAGCCACATGCAATCGAACTCTACACCCCATCAACCATCTTGGTGGCAATGCAATGACTTGAGAGAGCGTGCACGTGCACACAAGAAAAAAAGAAAAAAAAAAGCCTTATTTTTTAAGGCTTTGTCCTAGACAGGTGGGACGGTTAGGGTTTACATGTAGAATTAAATACATTTTTTCTTTTTTTTCTCGAGTCACCCCAAAATCTAGTAATAGGTAGGGCAACACTAAAACAAAACACTACAAGAATAACATAACGAACTATTTTTTACCCATTTGCTAATACTAGATCAAGGTAAATAGTTTTCAAAGAGTAAATTAATAAACAAATAAAATCATAATGGATGTAATGACAACTTTTGCTACATATTATAGACTAACAGTAGATATCTAAGCCACTAGGACATTTTTGAGGAAAAATTGTTGAGAAAATTGAAGAAGAGGAACAGAGGATGGAGCATAAGCCCATGACATAAACTCATAATCCTCATATTCATCTTTAAGGGATTCTTTTTCCCTTTTTTGTAAGTAGTACTGTTAAGAAAATGCTTGCACAAAATCTGACGTAAAAAAATATACAATAGTCCTATTCTCTTTAAGATTTTTCTTCAACCATTAGCTAAATCATCAAAGCTTGGCATAACATGTCCAGAACTGAAAGATGGCAATTGCGGTGGCCATTGACCCCATCCATCCAACTTTGTTACAGAATAATTTCAGAACACCGTCAGTTCCGCAGTGATTCCGATGGCCCGATTTACCTAGTGACAGGAATTGGGCGGGTCACCCGAACCCAGGCCTAGGCTGAGGACGGTCCAACCGACGGGGCGCGAGCTTGGACCTGGATCTCCTGCGCAAACCTGGGCCGCCGGTCGCGTGTCGACACTTGTCGGCGTGTCGACACTTGTCGGCGAATCGGATGATGGAAAGGAATCGTTCGACCGGGGCCGGTTGGGTTGAGGTGACCGTCCACGTGATGAGCGATCCTACCGTCCTTCTTGATGTGTTAATTTATAGTGCTGGACTTTGAAACCACCATGTATTTTTCCCGTTTGATTTATTAAAATGATATCCATAATTTTCTTCAAGTAAAGGCTTTCTAAGTGCACGCGTTCCATCAAATATCCATGGACTCTTGAATAATTACGTGTTCGCATAACTCCAGGTGCCAATATGGACCTACCAACCAACCTTTGTAAAAGCTGAATTACATCTTTCTAAAGGGTGTATGTGCATAAATGCATATCTATTCATGTATATGTCTTGATAGATAAATAGATCGATGCCCCATCTAATATTTTAAATGTTGTTTTGTTGTAAAAACTGGCGATCGATGACAATTAATGGAAAAATTAATTCCAGATATTTCATTGTTAAGCAACCACTCGAACTGATTTTTTTTTTCTTTTTTTTTTTGTTGAAGAGTTCATATACAATGAGCTGTGCCAAAGGATGGTCTTCTCTCAAAATACCCCTAACTTTTCAATTCCTGGCAGCTCCTTGGTTTAATCGTCGAGACTTTTAGAGCTTGATCAGTTGACCACTTCGGCTTTGTTGTTGAATTAATCCGTAGTTTAAAAGCTTGAAAAACTGGACTTGACTTGAAAGTGAGCCGAATCGAGTTGATTCAACGACCCGGCCAAAGATCTGGTCAGTCTTGATCATCAAGAGTCAATAATATATATATATATATATATATATATATAGAGCGAGAGAGAGAGAGAGAGAGAGGCCAGAATGGACTCAAATGCATTGGCACCTAAATGCTTTCAAGTGGATACCGTTGCTAGTAGGAATTGATCTGACTAAAGTGCCAAGCTAACTAAGCTACTAGAGTGCTTGGACAGTCAGCTGCTTAGACTGTAAAAGTTAGCCAAAGATCACAATCCCTCTCCAGGGTGGTCGTTCAGTGGCTGTTGCATTTGGACAGTGATGGCTTTAATTATGGTCACTTTTGAGGTGGTATAGGAGAGCGTAGAACTTATTCAGATTTTCACTTAGACACTGGAACCGATCTGAAATAGCAAAAATAGGAAGTTCTCTTACTAGAGATCGTCCTATGAGGGACGCTCTCAATGTCTGAGTAAGATGGACTTTTAGAAAATAGTGAAGATGTTGCAAGAGCAGCAAAGTGGCAGTATATGGGCATAAAGAGCTCAAGACCTCAAGAGTACTTATCTAAAGGATCCCTTGGGAGCACTTTTACATAGAAAAATTCAAATGCGCAGATCAGTTTTGTTTGGTAACCAATTGCACGTCTGAAGATCACGTGCAAGAAATTTTGCTTGCACATTTGCTTATTTGTAATACAGTTTTGAAAATCATTCATGATCATGGTCGAGCTATCGCCGGCTAGGAGAAGAGTTTGAAATTTGAAATGGTCTTTTTACCCCTCTAGGGTCTACCATTTGGGCGGCTTTGTTGATCAAAAGTTCATGACGAGCTCTCATTGGCTGGTCTACCATATCAGATGTGGTCAGTTCTTAAGTATATCATATACTAATTCTTAAGAAAATAAATAAAAATATTTTTATATGTAGGCACATAGAATCTTGACTCTGTGATTTATTGTTACAATCAACATAACAATCAAATAATAAAAATTAAAAAAACTGAGAGATAACAATGATTATTTGCTATGTTATCAATTATTATTTACAAATTGACATCCAGTATTATGTGGGATGGGCTAGGAGAACCTCCCCAATACGTCACATGATGAGAAATAGAAACGTTAAGGTTGTATGGATAGACGAGAATACAGAAAAAATGTGGTTTTAGGATGGGTGCAGAGTAGAAGCTCCTTAACTTTGCCATGGTTAAAACCTTAAAAAAGGAAGAAGTTTAGTACTATATTTAGATCTGCCCCTCCTGCGATCGAAAATTTCAGCAAATTCTTAACTCCTCGAATACAATGGAATTTCACTCCCAGCGGTGTATTGGTATTAAAATGGATATTCCAGACTTAAGTTACGGATCCAGAATCTAAATTTTGCACAAGTTGAATCGCAATTTGATCCCGTTACATCAAGGGAAATACCAATGGTTATGACTCCCGCAGCTACCAATTGGGATGTGAGTGAGATGAATGCATGATTCACGGTTAGCTATCGCCCACCTATCCACGTCATAATGCCATCAAGCAAAACCGTTCGGCCCGTTTCCGCTCACATGCACGGCGTAAATGATCCGCTAGCCGACATGCGCGTTGCCCGTGTACCACTGGCAAGAAAATGAAGGCCGTCCGTCTAAAAGTATCAGTAGCCGCGGCGGCATTAAAATTTAGAGCCCCCTGGCCGATGGGCCGAGCGATGTCTCTATTTACGCATTGCCGCCCGCCGCTTCGCGGATCCTTTTTGTTCTCCAGCAAACGACACAGCGTGGTGGATAAAAATTTCCGGCTTTCGGCCATGCATGTAGCGTACTAGTGCACCGCTTTTCTAAAAGCTTACTCCATACTTTCATATCATCTCACAAAAGAAACAAAGACAAGGCTTTCATGAGAAAATTTTTATATTAGAAAATATTATATACACCATAGCCGAACGTTGATTGCTACTCTATAATAGTAGACCCCACTGAGGCCACAAAATAAAAAAAAGGGGGGGAAAAGAAAGAAAATAGCTAGAAACAGAAAGAAGAGGAAACTAGCAGCACGGCATGAGCGGACGCTATAGAGCAGCGGCGGGTAGTTCAACCGAACAAGATGGACGAGGCCGGCGGCGGCTCGTTGAGATCAAAGGGTAGACCTCTTGCCACTGCGCCGAAGAAGGACGCGGACGCCGCCGCTGGCGACTCCTGCTCGGGCTTACTTCCCATTCCCGGCTGGCGATCCCCGCCGCCCCCGAACCCTCCCAGCATCAATATGGTCGACGGCGGGCGAGACCCCATCGCCGCGGCCTGCGGCGGAGGTGGCGGCGGCGGCGGAGGGCCCATCCAGAGGTGGCAGGGGAGGTTGAGGTCGAGGCTAAGGTGGGGCGGCGGGGGCGAGGGGAGGGAGAAGTTGGTCTTGGCTTTGTCGCCGCGGAGGGAGCGGGCTGCCTGGTCGTAGGCGAGCGCGGCCTCCTCGGGGGTGTCGAAGGTCCCCAGCCACACCCTCGTCTTCTTCCACGGGTCCCGTATCTCCGCCGCGTACCTCCCCCACGGCCTCTTCCGGACCCCCCGGTAGTGTCCGTCTCCTCGACTCCCCATCTGTTTGCTTGAAGGAGGGGAAGAAAAAATATAAAAAAAACAGAGAGAGAGAGAGAGAGAGAGAGAGAGAGAGAGAGAGGAAGCAAGAAGACAAGGAGATAAGGAGACTCGCGGTAGAAGAAGTGTATGTATATAATAAAATAAATCATAAGGTGGGGCCTGTTCCCTGTTGGCAGCAACGGTGGTGGGCGACTTTCAAAGTGAGGAGACGGGATAGGGGAAAAGAGCCTCGGTCGCCTTCTATTTGGCCTCACCCTCTTCTCTCTAAAGTCTAATCTTCTCTCTGTCTAAAGCCACGAGTAGAGACGCGCAGGCGCGCTCATGTGACCCGCCCGAGCCCCACCCTGAGTCCGTGACGTCAGCCCTACCACACCCCACCTGCTGTACGGCCTGACGAGCGGCGCCTGCCATCATTTTCCCTCGCTCCCTTCCCTCTGCTTCTTCTTTTTATATACTTTTTTTCTTTTGGCCCCCCCCCCCCCCCCCCCCCCCCCTCTCTCTCTCTCTCTCTCTCTCTCTCTCTTTCTCTCGTCAGTTGTCAGATAAAGCGAACGGAATAAAGCAAGGAAATGACTCGCTGTAACACTGGCGGCAGCAGCAGCAGTAGTAAATGGAGGGGGGGAGGATTGGGTTGATCGTGTCGAGCGGTCAGTGACTCTGGGTCTCGGGGTTCTGCTGTCTGGCCGACGCCCACGTGGAGGGCAGCGGTGTCGTGTCGTGGGGCGGGGAGCAGCCCGGCAGCGTGACGAGTGAAGGCGCCCCTCCCATTCTTCCTTCAACCCTCAACGCCTCCGTTTCGCGGACGGCGGAGTCGGTGGTTGGGACAAAACCACCCTCAAAGCAATACCACAACACCGTACACCAATTACTTTTCCAACTTCATGGCACGTGGCAAGACCCAGATTTTCTTTGTTGGATTCGCTGGAGCCGTGCATGTTATTGCGAGGGGAGGAGGGGAAAGGAGAAGGAGATGCGATGTTTATGGGGTACGAGACGAGGTGTGGGTGGAAGCGCACGGGATGCACGCGTGTACGCTACGCCGCATGTTGGACTTTGGCTGTACGCTGGATGCCCTATCGGGTTTACGGAGTGGGTTTGGCCCACTTTGATCTCCGGGATCCGGAGCGAATCTCTACGTGTACCCTTTTGAGACTGTTAATATAATTATTTATTAGTTTTTAGTTTATCCACAGTATTATTTTTTTTATTTTCTTCTAATATAAATGCAGCCAACTAAACCAAAAACAAGAACCTGACACAATGGTGCGGAAGGAACCTCTTGACAAGTCCAAAAAATTTCTCCAAAATATTAAGTCACATAGATAGCAACTCAATCTATGACTTAATTTATCTTTCGATGGATATGCACAACTTAAAAGATCCTGCATTTTTCTATTATCCACCGAATGATGTAGAGTAGAGAGCTTCCGTCATCGACCGCGTTGCTCGTTGGTGCTCACCGAACGGAGACAGCAATCATTCTTTCGGTGAGAAAAGCTTTAGCCCATAAGCCTCGGTCTTCAAACCCCTCGGTGTTTTGGCTCGTCTGCGGGAGCCCTTAAAGCAACGCCGGTCCATTCTTGATCCGGTGCATAATATTTTAACCCGATCAAATCTTGATGGTCTATTTATAGCCATAAACGATAGAGGTATTATTAGCCGAAGTGGCATGAAACCATTGCGTTATTATTATACGTATTCAGATTTTTATTTTTTTATTATTTTCTTTGGTGAGGACGTGATTAGACATTGGATTCTCTCATTATGGCTGGCCAGCTTTTGACATTGAATTATATTATTAGGTTTCTTTTAGGTGCATGATGTGTGGCGAGTCGCATGTATGGTGATGCTTACTTTAATGAAGTTATTGGGGCGTTAGCACTTAGCATGCGATGTTTGACATGAGAGGAGATGCTCATGAGAAGCAGTTGGATTACATGATCGGTGGGATTCGAGTACACGGTGCACTTGAAACTTCAACTATCAGAGCCAGTATGTGCTCGGGTGACTCCCTTAAATGGACGCCAAACTAGGAATGCCTCTCACGTAGTTGAAGCCTCTGTAAGCATAGCAAACCATGAAGGAATGTATAGCAAAATTAGCTTACAGAAGATGCCTCCCCATGAACGACTAAAGTATGTTCGGGCAAAAGTATATTATTTGTACAATATCAAGATGCTGTGCGATGCTTGAGAACTGCTCGATGTCCACCCTCTCCATGTTGAGTTCTGGCTTCTCTCGCATGCAACATAGGGAAAAGGACGAGTTTGCTTAAGATTCTATTCCTTGAACCCCACACTGAACCGAGAGGCAGTGCTCTCTTGGACTTACTATGAATAGCAGAGTTCTCTTGAGTTATTATAAAAGGGGGTATTTTAAGTGGTGCAAGACAGTGGGTTCCGTGGCATTTCTGGAGGGAGGCAAAGAGAGATGGAGAAAAATATTTTTCTTAGAGTTTTATTTAAATTTTGATATCTCAGTGGTCTCTTGATGGTGGCGTCCTTCTTCTATGTTAGATTTCTTGGCGAGATCTCATATTGTATAAATCATTCTTGTATTTCTTTCAGAATTAATTTCTCGCGGTGAATGCTTGCAAAACCCATGCACTCTGTTTACTATAGTGGATCTCTCACTCTCCAGTAAAGTAGCCCAGATTTTGGATGAATCATGTTAAATCTTGGTATGTCGAGCTAGTTTTATTTTCTATTATCTTTATTATTTTATGTAGATGTTCTCGGGACTGTAAGAATTCGTGGACTGTAAGAATTCAATAACTTCCATCGAACCCATGCCTCCTTACATTCTAAAAATATACGAGTAATGTGTTTGTTTCTCGATCACGGTTCGAAGACAACAAGCTCCTGTCATTTGATGACCACAGAGAAAGAAGCTATAGGAAGTCTTCGATGGAAGTTATCGAATTATACGCAATTGGACGTAGAGAGTTATAGAAAGCTCTCTCCCCATCTTCTCTCTATCATATATCTCCACCATGCATCTATATATGATATATCGAACCTATAAAGGTTTTCCACAATCTGTGCCTTAAAAAAATATATATATATGTGACATTTTAACAGTAAATCAATCATCATTTTCCAAAGATCTTTTCTATCATCCTTCTAAGAGAATTAAGAGTTTTATGATTCACCCTTTATTGTGGATAATCTGACTCAACACTGCCTTGCGCTAGAAAGATATGAGAGCTACCCATGTATCCAAGACATCGAAAATAGAACCAGCCATACTGGAAAATTTTCCAATAATCTTACTTTCCAGGCAAAGGTTTCTAAGAAATAAAACTCTAAAATCTGTAATATAGAGGAGGTAAGTCTCGCACAATTCTAAGCCTATAATACATGATGATCAGAGGATTCCGGTGACCCTCATATATGAAAGAGCTATGTTTCTAGCTGCTTGTTAAATCTCAGGCAAATTAACCAGCCCACGTAAGTTTTTTTTTGATCTTTTAGAATTATCGAGGGACGTTATTATTGATTTGGTCCACGTAGGATTTTTGATACCCAAAGAATGCTCTATCCTCAGAGACAATAAGAATATATTCTGGCCTCATGTCGAAGTGCTGATTAAAGCTATCTTTCTTCAAAATAAATCACCTAACAATCTTGCCAATGTCATCATTGAAGTTGAGGTCACCCCTTCCCACACCAAAAAAAAAAAAAAAACCCAAAGACTAGGCATCACGCATGGCTTGGAATTAATTTTTCTTTATCCTTTTTGTGAAACTTTGCCTAGCCTTGGCAACGAGGTAAGTTTGATTAGCTGAAAATTTAATCTCAAATAATTTTGCTTCTAAGATATTACAATAGTTAGATAAAGATCATAAATACTAATATCTAGTAACTAAATATTGTGATCTATTTGAAATAAAGTGGGAAAACTCAAATAGACATCACCTTGCTAACTTTGAAATTAACAAATGTATAATTACTATGAGTGCATGAATGACGGTAGGCTCCTTCATATGCATAAGAAAAATTCTCGTGACATGCGGTATAAAGGGATTGGTGTCACTTACCAGAACTTTTTGGTATTTATGATATCTATGAACTTTTTGGCACACATAATAGATGCCTTAAAGTATTTTCCATGGCAAACTCTCTTTTCTTTTTTAATGGAAATAGCATATTTTTCCTTTTTCCTCCCATCAAGAACAACTATGGTTACTTTTGGTTTCTAAATAATTTAACCAAATTATATATGACCAAATTTATTGAAACAAGCGCTTATTCATTTTATTGTCATTTGTCTAAAATTTTTTAACCTCCTCTCTCCCTCTAATAGTTTTAATTAAGTTAAAACTAAATAATTTTTTTTAAAAAATATTTTTCAATTTGTATGAAATCTCAAAAGTGCCTCTTATTACCAAAGCTATTTCAAAAGATAAAAAAGTTGCTTTGCTCAACAAACTTGAACTCATATACTTTGAGAACCAAGCAAAACCTTAAATGTGTTTTGTATCACTTCTACTTTTACAAATCTTCTCTAATAAAATCTAGCTTTTGCCAAAAGTTATTTTTTGACTTTTCCTCTCACAGAAGCACTTCTCAAATAATGCTACCAAGTACTTTTTTTTAAAATATTTGTTTTAAAGTTATATTTTTTTTAAAAAAAAGTACCTTTTTTGGAACAATATCAAACATCGTTTAACAAATAAATCACCGCTAATAGCAGTTGACACAAAAACGTTGGTAAGGAAAACATATCGAGCCTTTATCATCGGTATCACATTTAAATAACTTTACAAATTGTTCTAGAGTTAGTACCCTCTCCAACTTTTTCCTCAAAATTAAATTAAATTTTTATTTTGATAGCTCTTCAAAAATTTAACACTAATTCAATCTCCATTCGCAAAGAAGTCTACCAGAAATATGGAAGTTTTGGCGGATCATCCCACTTATAGTTAGAGATGAGTCCAATATAAATGCAATTCTACAGTGCCGGCAGATAGTATGAGATTAACTAAATAAATCACGGCCGATGCCAATACCTCTTTGTACACTTGCATACGCCTTGTCGCGCATGCATAAGCGCACAAATTTTTCTTGTAATCTTTTCAGAACCTGCCGGCAGCTTTTTTCTGTTCTCTGAGGGATGGTGGCATAGATCACTTTTTGTTTCGAGATATCTGAATGATGGTGAGAGATAGAGTGGCCTTCCAGACTAAACATATATTTAAACAGATTAACGGAGCTGCGAATTGGATGGTTGTCTATGTGGTCAGCTATTTTGGAAGCACCTTGTGGGCCGAAAAAGAAGAGTTGCTTTGAACACTTCATGATTTTTTTTATTTTTTGATTTTATTAGATGTATTAGTACTTATAATGTATAAAATATCTATTGTAGAAAGGGGAAAAAAAAAAAAAGTGGGACCCACTCAAGCTTACCGTGCTCTGCGAGCTAATCCGTGGGGAGCCCTGTCTGCTGTTCCGGTCCCGAATCCGTCGCATCTTACTACACGACAAGGAACTACTCACCAAGTTCGAAGGCCACACACATATTATTTTTTTTTAATATAAGGAATTGTGAAAAAAAAATATTAATAATAAAAAAAAGAAACGGATGCCGTGTCAAACATTATTCCCGCTTAATGACGGTCGAAGAAAGACATATCGACAATAATTCTTTTTTGGCTACTTCTGGTCAACTTCTCGCTCCCTCTTTCCCTCTCCGTTGCCACCCTCCGGAGGTAAGATTAGGGTGCCTCGATCTCCCTTCCTGTTCTCTCCATATTGTTTTGTTAGTATAATTAAATGGTTCGTTTCAATTTAGTTTGTTGTATTGCACTCGATCATCTTTTAGACTTTAATCTGATAGATGGTTGCTGTTTTATGGCAGAAAGCATATACCCCCGCCCCCCTCCCCTGTCTTCTCTCTCCGGAGACCATCAACTAAGTAACCATGACGCCGAAACCGCTGGACTACGAGTCGCTGAACGAGAATGTGAAGAAGGTCGCGTATGCCGTCAGAGGAGAGCTTTATCTACGGGCTGCCGAGCTGCAGAAGGAAGGGAAGAAGGTTTGTTCCTTCCTACCAGTGGCCTCTTCAGGCTCTTCTGATTGTGGAATTCTAGTACTTCTATTTGGTAGCAACCTCAAAATAACAATAGTAGTAATGCTAAATAAGGTGACGAAGAGAAATTACATTTATGAATTCATGAAACGTTTATCAGTTATCAGTCAAAAGACGAAATATGGAACCTCTAAAGGCATTTGTATATATCCATTGGGATCCTAAGTCAAGGCTATTTTTGTCACATAATTCCTTGTGATACTCTTTCTTATCGTTGCAATAAATATATTGTTAAATATATTATAGTGAATTCTCTCATTCTCTGGTTCCACGTATGAGAAGTTATCAGCTTCTATTGCATTTAGTTTATATCATTTCAAGTTTCTTTCCTATAGGTGTTGATACATGTCTTTCGGAGTTGCTTTATCCCAAGACTACTCTTTTGAGCTCTTGCATTGTTTTTTGGGAGTCAGTTATCTGCTAATATTCAGAAAAGGGGGCCATCAGGTGTGTAATATTATAGTGATGTATATGTGATACCAGATTAGAATTGAAGAGGAAAGTGGGGAGGAAAAGGGTATGAAACATATGCAAAATTGAAAGTCTGATATGGGTCATCCATTATTGGAAAGCTTAAAGAAAATGAGAGGCTCTGATAAGGATTGATGACCGCCAAACACCTGAGAGTTCAGCGTAGAAATGTAACTGAACTTTAAGGTTGCTGCTGGGTGGATTAAATGGAGCAACATTTTCAGATTCCTGTGAGATTTGATCGTGCCATTTATTTTTAAAGAAGTAGGTTCTATGATCAATTTGCTCTGCTCTGCTGAATAGCAGGGGACACGCAAACTTCTCTAAAAATTTGTTACTTGTTGGGGAACTTATCATTTGGTCCAGATTCATGTCAATTTCTTTAAGACCAATTCATTTACGATAATAAGACAGGTTAGGTTGCATGAATGAGGCTAAGTAAATACACTAGTACCAGATGAGCTTGACTTCAATGTGAATGCTGAGCTTGATTTATAGCTAAAATTCAATTGCATAAGTTAAGAAATGAAAGTCAGGGTAAAGAAGTTGCACCAGTAGAGAATTAGGCGATGGAGAACATGTTGAGATTGTCTTCAATGCGTAATAAAAAGCTAGAGTAGAATGGTGTGTTGAGAACTAAAATTTGGTCAGACTTATTCAAAGCAGGTGTATGCTACCCTTGGTTAAATTTGTGAGAAAGATCTGGAGTTAGATGTTGAATATGGAAGTATGCATATATAACAAACTTCAAAATATGATTCACAGAATTGACACAAAATATACGCGACACTATATGTTGTTATGCCGATTCCTATAATTACTAAGTTTGGCTTTTTTGTGGTCGAACATTTCAGTCTGGTACAAAATCATGTTGATGCATATAGTTTTCTATTAGAGGTTGCTACTTTTAATGAAGTTTATAATACATACCAACCACTTGAATTCTGAAACTCTAGTACATGCCTGCATTTATGTAGAAGCTTTCTTTTCCCTGAAGAGTGTGCCTCGCATGTTATAGTGATCTGAGGTGGTTCTATTTTTCCTGTCTCACTGCTCTTATTATTGTTTGCAGATCATATTTACAAATGTGGGCAACCCTCATGCTCTAGGACAGAAGCCATTGACATTTCCTCGTCAGGTATTTGAACTTTTAGTTCTTCTCCTTTTCCTATTAAATTTTGGCGCAGCTGTCATTCTTCTGTCTTTGCTTAACAATCTAGGGCTTCCTAATATGTATGTTTCTAGAAGTCATTGTGAGAGAAAACTTCTCTATAATAATTTTCCAGCTCAAATTTGAGAAAACTTGCAACCTTTGTTATTACTTTTTGCTTTGCAAATTTGTCCTGACATGATACCTTTTTTCACAGGTGGTAGCATTATGTCAAGCTCCATTTTTGCTAGATGATCCTAATGTTGGACTTCTCTTCCCAGCAGATGCCATTTCAAGAGCTAGACATTATCTTTCAATGACTTCGGGTGGTTTAGGTATTTAATTTCATGTATTTTGCATGTCATTCTCCTTCATCCATGCCGTCTTTATACATCTTATGACTTGATCTCCAGTTCGAGGATAAAATTATGGATTTCCTCCATGACATCCACCTATATAGGAAGAAATGAGTAGATATGAATTTGAAATACAAAAATGAACAATACTTTCCTTGTCGTACTCCTTAGTGCCTTATTGGTCAATTTTGACATGATAATGCTGCCTTTGTGCTTAACTTTTGCTGAGAGAAAACCTTTGCATAAGAGACATAACAATCTGTAACTTCAGCAAAGCTCTTCTTGCCTCAATCTGATGCTGGAAAAATTGCTAAGTAGTTTGATTCTTCCTTTTAAAAACTAATAAATTTATTCTAGACCTTCTGTGGTTGAATTGTCTAACTCATGCCATCAAACCAACAGTAAATGCAGGGATAACATCATAGCTACTATCTGATTGCCTGGAATATTGTGCGCAGGAAAAACTTGTGTTGTTCTAAATTCTAAAAGCATGAATGAGCATCTTTGGACCTGGAGACCTTTCCTTCTAAAGCTTGTCTATGGATGCCTAGCAAAAATGACGTTGATAGAATTGGATCTTAGGCTTATCTAATGACTTAAATAATATCTAGGTGACAATGAATGCTTCAGGGTTGCTGAGAAAACAGAAAGGCATACTTCGAAACCCATATATATCTCGAACTTTATTTGGATAAATCCTAAATATGACTGGATGAGGACCAAAGTCTGAGAGGTTTTCTGAGCCCTGATATGTTATTCCTCATAATTTTTTTTGGGGAGTTCTTGTACTGTTCTTGAACTAGCCTTCAAAGGCTTTGTCTGGTACTATTAATTTATTATGGCTTATTGAGAGGAAAAGATACCTATTTTCTGCACATTGTATTGATTTTGTTGCTGCATAGTTTTTATTTGTTTTGTTCTTCTTTGTATAAGACTTCTGCATTTTCCAACCTTGCCCTGCAATTACAAATTTTTGGACTTGTTGAACTTGCTGAATTGATATTGAATCGAATTGATATTTCATGCTTTCTGAGTCTCTGCCTGTGCTCATAGTGACCAAATCAAGTTTAAGGGTATCGGTAAACAATAGAGGGAATGCCCATACTGTACCATTGGATATTTGGGAATTACAGTACCCTTGTCAGTGCTCTGAACTTGGTGTTACATGATATTCTGCAATTTCTGATGAACAAATTATGTGGCAAGAGGTAGTGCTGTACTATCAAGATTCTGGGAAAAACTTAAATGCTGAAGTAGTTCATTTCTTATGCTTCAGCACATAACTATGGGCACTTTGATGTAGCCATGAGAACTAGGGGAGAAAAAGAGGGGGAGAACCATGCATACTAGTTTCAGCACCTGCAGCATTCAACTAATTATCGGCTACCATCTTAGATCTACTCTACAAGTGGTGGACTAAAAGATGGTACTTACAAATTGCATTCATTGCAATCATAAAAAGTTGATATTTGCTAGTATATCTTATTTTTGCACCCCCTCCCTCTGCCATTTCTTCTAATCTGATAAAAGAAGAGCTACGTGTGATTTGTAATTACACACTTAGGCTTGGATGAATATTTTCCATCAGCCATTATCATGATACAGTTCAACATGGCACACAGACCTTTCTATTCTTGCCATTCTTTTCGTATAGAAATATTATTATGTGAACCTAGTTGAGAGCTCGTGCCCTCTCTTTGGCAGGTGCATATAGTGATTCTCGAGGTCTTCCTGGAATCAGGAAGGAAGTTGCTGATTTTATTGGGAAGCGTGATGGGTACCCTAGGTAATAAAATAGATACAATAGATATTTATGATGGTGGTGTATATATAATTTCAGTTTCTGCAACAACTGGTCATGCGTATTGCACTTTTTGCAGCGATCCAGAGCTTATATTTCTCACCGATGGTGCCAGTAAAGGTGTCATGCAGATACTAAACACCATTATCAGAGATGAGAACGATGGGGTATGATCCTTCTTGAATGATTACAAACATGTTTATAATAAAAAGAACCTCTTTTTAACATTTTTAACTTCTACACTGCTTCTTGTTCCCATCTGTGTGTTCTATATGTATGGGATTTTTCTTCCTATCTTTTGGCAGATTTTAGTTCCGGTTCCCCAGTACCCCCTTTATTCAGCTACAATATCATTATATGGTGGTTCTCTTGTCCCATATTTTTTAGAAGAGGAGGCAAACTGGGGTCTTGACTTCTATAATATTCGCCAATCTGTGGCAGCAGCACGTTCAAGAGGGATAACTGTAAGTACCTGGCCATTTTCAAATATCTTCCTTTTTGTGTTTTTTATTTTATTTGTATCCATCCAAATAAACATAGAATTGGAGCCTCCCAAAAATATTAATAATTGGTTCAGTGAACTGACAATTACCAACAATTATTTGCATTGTTCATAGATCAAAACTCTTGCATCTTTTCCATTCCCTGGATAGCTAAATTCACTGTTCTTTATCTTTACATAATATTATGTTATACTTTTCACATTCAAGCACCATAATTTAAGCAAAGTATATGGCATCGGATTGGATCATTTTGCTATACCTGATGTAGTAACTCAAGTTTTGATGGTTCCAGGTTCGAGCTATGGTGATCATAAACCCAGGAAACCCTACGGGTCAATGTCTCAGTGAGGCCAACATAAGGGAATTGTTGGAATTTTGTTTCCAAGAAAATCTAGTCCTGCTTGCAGATGAAGTTTATCAGCAAAACATATATCAGGATGAACGGCCCTTTGTAAGTGCAAGAAAGGTAGGCAAATTAACTGCATGTTTTTTAACTTTGAAGCTGTTCTGATTTTTTTTAAATTAAAAAAATCCAAGTACTATTGTCTGGAGATCTACTTTGACCTGAAAGTGATCACTCTTTAATACTTGAAGATTCTGTTTGACATGGGTCCACCTATGAGCAAAGAGGTCCAACTTGTCTCTTTCCACACTGTGTCAAAAGGATATTGGGGAGAATGTGGACAGCGTGGAGGATACTTTGAGATGACCAATCTTCCTTCTCAGGTATTTTTGGTTCCCTTTCCTATAAATTAAGAGTCAATGATATATCGCAGGATTCTTTGTCTTCATATATGCATCTTCTGCCTCTTTGTAATATTGTGCCATGATCTGAGAATTGCTGGATACAAAATAATTACCATCTTAGAATTTCTGAAGAAGTAAATCAGAATTAAATTACGAGGATGATTTCTCATTACTTCATCTAGTTTCCAATTCAGCATTTTTTTAATGCTTTCTACTTTTATTCCTTTACAGCGACTTGGAATAATTTGGAAGTAAAAACAAAATTCATTTATGCTGAAGTCTACTGTTTTTGCTGCTGGACATTGGACCGATACAGCATCTTCTATGAACAATCTATAACATAAAACATGCATTTTAGTTGGTAGTACTTAGTACCTACATTATGAAAACAAATTGAGCATATACATGACAATGAAAAAAAAATAACGAATTTCTTATTTATGGCGATGAATAAAGGTTCAGAGACACATGAGGATTCATTTTTATGGATTTTTCATATGTATACATGAATAATCAATAATATTTGTACATATATCAATTTGTTGTAATTTGTCTGATTTATTTATAGCCATATCTGGTAGAAATATGCTTGTAAATTGTTGCATTACCTAAAATATTGTTACTTGCATGTCCTTCTTTGTATCTGGCACAGACGGTAGACGAGATCTACAAGGTTGCATCTATTTCACTCAGTCCGAATGTCCCTGGGCAGATCTTTGTAAGTGATTAAGTTTATTAAAATGATTCATTTGCAAAATTTTAACTGTCATTGCAACAATATGAATTGTGTTATTTGTGACAGTGTTAAAGTAAGTTTTTTGTTGCATACTTATATGTATTGTTACTTAAAAGTTTTATTTACTTGTTTGGTTTATCCTGTTCCCATTATTATATTTTTTATGAAACAAAAAAAGCTACTTTATTTTTCAGTTAGGGCTGATGGTTAATCCTCCCAAACCAGGAGACATTTCATACTTGAAGTTTGTTCAAGAGAGGTATGACACTATTTGGCGTAGTAATAAACATGCATGAATAATACAGTTTGAGCATTTTGTTGATGTGATAAGGGTCGATACTTGATACAGTCCCCAGCAGGATATGTAGCTTATGATATGTAAGTGCAAACCACTGCTATCAATCATCAACGATCCTCTTCTATTTGTCACGGCCAATTATACATTTAAAACTTCCAACCTTCGTAATTTATATAGATGTGTGATTATCACAACAGAAATTAAAGATCAAGGATCATTATTTTTCAGCTAATTGACTTGTGTATGTAGGAAAAATTGTTGTATCGTAAGGTTGTTATATTGACAAGCTGAGTCAGTATATACTAGGACATTCTTGAACAATGTCATCCATATGGTATAATGTGACATTCTATTATTCTGCAGCAAGGCTGTTCTCGAGTCTCTTAGGAGAAGAGCACAAATAATGACCGATGGATTTAATAGTTGCAGAAATGTGGTTTGCAATTTTACAGAAGGTAGTGCTTACAAATATTCTGTCTGTCTTTGATTTTTCTCCAAATTTCCATCCATGCTTGCGCTTGGTTGCTCATGTGAAAGTTGGTTTCAGGAGCCATGTATTCATTCCCACAAATACGCTTACCACCAAAAGCAATTGAAGCTGCCAGAAAGGCTGGCAAAGCTCCTGATGTTTTCTATTGCCTCGGGCTCTTGGAAGCAACTGGCATTTCCACTGTTCCAGGCTCAGGTTTTGGCCAGAAAGAAGGGTATTTACTCTAAAATTTCTTATTTGTCAGCATATCAGTTCTCTGGTATCTTATAATTTTTAGACAATGACATTATGGAGCGAAGTGCATGTCTGTCTACAATATACATTACATACTCACATATATATGTACATAGACGCATATCATATCTCCATACACAAAGATACAGATTAACGTATATTTGTATATGTATGTATGGCAGATGATAAATTGATAATGATGAAAAAAATGCACTTTGGATGGTTACGGCCTAGACTGCTATCCTGCAAATCTAAGCCATATGTCAGCATTAGTCTGCATGACTTCGGTTTGGCTCGCACCCCAGCTTTGCTTTCTTGAGTTGATTGCCCTGATTTAAACAGCAATATATGCATAAAAACCGTTAAAATGCTTTCTTTTTAAGTTGATATGATGAATCCGAGTAGCATCCGTGTTGGCTTGCGACTTAAGGCCCATGTCTTGCAAGTTCTCATATTTTCTGTTATTCTTTTTGCAATTGGTTTCTGTAATTGAAACGCTTTAATTAAATTGATAACCCTCGGCGATTCCATTCAATCAGAAAAAGCCCATTGAACGTATCAGAATTTCCAACTTGCCTGCTCAACGTCTCTCAAATGAGTCAGAGTTCCCCTGTTCGTTAGGTTTATTAACATCTATATTTCACATTAAGCTTATCTGGACCAAACCATTGGAGGTAATCTTTTGTCTGTAATACTTTTTGGAGCGTAACTGTAGTTCATGAATGATGATAATGGTTAGTTTAACAGAATTCTCATTTTTATTTCTTCCAATTGGTTTCAACAGATATTATTAGTTACTGTCTTTTCCTTCTTGGAGCAGGGTTTTGCATCTAAGAACAACCATCTTGCCAGCAGAGGAAGACATGGCTAGTTTCAGGAAATTCAATGATGAGTTTATGGAACAATACGAAAACTGCAGAGGCTACTCGAGGATGTAAGTTTGTTAAAGCATACTGAAGATGCAAGGAAAAAGAACTCATCTCCTGTTGATTTCTTAAGATCTTATAATATAATCGCTTGTGGATGAAAAATTAAAATAAACGCCAGAAGAACCAGTTTATTGGCTGTGTTGATTTCTCTCTTTCCCATTATTCTCCTATGGGTTTCATCTATTTATTTGAAGTTATGATTATTTTCCAAAAGCTTCGTCATCCTGGTTTGCCATACTGCTTCTTATCAAATGGTGCAGAATATACCATACTCTACCGAAAGAAAATTAATATTATACTATATTCGAAGAAAACTGATATTTGGTACATAATGTACCATGCTATACCATATTGTATCGAAAGAAAACTAATACCAAATTTAACACTAAGTCGGTATAAACTTTATACCGTTTCGTATTAAGACATATTGAAAAAGAATAATTAAAAAATTATTTTAGTATAAAATATTTGTCGATAAAGCATACCGTATTAAGTATCGAGATTATGAATCTTAATTTCTACCGTATGCATGTAATCTCCTTTGAAAAAATGGCTCTTCCGAGGGCTTAAAAGGTTATAAAAATAGCATGGATGCATGGTTTCTTAGCCTACATGGGCAAGCTTTCGTAGTTTAGTAGCACTGCGACTTTTGTTCTAATGGTCAGGCACCAGCAAGAATCGGTCCACGCCCTCTTCTATTCTGTTTGTGTATTTGTATGATCGTCCATGTTGTGTCTGAAACGTGCGGCCAGCCGTGACCGGTCCATCCCTCCGGTGATGGGAGCCGTACAAACGTGTTCGTACGGCAGCACGGCGCTGTGGGCATAAAGCTGCAAACCTTGGCTGGGCCGGATGACGTGCGAATCGGGAACGCCGAAAGCCGGCGGGATTCCCTCGCCAAAGTCCGTCTCGACCCGTCCCATCGGGTTGACGACGGCCGTCGCCATTCTTGACGTTGGCGTGATGACAACGCCTGCCAACTGCCGGGGCCTGGCATCCACGCTATCTGCCCCTCTGCGTCGTGGCGGGAACAACCACTCCCGCCGCCGCCGCCGTACGCCTGCACGGCGAACGTTGCCGCGGCTGCCACGAAAACTTAGCCTCCTGTGGGACCCATTTTTTATTTATTGTCCCTTTCTCGTTGTCTTGAATCCTCCTTTCCCTACCGTGCGACAAAATTTTAATAATTTGTAATAAATAAATAATAATAAATCGTGACCATATATATATATATATATCAAGAAAAAAACCAAAATGTCTTCTAAAATCCGCACTAGAGTCTGAACCATCCGATTCTTCAACCGCTACGTGTCACGACATGATTGACTAAAACTGTTCTGCTGTAAATAACCTTCATGCAATCCATTTGAGGTTTAACATTTTCTTTTCTTTTTTTTCCATACAAACGTATGTACGGCCAGCAGAATTATTAAAAAAAAAATATTTTTTTTTCACAGCTATCCTTATCCTCGTTCATTGTTACAACTCTCATCACTTAAAAGGTGAGAGGGGGAGGATTTGAGAGTTAAAACTGGGGCGGTAAGTAGTAGTTTATACATACCAATCCGATATTTTCATCCATTTATTAGAAATAATTGAATTTGGGCACTTGAACTAGTATAATTATTTTTATTTTCTACAACTATAACTAAATATTCATTTGCTCCAGTTCAATACCTTTTATATTAATAAAAGGTATGAATAAACTGTTCATAGAATACAATAGCAATAACAACTGCACGGGGATTTTTGCAATAGAGCTGACCACCTCCCGTAGGGACATACAGCCCATTAATTATCTTAAATCTTCCTTGTCACCTTATCACTATGCTTTGATTGATACTTCCATTAAATATTTGAGAGGGAGAAGGAAAATGAAAAAGAAAACATACACGGAGAGAGAATACGGAAACGGGCCAGAAGGGTCCGTTAGTGACCAATAGTAGCTACTTGTTCTCGTTTTGTAGCTGGTGGCTCCTTTTGTAGTATCTCAAACCAGAAGTACTCTTGAGTTACAGCCTCTTTTTTCTTCCTCCTTTCTTTTTTTTTTTTTTTTTTTAGCTTAAACAGGGTGTTCATATCACTAGGGTACGAACATACTCAATAAAATCGAAAAATAAAATATCCCAAAATACTTTAGGCAACTTAGTCGTCCACAGCATACCTCCCGTATAGTTGGCCATATAAGCCGCAACCCAGTCCGCGGCCTTACTTGCCTCTCTATACACATGTTTGGCCTGGAAGGCCATCCCATTAATGCCCATCTTCTAAATATCTCGGATGAGGAGGTGGTCAAAAGAGATTAAAGTGCATATCTTTCATTTTACCAACCTATCTCCAAATTCAGTCTAGATGGTAAAAGGTACAGGATAACCGCCGCTTGATTTTATTATTGTGGGTAGTGATTTTTGTTATTATTTCTATGTGTGCGCACGTCGTAAGGTGTTTTTTAAGGAAGGGTTGAGTTGTGGGAAGGATATGATATCTCTACGATCATTTGAGACTTTGAGTAAAGAAATTTTGAAATAGTTAAGATAAAACTACATATGTGAAACCAAATAATCTTTGTAGTGGTAAGTAGCTATTTGATCCACTTGAAAAAAAGAAAAAAAAATCTCAACTTGCTTAACTCGAATCTCTCTAAAAAAAATTTAGAAAAAGATGATAAAACTACAAAGGTAGAATATAGCTTCTACTGAGATTCGTCCTTACATAATTCGGATCGGAATCTTTTTCTGGTATTAGCAGGACTCACTTTTCTGAGTAGAAATGACAAATAGAAATAAACTTAAAAAAGCTAAAATTTCGTGAGAGATAAATCTCGACTTTTACGTCAATTTTGTCTTATGTCGCTCCGTCTAATTTCTTTACAATTAAGAGATACGTCCGATTAAAATTCAAAAAGAAAATTTTCATTTTGAGCAATCTATTTAGGGATCCAAACGATGAAATTTAGGTTTGATCACTAGGTGCACCATACCCTTCAAAGGGCATCACGTCGTAGATTTCGAAAAGTTGTCCAATGTCAAAAAAAAAAAAAAGATAATTTCAATCAGACATTATGTGACCAAATTATAGCCTTCGAAAGTTTATGTCATTACCCAATTTCTAATGTGACATATCTTGCTTCTGGACCATATTCAACCCTATATATAGTGGCTAAAGTAGTTAAAGTCCAATAATCCTTCTGCATCACTATTATTGAAAATCCAAGTTGCTACTGGTATATCAATTTTTTCTATCCACAAGGTATAAGCACATTTAGATAAATTATGAATAAAGTAGCGAAGCATAATTCATTATTGAAATTATGCAACTGACTACAGAGGAATTAAAAGGAGTTTACTTCAGGGAACTGGCTAACAAACATAGTGAAGATTCTCTCTACTCTCAAGCCACATGTATCCGCCAAAATGTGTATTGAGCTCTTATGCATGCCATGAAATAATCCATTGATATTTACTTTTATTTGACATTTTAAAATAAACAAGAAAAATGATATAAGTATGGCGGTATTCTAAGTAATAAATTCATTGTTCAATCTAAACAACCGAATCCTACATGTAGCAGATCAGCTACTCTAACACACTACAATTGTGTCTATTCATTCAAAATGCTCCAACAATTAAGAGCCTGATATCAAATTTACCTAGTTCTTAAGAGGTTTGGACCTTTTTGATGTTGGTCAAATCTTGCTTCTCTTGATATTGGTTGAATCATATCTTCAAGAGGAAAAATTATTATTTATCAATTTCTTCTTGTCAATTATGTTATGTGGGCAGGCTTTAGCAGCCTGCCAAATTTATGTATATACTCCTTTTTTATTGATATCTATTAATTTTTCAGTTTGTTTTGGTAGAGGTTGAAAAAAAAAAGGATTATACGAGGGAAAAGCAGGGGGCGCACTTGTATAGGATTATTCTTCAATATGATGTAAGTCGTATAAAGTCCTCAATATATATATATATATATATATATATATAAAAGAAGAATGCTTACAAAGATCATAACAGAAAATTTTAATTTGGATGTCTGTTAATTAACATCATCTTGGATTCTTTCGCAGAGAATAGTGTGCAAGAATCCAAGATGGTGTTAATTATGATAATAGTGTGCAAGTCTTGGCATGGCTCCAGATCCATCAAGTGATCTATAGAAGCTGCATCAAACCATAGCCGACTAAGTAGATCTTATAGAGAATGCATCAACAAGTCCGACCCCCCACATTAACCTCATTGGATGGATAGGTTAACAACATGGCAGATGGAGTTCGAATTTTCTGCAACAACACAAAAAAATAATGTAGTTGTCAAGCAAATGGGACTTCTTGAGTCCAAAACAAGCTGGGAGCCCAAAAATTCACTATAGTTTGAGAGGGATCGGAATGCATGCAAATGAAGTACGTTAATGCATACTACTAGATAAATAAAATGAGGAGGGATATGAATATAGATAGACAACTATTTATATTCAGAAAAAAATAAAATAAAAATATAGATAGATAATTATTTGATTCCTATCTGGATAGTTTTTATAACCTTATTTAATTTTATATATTATATTAATATGTTATTAACCTAATTTTTTATGATATTTTTGATTCGTGAAAAATCTATATATATATATACTTTTAATATTCAAATTATATCTATATCAAGGTCCGACGAACCGGTCTGTAACCGGTACACAGAAGTAGTGAAAATCAGTACGGGCCGGTTCTATGCCGGAGACAAAGAAAACGAGGAGAAGAAAAGAAAGCGCGAAGAAGAAAGGAAGGGAGGAGACCTATGGCCGCCATCGGAGAGCCGCGGAAAAGCATCGGAGGCCGAGGGAGGGCGGGGGCGGCCGCGCGTTCTCTTTTTCTTTTCCGGCTCTGGCGGGGAAGAGCTGGCCAATTCGTACCGGAACCGTATCGATCTGGTAGGCGACCGGTACGGCGTATCTTGATGTATATTAATATTGATAAAAAAAATTAATTTTTATTTCCTATTATCAGTGCGCGTTCACAATACAGTAAAGGAAAGACGATACGGTTACCAAAAAAAAAAAAAAGGAAGGAAAGATGGTACCATTTATAACCCACGGATGGCGAATTTCCGGGGTCAGGAGACCGGCGAAGCAACTGGGAGTTCACTTCCTTCCTAATTCCATTAAAAAAAAGACAAACCCCTAAACACCAAAAAGGAAAGGAAAAACCGGCAAAGCAAATGGCGGTGCTGTCCCAGCCAGTTTCGCGCTCGCATGGCGGCGAGGTTTTCTGGCGGTTCCTCTCATCCTCGAAAGGATTATCCAGTCGAATTCGTGCCACCGGTGAGTATCCATTAGCCGAATTCCGGTTTAGACGGGATTTTTGGAAAAATCTTGATATATTTTATATCTAGATTCGTGATTTCGATCTTTAATGAAATAAAATGGATGCTAGATTGTCACACGGGAATTATTTCTAGGATTGTTTTCTTAGTCACAGATTCAGAGACTGATAGTATTGCCTGCAATTTGAGTTCAGGTTAGGGTTTTAAGATCAGGGTTTATGGATTTAGGGTTTTAGAGTCTAGGTGCCGTTGTCTCAGAAAGCAGTATGGTGATGGCCTTTTCGGGGCTCTCTTTTATTTAATCTGAATTAATCGTTATTTTCATTGTAAATTGCTAACTTAAGATTACGACTTATATCCCCTTAAAGGATTTCTTTCTTTCTTTGTTTCTTTTTTTTTTTGGGAGGGGGTTGGGGGTGGGGGCGGGGGTATGGGGCGTGGTGTGGTGCAGTTGCAGTTTGGAGCCCCTTGCTAGTATATGGAAGGTATAGGCATGGATCTTGATCTTGACGATATATCCTTAGCGCTTCTGAAATTCTTTTGGTAATTATCTTTGCAATCAAAGAATTGAAGACTCAACTGATGACTTTTACCTTTCTCCTGTAACATAAAACAAATGATAAAACGTTGTGATTTATAGGTGATTTCGGCAAGTTTATTAAGAAGTATTCTGTCAGGATTTCTCCCTTAAAGAAGGAATTGAACAATTTGAAAGGCATGACGAGCATGAGAAGCTGGGGAATATGTTCATATATCCCTATGATGCACAATAAAAGTGTAGTGTGGTGGCAGTATGCAGAATCATATGCTCGTGACTGGTGTGGCAGATTTAATCAGCCTACTGTGCTTCAGCTTCCCCTGCCTGGATCTGTCAATGACCATAAGCGCTGTGATATCCATTACACTTGGTTTCCGGTACCTTTGATATTATTTGCATTGGTCTAGGACTGCAGAGTGCAGAAAGGTGGAGTACCTGATGAGAAATTGTTATCAGAAGAATAGCATATAGAGTGCAATTGCTCCCTTTTTTTGTTTTCATTTTCAAGCATTATTAATTTGGAGCATGTAAATTAGAGTTCTCATGATAGTATGGTTCGTGGTTTATTTATTACTGTATAAGTACTGGGTATATGCTTGTGATAGTTGTAAAATGTCAATGATGCATAGTTTAATTCTGGGGTCTTTTTATTTCCTTATTAGAGTTTAGGCACTTGACTTAATCACTAATATTCAATTATGAGCTTTTTAAATCATTTTTGCAGGCGCAAGGTCTCGTAAGCAGTTTGGTTTGTTCCTAAGTTCATATAAATGTTATTTTCTATTTTATTATGCATGTAAACCCCTGTTCTGCCAAACTCTTTTTTGTGGGTGCCGCATGTTTAGACGCACTTTGCCATTCTATGATACCAGATGATTAGAAGACCAGCTTGCTTGTCCAATGCAGCATGCATGGCTACATTTGTTTCATTGCCATTTTATGTTGCATATTCGGTAGGTTTAAAATTTATTGCAAGTCAAAACTGTCTACTTAGGCATTCTGCTAATATCAGAACTTCTTTAAAACCAGAAGAATTGGTGTTTCTCCCATCAAGAAAGGAAAAGGTGGCGCTGTTTTCAATGAAACTCCAGGTTCCACGTAGGAGAGGTCAAAGCTTGTTGAGTTGCAAATTTTCATCTCCTATAGCAGATGGTCTCCAAAGGGCTAGGTCAGGAGCTATTGATGGGAAACTATCAGGACTATGCCATATGGTCATGGAATACATATCCAATCATCAGGTATGATGGTGAGTCCCCGTATTCTACTTTGCTCCTATAGTTGCAACCTCATAATCTGAATTTTGAGCCAAAAATGCATTAGGAGATCCAAACACAACGCACTTGTGCAAGATCTAAATTAATATTCATATGTAAATTATGCAAAATAGTGAACAAGAAAGAGAAAGAGCTTTAGAGGGTTCCCTTGATCAAACTCGAAATTTAATGGATGACCATATGCAAAAGTTTAGTGTTTCGGTCAATGTATTTTCACAATATTCAAGGATTCTTAGTTTTATGATGTACAACAAGTCCATGAAAAAGTTATTTATTTTAATTAATTTTTTTAGCTAGTGGTAACATTCTAAAACAAAAAGTTTGACAAATGATGGGTTGTGTTGAAGTATCCAAAAATTATTGTTGCGTAGTCTTGTAATCTGAACTGCCCAGGTAACTGTCTGCTAAGGTGTTATTGCCTTGTAGACCAGAAAAAGGATCGCATTTTTTTGGTATTAAAAGCATTTGAAGCATCAAATCAGATTCTTGTGAATTTGTTGCTTGGTATTGCAAGATTGTCAGCTCAACATATCTCTTATAATATTGTTTTAGTGGAAGGGAGGAGCAACAGAGACTTGACTCTAGATTAATTTTTTACATGCCATTGCCAAATGAAATCATTCATTTTATCATGTATATGAAGATGAAAAGAACTTTACGTTCGCCCTATGCTAGTTTTGTTTATCCTTCTATTCATTTTTTGTGTCATACCAGGTCGTACTGGTTTTATTAGTTTGTAATTATAAGCATTTCATCATCATGTCCAGCATTTTTGAACAATTCTCTTTTATGTCAAGCGTTTTTTCTTACAACAGTTCCCCTGTATGATAATTAGGTTCTGCAATCTGATTTGAATTGACTTCTGCAGAAGATGATGCTACAGAACTTGCCAAAAGCAGTTATTCTTGCAAATTCATTGATGCTCATTCTGCCTCTCAGAGTCTTGGCAGAAACATGTGAGGCACGTCGCCCATTTACTGAGATGCCTCTACTTTTTGCTATAGCCCTTATAGGGGCTACTGTGGGGGGTAAGAGACAATACCAATATTATCTCTTGGACATGGACTTGTACTGCCTTGGAATCTGGGAATACTCTCGTTTCTGATTGTTCCATTCTCTTTGATTGATTACTGGTTTGAGAAGTTTCTTATGCAGATATTCATCTGTAACATAAAGAGATAGCCTCTCAGACTTTAAATTCATTATTTACGAGATGCCTTTCATAGTTGATTCTGGTTTTTCACTGTATACGGATGGCAATACAGGAGGATATTTTTCAAATACTTAAGAATATTTTCTTTTCCTTCACGCACTCGAAACTAAGTTAAATTTGATGATATTTCTGTCTATTTTATGGTTGCACTAATGCTAATCACTGTATATTGATTATAACCTTCATAAACTGCCCGCAAACTTTCCCTTACTTATTTAGGATCAGCTGTGTGAATCCTTCTCTGCCATTTGTCCCTATCAAGAGTCAAATTCTTTATCGGAGCATGCCTTTTCAAATCCTTCCTTGCAACTTCTGTCCTGATCTATTTAGGTCCTCAGTTGACACAATTATGAGTGAACCTCATATTTCTTCATTGAACATGTGTATACCATGTCAATCAATTCTTCATTACCCTATCATTATATACACTAGTAAAATGGGACCCTTTTGCCTGCTCAAAAATAAGTCTCGTGAGGATGACATATGCATCAATTGCATAAGGCTAGTTTTATATGTTTGTCTTCTAAATAGAAAGCCCATATTAGTTGGTATGTAACTCAAACAATTGAGAAACTAATTTTGCCCTTGATTAATTGTTGTAACATGCCAAATGGTTGAGACAAAATCTCATGGTTATGGAGTCAATGTCATGCTTATGATGCAAATTGGCAGAAGTCTGTTTTGGCTATCTCTTGACAAGTGTAATAAGTTGATTGTAGCCCATCAAAATTGATCATTTATCTAACTACTGTATTCTTTGAACCTCTGTATTTTTTCAGTAGTATAATTGGTTAGGAAAATGATGGCAGTGGGTAAATCTGCTAGTTTATTGCTTTTTAGTTGTTTTAAATGGAGTATTATGCTTTGTAGGATTGCTTGCACGGCAGAGAAGAGGGGAACTGGAGCGCTTGAATGACCAGCTGCGCCAGATCAATGCAGCACTAAGAAGACAAGCAAAGATAGAATCTTATGCCCCCAGCTTAAGTTATGCACCAGTTGGTAGAATCTCGGAATCTGAAGTCATTGTGGACCCCAGGAAGCAGCAACTGATCACAATTTTGAGGACAGGGAAAAACTTTCTGAGGAATCAAGATCTAGAGAAAGCATCTGTGGAGTTTAAGGCAGCTTTTGATCTTGCACAGAGTTTGGGAGATCACCTAGAGGAAAAGAAGGCTGCAAGAGGATTAGGTTTGATTTCCTTTTTCATGTGGGCTGCTGTTTATGTTTGTATCTTAGCATACTTTGATAAATTAGAGTGAGTAAATAACTTCATGGGCGGTTCTCTTATTCTTTTTTGAAAATATATTTTTTTTATGATTTTAAGGTATCTGAAATGCCAATATATTTTCATTCTTTTGCAATGACTCAAATTTTTGTCTTGATCTTACAAAAGTGTATATTATATGACTTTTAATTTACGAGGCCTTGGAGGAAAGAATAGCATGAGAGGATGATTGGAATCCTACCTAGACAGGAAAATACGGCCTTTTTTGCACAGACATAGGATCTGCCATGACTTTCATAACCACATGATTTATATTGATGAACTTTTTATCTGTGTTGACGGATGTTTTTGAAGAAATTAAAAAAATATAGCCAGTTACTGAATTTCAGCTTGTGAATGTTGAAAGACTCTAAAGTGTTAAATCAAGATACTCCATCCATATGGATACGAATATCTTGGTGACGATGAATTTTATGGTTGATTATATGTGTTTACTGTTTCAATGGATAATGCTTATCTTTGACTACCATTACATGATCGCTGAAGGTTATTTATCTGTTTTTGTCAATGTTTTCTAAATCAACTACCATCACTTAGTTTATGAAGAAAATAAAATTTTCAGTACATTTTGGCATGTGTATTTGCAGTATTCAGTGTCGTTGATCAAATATTCGATTATCCTCTCTCTCTCTCTCTCTCTCTCTCTCTCTCTCTCTCTATATATATATATATATATATATATATATATATATATATATATATTTTCTCTAGGAAGGAATCACGGATCATGTATCTTGTTCCTCAATATGATTATGAGTCGCTCTGTTCCAGTTCTTGACATATGGAACTAAGATCAACCTACAGTGTTGCTTTGGTTTACAGCATTACAAACTGAAGTACAATCAAGAAAAGACTATTCTGAAAATATGGTGAGTAAAAATTTCTGTGGGGAAAGGGGGTGGAGAAGGGGAGGTGGGGGGTTGCTCAGGAGAGGGGTGTGGCTTAAGACTATTTAGTTTCGGAAATGCTGGAAGTGGCGAGCTATCACTACTGTTGCATAAGATCATTGTTGCCTAACCTTTTTGACTTTTGCAGGGACCATCTTAGTTCAAAATTAAGTGCTGTGCTAGACGTAAAACTTTTGATAATGTGGCTCTCAGGATCACATGCTTATTCCCCTCACTTTCTTTGTTTTTTTCCCCATAAAATTCAGGTGCATCCCTACAGAGGCTAGGAAAATACAGGGAAGCTATAAAGTACTACTCCAAGATTTTGGAGATATCCAGGCGAGAAGGTGAGGATTCTGGCAGTACAGAGGCTTATGGAGCAATAGCTGACTGCCATGCTGAGCTTGGGGAGCTCGAGCGAGCTGCAAAGTTCTATGACAAATATATAGCAAGGTTAGAAAGTGATTGATTGAGCTCAAGTGCGCCTTAGCCTTCCAGATCATTCATATGACGCCAGTGGAAAATCTTGGGTTTTTTTTGGGGATTGTCGCCATCACAGACTGACATGTTAAGGTCTTTGAAGTCTCAGTAACTTATGGTTGCATTTCCATATCATTTACATATTTCCAGGGTTCTAGATTTTCGAAATCTTTTCTATAAAATTATGTTCAAGGAAATGCTTATATGAGAGGATAGTCGCTTTGTGTGCATTTCCTCCAAGAGTTGTGCTTGACATATGCATGCCTTCAAGTTTGTTTTTGATATGTGGAAATATTTAGAAATTAATTATTAGATATTTATCAGCAAGCACTACATGAGAATTAGAAGGGATAAATCGACCTTGAGTATGAAGAAGATATCTCAATAGTTATTGGTTGTCCGGCTAGATATCTAAGAGCGGTTTTTAAGAAAACTGCTTTTACTCATTGACCTGAGCGGTGTTTCCCTGGATTTTGTTTGTCTAGGAGATTCGTGGAGGTTGTCCAAGCTGGTTGTTTGACAATTTCATCGCTCAGCTGATGATGGACTAGTGACATCTAAGTATGAGTATCACTTTTGTTGGTGGTATGTCATCATGTGCCAAGGTAAATATGGGAGGATCGGATCCCTCTTCGTCCAAGGCTTACGGCGACGATGACGATAAGAATAACAATGAGAATAAAAATGACAATGACGATGAGAATGGTAATAAGAATAGCAATAACAATAATAAAAAGCAGCAAAAAAAACACCACACATATGCTTTAACAATGATGTTGCAAGCCCCTCCAATGTTTTAACAATGATATTGCAAGCTCCTCCTGTATTGAATTGAATTGTTGCTAGGATAGGATGAGACTTGCCAGATTGAATGCAGAATACGCGAGCCCGTTGGAAGGTCAAATTGGAACCTTTCAGGCCAGAACTACAGTCCAGTTTGCTTGGTCTTTGTGCACGAATGCGGGTGATTGTTTATTTTAACTTTTTATTCTTTTTAGTATTTATGATCATGCGGTAAAGAAAATGCCTTGGGACTGGGACTGTCTTTCGATGAGAGCAGTACTTAGTGGACGAGGATTGAGGATTTCCTCGATATGTGGGGATTGTGGTGTGGACGAGACGGTGGACCATGCCTTGTTCCAGTGCACATGGGCCAGGGTGATCTGGCAACTGGAAGGGATCCCATGGAAGGTTCGGGGCCAGAGGGACCAGCTTTTACAAGCCATGCGCCTATGTTCGGAGTCCCCATTGCTCAGCCAGGAGGCGACTCGAGTGATCTACACGTCCTACCAAATTTAGCTGGATAGGAACGCTCGAACCTTTGGCGAACGCAATATGTCGCCGAGACTTATGTGGAGAGTGCTCGTGTGTAGGCGGCGGAGATCAGTCACATCATACCTGTCGAAGGGCCCTTGATAGTTCGGAACATCTGGGGTTCTCATTCTGCTTCGGCAGCATCTCATACGGTGTTTTTCACCAGGGAGCCCCGACCTCTGAGTTTCCTCAAGGTCAACTTCGATGAGTCTGTCTTGGACGAAGGTACGAGTGGTGGTGCGGATTTTATTATTTGGGACTTGTCTGTCAGAGTCATGGCTGCAGGGGGCAGCCAACTCTTCAACATATCGGTTCCGGATGCAGAGCTGAGGGCCGCTTGGGCGGGCCTTCATCATGCCCGGTGTGTTTTACGGGCTAATTCCATCGTCCTGGAGGGCCATGGTCATCAGCTGGATCGAGGGGGTCCAAGGGGCAATGATTGTATCCACCCTTTGCTCCGAGATATCTGAACAATGGTGAGGGATGGAGGGGCTTTCCAGGCCAAGCATGTCTTCCGTGAAGCTAACGGGCCGCGAACTGAGTGGCTGCTTATGGGGCCAGTCACTCTGATAGTACCATGTGGGCTGGAGATGGGGAGTTGCCCCCGGCACTCCGAGGTATTTTATTTTTTAATTTTATTGGGTGCATCCGTACTCACCTGGTATGATCCACCCGTCTTAGCCAAAAAAAAAAAAGAACAGCAGCATTGGGTTCACTATTTATGTAACCCAGTGGATTTTTTTTTGGGGAAACTAATCACCGATCTAGTGTTGGACCGGAGTATAAGGAATAGTCCCTGTTGATCGGTCTTTTAACTCCCGGTCTCGAGAGTTTTTGGGTTTCTAAATGGTGACGAAACTACCCTTTATTCATCCGTTGGGCTTTCCGGCTTCCTTTGCTCCTCTTCCGCTCGAGCGAGTCCTCTTCCTCTTCCTCTCATTGTCTTCTTCCTCTGGACCCAGGAAGAAACCCTTCTTCGTCTTCCTCTTCCTCTCGACCGAGAGGAATTTTTTTCTCGCCTTCGGAAAGAACCCCTTCTTCTTCTTCCTCTCGAACGAGTCCTGTTCGTGTCGACGGAGTCCTCTTCCAGTTGACGGAGTCATCTTCCTGTCGACCGAGTCCACCCCGATAAGCATTCCGCATCGCAGGTAAGGTTCCGCTCGCCCAATGCTAGTGGATACCATAATGCTTGCTATAATCGAAGCTAAACCCTAATCAATATTGCTTCCCGTATTTTTGTTCCGAAGAAATTTTTGTTTTCGGTTTTGAATGTTACGGAATGAAATATTGATTTTGCTTAGGGAAGATTTGTTCTTACTTTTTGAGAACCATAATGCTGGCTATAGTGGAAGCTAAACCGTAATCTCTCTTGCTTTCCGTTTTTTTTGTTCCGAATAATTTTTTGATTTCGGTTTTGAATGCTATGGAATCGATTATTGATTTCGCCCAGGGAAGATTATTGGTAGGTGATATATTGGTATAGTTTCCTGCGAATACATCATATAAGGTTGCTGTTTTCTTTAATTTTACCCTGCAGTGATTCTTAATTTGATGTTTATTAATTGTCTCACAATGCGTTCTTGAAAGATTTGTTTTATGGATAACGTGTTTCATTAATATTTTTGATGCAGACATTTGATATGGCTCCAATTCAGAGTAGAGGCAAAGCATGTTCTGTTGGCCCGAATAATATGGTCAATTGAAGGTGCTACTTCAGCCACTATGTCCAATTTATTGCCACCCTTGTGCAGTCTATGTCTCGGGAGCAGAATGATAGGGTGATCGCAACTCCTTTTGGACATATGCTAAGTTTGCCATATATCAAGCAGAGTAGGCCTGTCCGAGACACTTTGCTCTCTTTTTGGGATGATGTCGAGGAAGGTTTTTGGTTTGGTAAAGTTTTAGTGCCTTTTTTAGGGAGTGAGTTTGCACTCATCCTTAGTTTGAGTGCCACGGGCGATGAGGTAGAATTGTATAGGGAGGGGAGGGGTTACTTCTAACCTTATCACCCGTTTTTTTGATGGTGACCACAAAAAGGCCGGTAGGGATGCAATAGAAAATAGATTACAATTACTAGTTGGAAGGAGAGGACGACAAGATGTAGAGGATTTTACCAAATTATGGGTTCTATACCTCTTTGTGACTATTCTGTTTCCAACTGTACACTACAACGTTCCAAAGGCATTATGTTCATATATTGATGATTTAGAACGGTTAGGTTTATATAGTTGGGGTCTTGCCGTTTTTGCTTTTGTTGGACGTAAACATGGATAATCTCTGACCGTCTTCTGCATTTTTATGTAACACTTTCTCAGCATCTGGATATAGGTGGGTTTGAATGCTATATCCTTGATTACGCCGTTCATGCATCATCTGCATAATTTGAAGCCTGATATGGTCAACCATCTGAGGTACGGGCAGATGACGAGCCTCCAAGATCCAACTATTAAAACACTCAGCCACGTTAGATGTCATAGTGCCCCAGCGTGGACCTGGAAAAATTGCATTTGCCTAATGCTCAGGGTTGGCATGTAGGAGAAAGGTGGAAGCACCAGGGGCTTCTGATGTAAGCTTCCCAATTAGCTTTTGAAAAACATTAAGCCTTAGAGTATACGCAACAGCATTTAGTAAATCAAGCAGCCTCTTTCTATCAGCTACACGATAATGGACAAGCACCTGCGATCACAATTAAATATCAGACATACCGGATGGTATATTACTTAGATACTTTCTACTTAAAATTATTTACAATATTATGATGCAAACCTGATTCTTGAAGTTTTCTTTCACATGATGAATACAATATGAGTGGTAGTAACCAGGAAAGTACTTCGGCACCGATTTAATAATTCCCTGATGTCTATCTGTCATAAATGTGAACTTTTGACCATGATACACACTACAACTATGAATAGCTTCTTTGAAAATCCGGCAAAACCATTCCTAGTTTTCATTAGTTTCTGTATCTACCACACTATAAGCTATAGGAAACATATCATCATTGCCATCTTTGGCAGTGGCGCCAAGTAATACACCTCCATCCTTATGTTTTATAAATGTCCCATCCATAAAAATTAGAGGTCGACATCCTTTTATGAAACCCAATAGTGAAGCATGAAAACAAATGAACAGACGTCTGAATCGACCTTCAATTGTTTCGTACTCTGTAATGCTGCCGGGGTTGGTTTGAACAATGGCGTCGCAATACCACCGAATTCGGTCATAAGATAGTGATCTATCACCATAAATCTCCTTCATAGCCAGCTCCTTACCATGCCAAACTTGATGATACGGCAATTGAACACCATATTCCCGACGAATATCTTTTACAATATCAGTCGGCTTATATAATGACATATCTTGAAGTTTATCTTTAATAATGTTCGAAACCCAACGTTTCGAAGCCTTCGTATGCGACCGGATTTGCATCCCTCCTCCACATGTATGGTTATTGTTCATTTTTTTAATTGCAAACTTTTCACCATTACCAAGTCGAGAAGCATGGATACGCCATTCACATTTTTCATATGCACATTCCACAGTAACTCGCTCCCAATCGTTCTTCATGAACACAAAATCTCTACAATTTGCGACACAAAAGTTGCGAAAGGTGTCACGAAGAGTTTCGACATTCCTGAACTCCTGACCGACGCTCTCTATACAGCTTTTCCAAGCATCCAACAAATTTCTTTGACTTCCTTCCTCTTCAATTGCAGTTCTTATTTCTTCAACAACTTGGACAAAATTACTTGAGCCACTCTTTGAAATATTTTTGGATCTCCAACTAATTTCAGCACCATGGGATGAGCCACTGTCCATACAAAACGATAAACATAATTTCAGCACACTTATTAATGTTCTTTTAGCTTCAAATGAACTAAATAAAATTTCAAATATGGAATACCTGGTATTGATTACCACATCAGCAGCTTCGATCAAGCTTGAAGAATGAGTAACAACCATCTCAATCACTGCCGCATTTAAGTTCACATGTATTTGATGCATATTATGAACATCTTTATCGCTCATGAGCGTAACAAGCATTCTACATTTGTTTGGACTATAAAACTTAATTTCTATCATTGTAGAAGATAAATATCTCCACCTTTCCACTATTTTCTTGAAAATTTGATCAAGAGTTGTGTCCTCACAGATGGAAATAATAACAGCTTTGCTACGGTAACAACAAATGGCCATGAAAACCGGGCTACTACTGTTCTTTGAAGCCATGATAATGAAAATAGGAGGGATCGACACAAATGATTTGGAGACAATTCTTGGAGCTTAACTCTGTTATAACAAAGTCAGACGAAGAGTGCAGAATCAGAGGCACCTCAGCAAAATATCTCTGTTAAAACAGAGTTAGAGGGATAGTGGAGCACAATAGAGCATTCATGAACTCCCAAAAAACACCTTATCTTAATTCCCCACACCCTAAGGCAAAACGGAAGAAGATGGCAGACTGGAGCAGAACAGGGCATTCATAAACAAAGAAAACATGATCTTAATTCCCCACACCCTATGGCAAAACGAAACAAGATGGGAAACAGATGGGTAATCTGCTTATCAAAGAAGACAAGACTCCAGTTCAAATAGATGGGTAATCTGCATATAATCTGCTTGCCGGATGGAGTTCAAACAGAAAATGGAGTTCTCTTTCAACTCCAGTTACCGTGGCCAAATGTAGTAGCTTCAAGGTTTCCAACGGCAAATAGGTGTGGCAAACAGGCCCTACAGACTCTTCTCCTGCCTTCAAAACTCTTCTCTGGACTTCCAACGGTAACCTTCTCCCGCCTTCAAACCAAAAAGCCTTTTGTTGACCCCCCGATAAGCATACAGTCCGTTGGAACCTCAAAGAACAGAGGACTATGCTTGTGGAGCTCCAAAGAATAGAGGACTTCAAACCAAAAAGCCTTCCGTTGGCCCCCCGATAAGCATACAGTCCGTTGGAACCTCAAAGAACAAAGGACTATGCTTGTGGAGCTCCAAAGAATAGAGGACTTCAAACCAAAAAGCCTTCCGTTGGCCCCCCGATAAGCATACAGTCCGTTGGAACCTCAAAGAACAGAGGACTATGCTTGTGGAGCTCCAAAGTCTTCTCTAGAATTCCAACGGTCACCTTCTCCCGCCTTCAAACCGAATATGGCTTCCGTTGGCCATGCGAACAGGGATTACGGAAACTCCAAACGACTTACTTCCTCCCGCCTTCAAACCGAAACTCCTCTTCCGTTGGCCAGGGATTACGGAAACTCCAAACGTCTCAATTTCCCGCGTCGGAGGCACCTCCTTACGGGACTTCTTCGCCGGTGGGGCCCCGCTCGGAAGAGCTCGTTTCCTCCTCTGGGCTGCTTCCAGCAGGGACGCCCTACCAACAGCCTTTGTCTTCACCGACCGCATGACGTCGTCGATCTCTGCAAAAAGGACGGGATAGTCGGAGACGGAGAAACCAAAGGAAAGAACGGGACGAAAGAAGGGAAAAAGTCAAGAAAGAATCGGTGGCGGACTCACGGTCGGTGGGGACCGAGCTCAGACCGACATTCACCAAAGTATCCTCGGAAATAAGGCGGGCCACCGGGGGGAGCTGGCCCTCGGCAACCAACCCCTTCAAGGCGGCCAAGCCATCGGACTCCTCCCTTGACAGTCTCGATAGGCCGATCGGAGACTTCATCGGGGTCTCCCAGGTCGCCCTGATTTCCCAAGAGGGATCTGCATCAACAAAAAAGAAGCGCTCCTTCCATTTGTGAATGGAGGTAGGAGCCTCCTTGACAAGGCCGCATCCTCGCCGCGCTGCGAAGCACCACCACCCTTTGTCCTGGGGGTGGCCGCTCAGGCTGTAGAACTCCCAGAAAACATTCAGGGTGGCGGGGATCTCGTGCATACGGCAGAGAACCTGGAAGACCGTCAGGGCCCGCCACGAGTTCGGCACCAGTTGCGTCGGTGCCACTCTTAAACCCCGTAGCACCTGCATGACCAAGTCCGAAGGGGGAAAGCGGAACCCGGCCTGGAGAATGCCCTCATTGATGGCGATCTTCCCTGGAGGAGGATGGGACATCCTCTCCTCAGGCCCCGGGAGCGTGGCGTTGCAGGCCTCGGGAAGGTGGTACCGAGCCACGAGTCTGTCTAAGTCTATGGCGACCAGCTCCGACTTAATTTGGTCTGCTCTCACTTCGCCCATTCCTAATGGCCAATAAACCTACGGTCAGGACGGGGACAGGAAGGGGGGAAAGACCGGAGCGACTGGAGTACACTAGTATAAGAGGGGAAAGTATGGAGAGCCCTAAGTAGAAGAATGGGGAAAACTCACCGGAAAAGAGGTAAGAACGGCTCCGAGAGCGCCAAAGGAGAAACAAGTGAACAGTCCGACGGCAGCAACAGCAGCGCAAAGGAGAAACTTGAAAATATCTGTAAAGAAGAAGACGGACGGGGAAAGGCCCCCGATTAAATAGGCGGAAAGGCAAGTGACGCCTCGATGACGCCAGAGGACGCCTGGCTGCCGAAGGGTCGCTCGCGCCCCAAAGGCGAATCGACACCATTAGGGAAGGATGTCCGCCGAAATCCTCAGACTGCCAGGTCGGCAATAACCGCCATACGCCATAAAAAGGGCGGGGAGCTCGAAGCGCGCGCGCCTCTCCGAGGAACGGCGGCAATCCCGAAACATCACTCCCTTCACCTGTTCCCCTTCTGGTTCCAGGCTCGGAAGTGGGGGCTACTGTTACGGGGGAAATAAGCCGCCATGCCCCACGTGACCGGCACGCGCGCCCAGGAAGACTACGGCTGCCCTTTGATCCAGCAATCCGACCCCGAGTCGGACATCCTCGGCTCCGCAGCCCGACCCCGAGTCGGCTGCCCTTTGATCCAGCAATCCGACCCCGAGTCGGACATCCTCGGCTCCGCAGCCCGACCCCGAGTCGGCTGCCCCTTGATCCAGCAATCCGACCCCGAGTCGGACATCCTCGGCTCCGCAGCCCGACCCCGAGTCGGCTGCCCTTTGATCCAGCAATCCGACCCCGAGTCGGACATCCTCGGCTCCGCAGCCCGACCCCGAGTCGGCTGCCCTTTGATCCAGCAATCCGACCCCGAGTCGGATATCCTCGGCTCCGCAGCCCGACCCCGAGTCGGCTGCCCCTTGATCCAGCGCTCCGACCCCGAGTCGGAGATCTCTTGATAACGACAGGCTATTCCCCAGAGGCACGCCGCGGCCTCCTGCTCCACTACTCCCTGCAACGGCTATACCCGATGCTGCTCCACGATCTCCTGCATCAGCCGTACAAAGCGGAGCCCCACTATGCCCTGACGTGGCCGTACCCGGTGCTGCTCCACGACGCCCTGTAACGGCCATGTCAGTGGCCACACCATCGTGCCCCACGATAACGAACCCCCCTGAGAGACCCCCCAGCCAGGTATATATGCGGCTGGGGGGAGAAAGGGGGAAGGTGAGCAATATCTCCCAGAGCACTCTCTTACTTGCGATTATCACCTCTCCTCCTCCTCCAATCTCCTCTGACTTGACCGTCGGAGGGCCATCACCACCCTGGTGGTGGTGCAAGGCTTGTTTGCAGGTTTCTTGGCGGAAGGTGGAGCGCAACCAACACCAACCAAGACAACTCAGACGGAACCCCGTTCACACCGCAGTGCCAATCGTTCACGGTTTGGACCACCAGCAACAATATTCATATGTAAATTATGCAAAATAGTGAACAAGAAAGAGAAAGAGCTTTAGAGGGTTCCCTTGATCAAACTCGAAATTTAATGGATGACCATATGCAAAAGTTTAGTGTTTCGGTCAATGTATTTTCACAATATTCAAGGATTCTTAGTTTTATGATGTACAACAAGTCCATGAAAAAGTTATTTATTTTAATTAATTTTTTTAGCTAGTGGTAACATTCTAAAACAAAAAGTTTGACAAATGATGGGTTGTGTTGAAGTATCCAAAAATTATTGTTGCGTAGTCTTGTAATCTGAACTGCCCAGGTAACTGTCTGCTAAGGTGTTATTGCCTTGTAGACCAGAAAAAGGATCGCATTTTTTTGGTATTAAAAGCATTTGAAGCATCAAATCAGATTCTTGTGAATTTGTTGCTTGGTATTGCAAGATTGTCAGCTCAACATATCTCTTATAATATTGTTTTAGTGGAAGGGAGGAGCAACAGAGACTTGACTCTAGATTAATTTTTTACATGCCATTGCCAAATGAAATCATTCATTTTATCATGTATATGAAGATGAAAAGAACTTTACGTTCGCCCTATGCTAGTTTTGTTTATCCTTCTATTCATTTTTTGTGTCATACCAGGTCGTACTGGTTTTATTAGTTTGTAATTATAAGCATTTCATCATCATGTCCAGCATTTTTGAACAATTCTCTTTTATGTCAAGCGTTTTTTCTTACAACAGTTCCCCTGTATGATAATTAGGTTCTGCAATCTGATTTGAATTGACTTCTGCAGAAGATGATGCTACAGAACTTGCCAAAAGCAGTTATTCTTGCAAATTCATTGATGCTCATTCTGCCTCTCAGAGTCTTGGCAGAAACATGTGAGGCACGTCGCCCATTTACTGAGATGCCTCTACTTTTTGCTATAGCCCTTATAGGGGCTACTGTGGGGGGTAAGAGACAATACCAATATTATCTCTTGGACATGGACTTGTACTGCCTTGGAATCTGGGAATACTCTCGTTTCTGATTGTTCCATTCTCTTTGATTGATTACTGGTTTGAGAAGTTTCTTATGCAGATATTCATCTGTAACATAAAGAGATAGCCTCTCAGACTTTAAATTCATTATTTACGAGATGCCTTTCATAGTTGATTCTGGTTTTTCACTGTATACGGATGGCAATACAGGAGGATATTTTTCAAATACTTAAGAATATTTTCTTTTCCTTCACGCACTCGAAACTAAGTTAAATTTGATGATATTTCTGTCTATTTTATGGTTGCACTAATGCTAATCACTGTATATTGATTATAACCATCATAAACTGCCCGCAAACTTTCCCTTACTTATTTAGGATCAGCTGTGTGAATCCTTCTCTGCCATTTGTCCCTATCAAGAGTCAAATTCTTTATCGGAGCATGCCTTTTCAAATCCTTCCTTGCAACTTCTGTCCTGATCTATTTAGGTCCTCAGTTGACACAATTATGAGTGAACCTCATATTTCTTCATTGAACATGTGTATACCATGTCAATCAATTCTTCATTACCCTATCATTATATACACTAGTAAAATGGGACCCTTTTGCCTGCTCAAAAATAAGTCTCGTGAGGATGACATATGCATCAATTGCATAAGGCTAGTTTTATATGTTTGTCTTCTAAATAGAAAGCCCATATTAGTTGGTATGTAACTCAAACAATTGAGAAACTAATTTTGCCCTTGATTAATTGTTGTAACATGCCAAATGGTTGAGACAAAATCTCATGGTTATGGAGTCAATGTCATGCTTATGATGCAAATTGGCAGAAGTCTGTTTTGGCTATCTCTTGACAAGTGTAATAAGTTGATTGTAGCCCATCAAAATTGATCATTTATCTAACTACTGTATTCTTTGAACCTCTGTATTTTTTCAGTAGTATAATTGGTTAGGAAAATGATGGCAGTGGGTAAATCTGCTAGTTTATTGCTTTTTAGTTGTTTTAAATGGAGTATTATGCTTTGTAGGATTGCTTGCACGGCAGAGAAGAGGGGAACTGGAGCGCTTGAATGACCAGCTGCGCCAGATCAATGCAGCACTAAGAAGACAAGCAAAGATAGAATCTTATGCCCCCAGCTTAAGTTATGCACCAGTTGGTAGAATCTCGGAATCTGAAGTCATTGTGGACCCCAGGAAGCAGCAACTGATCACAATTTTGAGGACAGGGAAAAACTTTCTGAGGAATCAAGATCTAGAGAAAGCATCTGTGGAGTTTAAGGCAGCTTTTGATCTTGCACAGAGTTTGGGAGATCACCTAGAGGAAAAGAAGGCTGCAAGAGGATTAGGTTTGATTTCCTTTTTCATGTGGGCTGCTGTTTATGTTTGTATCTTAGCATACTTTGATAAATTAGAGTGAGTAAATAACTTCATGGGCGGTTCTCTTATTCTTTTTTGAAAATATATTTTTTTTATGATTTTAAGGTATCTGAAATGCCAATATATTTTCATTCTTTTGCAATGACTCAAATTTTTGTCTTGATCTTACAAAAGTGTATATTATATGACTTTTAATTTACGAGGCCTTGGAGGAAAGAATAGCATGAGAGGATGATTGGAATCCTACCTAGACAGGAAAATACGGCCTTTTTTGCACAGACATAGGATCTGCCATGACTTTCATAACCACATGATTTATATTGATGAACTTTTTATCTGTGTTGACGGATGTTTTTGAAGAAATTAAAAAAATATAGCCAGTTACTGAATTTCAGCTTGTGAATGTTGAAAGACTCTAAAGTGTTAAATCAAGATACTCCATCCATATGGATACGAATATCTTGGTGACGATGAATTTTATGGTTGATTATATGTGTTTACTGTTTCAATGGATAATGCTTATCTTTGACTACCATTACATGATCGCTGAAGGTTATTTATCTGTTTTTGTCAATGTTTTCTAAATCAACTACCATCACTTAGTTTATGAAGAAAATAAAATTTTCAGTACATTTTGGCATGTGTATTTGCAGTATTCAGTGTCGTTGATCAAATATTCGATTATCCTCTCTCTCTCTCTCTCTCTCTCTCTCTCTCTCTCTCTATATATATATATATATATATATATATATATATATATATATATTTTCTCTAGGAAGGAATCACGGATCATGTATCTTGTTCCTCAATATGATTATGAGTCGCTCTGTTCCAGTTCTTGACATATGGAACTAAGATCAACCTACAGTGTTGCTTTGGTTTACAGCATTACAAACTGAAGTACAATCAAGAAAAGACTATTCTGAAAATATGGTGAGTAAAAATTTCTGTGGGGAAAGGGGGTGGAGAAGGGGAGGTGGGGGGTTGCTCAGGAGAGGGGTGTGGCTTAAGACTATTTAGTTTCGGAAATGCTGGAAGTGGCGAGCTATCACTACTGTTGCATAAGATCATTGTTGCCTAACCTTTTTGACTTTTGCAGGGACCATCTTAGTTCAAAATTAAGTGCTGTGCTAGACGTAAAACTTTTGATAATGTGGCTCTCAGGATCACATGCTTATTCCCCTCACTTTCTTTGTTTTTTTCCCCATAAAATTCAGGTGCATCCCTACAGAGGCTAGGAAAATACAGGGAAGCTATAAAGTACTACTCCAAGATTTTGGAGATATCCAGGCGAGAAGGTGAGGATTCTGGCAGTACAGAGGCTTATGGAGCAATAGCTGACTGCCATGCTGAGCTTGGGGAGCTCGAGCGAGCTGCAAAGTTCTATGACAAATATATAGCAAGGTTAGAAAGTGATTGATTGAGCTCAAGTGCGCCTTAGCCTTCCAGATCATTCATATGACGCCAGTGGAAAATCTTGGGTTTTTTTTGGGGATTGTCGCCATCACAGACTGACATGTTAAGGTCTTTGAAGTCTCAGTAACTTATGGTTGCATTTCCATATCATTTACATATTTCCAGGGTTCTAGATTTTCGAAATCTTTTCTATAAAATTATGTTCAAGGAAATGCTTATATGAGAGGATAGTCGCTTTGTGTGCATTTCCTCCAAGAGTTGTGCTTGACATATGCATGCCTTCAAGTTTGTTTTTGATATGTGGAAATATTTAGAAATTAATTATTAGATATTTATCAGCAAGCACTACATGAGAATTAGAAGGGATAAATCGACCTTGAGTATGAAGAAGATATCTCAATAGTTATTGGTTGTCCGGCTAGATATCTAAGAGCGGTTTTTAAGAAAACTGCTTTTACTCATTGACCTGAGCGGTGTTTCCCTGGATTTTGTTTGTCTAGGAGATTCGTGGAGGTTGTCCAAGCTGGTTGTTTGACAATTTCATCGCTCAGCTGATGATGGACTAGTGACATCTAAGTATGAGTATCACTTTTGTTGGTGGTATGTCATCATGTGCCAAGGTAAATATGGGAGGATCGGATCCCTCTTCGTCCAAGGCTTACGGCGACGATGACGATAAGAATAACAATGAGAATAAAAATGACAATGACGATGAGAATGGTAATAAGAATAGCAATAACAATAATAAAAAGCAGCAAAAAAAACACCACACATATGCTTTAACAATGATGTTGCAAGCCCCTCCAATGTTTTAACAATGATATTGCAAGCTCCTCCTGTATTGAATTGAATTGTTGCTAGGATAGGATGAGACTTGCCAGATTGAATGCAGAATACGCGAGCCCGTTGGAAGGTCAAATTGGAACCTTTCAGGCCAGAACTACAGTCCAGTTTGCTTGGTCTTTGTGCACGAATGCGGGTGATTGTTTATTTTAACTTTTTATTCTTTTTAGTATTTATGATCATGCGGTAAAGAAAATGCCTTGGGACTGGGACTGTCTTTCGATGAGAGCAGTACTTAGTGGACGAGGATTGAGGATTTCCTCGATATGTGGGGATTGTGGTGTGGACGAGACGGTGGACCATGCCTTGTTCCAGTGCACATGGGCCAGGGTGATCTGGCAACTGGAAGGGATCCCATGGAAGGTTCGGGGCCAGAGGGACCAGCTTTTACAAGCCATGCGCCTATGTTCGGAGTCCCCATTGCTCAGCCAGGAGGCGACTCGAGTGATCTACACGTCCTACCAAATTTAGCTGGATAGGAACGCTCGAACCTTTGGCGAACGCAATATGTCGCCGAGACTTATGTGGAGAGTGCTCGTGTGTAGGCGGCGGAGATCAGTCACATCATACCTGTCGAAGGGCCCTTGATAGTTCGGAACATCTGGGGTTCTCATTCTGCTTCGGCAGCATCTCATACGGTGTTTTTCACCAGGGAGCCCCGACCTCTGAGTTTCCTCAAGGTCAACTTCGATGAGTCTGTCTTGGACGAAGGTACGAGTGGTGGTGCGGATTTTATTATTTGGGACTTGTCTGTCAGAGTCATGGCTGCAGGGGGCAGCCAACTCTTCAACATATCGGTTCCGGATGCAGAGCTGAGGGCCGCTTGGGCGGGCCTTCATCATGCCCGGTGTGTTTTACGGGCTAATTCCATCGTCCTGGAGGGCCATGGTCATCAGCTGGATCGAGGGGGTCCAAGGGGCAATGATTGTATCCACCCTTTGCTCCGAGATATCTGAACAATGGTGAGGGATGGAGGGGCTTTCCAGGCCAAGCATGTCTTCCGTGAAGCTAACGGGCCGCGAACTGAGTGGCTGCTTATGGGGCCAGTCACTCTGATAGTACCATGTGGGCTGGAGATGGGGAGTTGCCCCCGGCACTCCGAGGTATTTTATTTTTTAATTTTATTGGGTGCATCCGTACTCACCTGGTATGATCCACCCGTCTTAGCCAAAAAAAAAAAAGAACAGCAGCATTGGGTTCACTATTTATGTAACCCAGTGGATTTTTTTTTGGGGAAACTAATCACCGATCTAGTGTTGGACCGGAGTATAAGGAATAGTCCCTGTTGATCGGTCTTTTAACTCCCGGTCTCGAGAGTTTTTGGGTTTCTAAATGGTGACGAAACTACCCTTTATTCATCCGTTGGGCTTTCCGGCTTCCTTTGCTCCTCTTCCGCTCGAGCGAGTCCTCTTCCTCTTCCTCTCATTGTCTTCTTCCTCTGGACCCAGGAAGAAACCCTTCTTCGTCTTCCTCTTCCTCTCGACCGAGAGGAATTTTTTTCTCGCCTTCGGAAAGAACCCCTTCTTCTTCTTCCTCTCGAACGAGTCCTGTTCGTGTCGACGGAGTCCTCTTCCAGTTGACGGAGTCATCTTCCTGTCGACCGAGTCCACCCCGATAAGCATTCCGCATCGCAGGTAAGGTTCCGCTCGCCCAATGCTAGTGGATACCATAATGCTTGCTATAATCGAAGCTAAACCCTAATCAATATTGCTTCCCGTATTTTTGTTCCGAAGAAATTTTTGTTTTCGGTTTTGAATGTTACGGAATGAAATATTGATTTTGCTTAGGGAAGATTTGTTCTTACTTTTTGAGAACCATAATGCTGGCTATAGTGGAAGCTAAACCGTAATCTCTCTTGCTTTCCGTTTTTTTTGTTCCGAATAATTTTTTGATTTCGGTTTTGAATGCTATGGAATCGATTATTGATTTCGCCCAGGGAAGATTATTGGTAGGTGATATATTGGTATAGTTTCCTGCGAATACATCATATAAGGTTGCTGTTTTCTTTAATTTTACCCTGCAGTGATTCTTAATTTGATGTTTATTAATTGTCTCACAATGCGTTCTTGAAAGATTTGTTTTATGGATAACGTGTTTCATTAATATTTTTGATGCAGACATTTGATATGGCTCCAATTCAGAGTAGAGGCAAAGCATGTTCTGTTGGCCCGAATAATATGGTCAATTGAAGGTGCTACTTCAGCCACTATGTCCAATTTATTGCCACCCTTGTGCAGTCTATGTCTCGGGAGCAGAATGATAGGGTGATCGCAACTCCTTTTGGACATATGCTAAGTTTGCCATATATCAAGCAGAGTAGGCCTGTCCGAGACACTTTGCTCTCTTTTTGGGATGATGTCGAGGAAGGTTTTTGGTTTGGTAAAGTTTTAGTGCCTTTTTTAGGGAGTGAGTTTGCACTCATCCTTAGTTTGAGTGCCACGGGCGATGAGGTAGAATTGTATAGGGAGGGGAGGGGTTACTTCTAACCTTATCACCCGTTTTTTTGATGGTGACCACAAAAAGGCCGGTAGGGATGCAATAGAAAATAGATTACAATTACTAGTTGGAAGGAGAGGACGACAAGATGTAGAGGATTTTACCAAATTATGGGTTCTATACCTCTTTGTGACTATTCTGTTTCCAACTGTACACTACAACGTTCCAAAGGCATTATGTTCATATATTGATGATTTAGAACGGTTAGGTTTATATAGTTGGGGTCTTGCCGTTTTTGCTTTTGTTGGACGTAAACATGGATAATCTCTGACCGTCTTCTGCATTTTTATGTAACACTTTCTCAGCATCTGGATATAGGTGGGTTTGAATGCTATATCCTTGATTACGCCGTTCATGCATCATCTGCATAATTTGAAGCCTGATATGGTCAACCATCTGAGGTACGGGCAGATGACGAGCCTCCAAGATCCAACTATTAAAACACTCAGCCACGTTAGATGTCATAGTGCCCCAGCGTGGACCTGGAAAAATTGCATTTGCCTAATGCTCAGGGTTGGCATGTAGGAGAAAGGTGGAAGCACCAGGGGCTTCTGATGTAAGCTTCCCAATTAGCTTTTGAAAAACATTAAGCCTTAGAGTATACGCAACAGCATTTAGTAAATCAAGCAGCCTCTTTCTATCAGCTACACGATAATGGACAAGCACCTGCGATCACAATTAAATATCAGACATACCGGATGGTATATTACTTAGATACTTTCTACTTAAAATTATTTACAATATTATGATGCAAACCTGATTCTTGAAGTTTTCTTTCACATGATGAATACAATATGAGTGGTAGTAACCAGGAAAGTACTTCGGCACCGATTTAATAATTCCCTGATGTCTATCTGTCATAAATGTGAACTTTTGACCATGATACACACTACAACTATGAATAGCTTCTTTGAAAATCCGGCAAAACCATTCCTAGTTTTCATTAGTTTCTGTATCTACCACACTATAAGCTATAGGAAACATATCATCATTGCCATCTTTGGCAGTGGCGCCAAGTAATACACCTCCATCCTTATGTTTTATAAATGTCCCATCCATAAAAATTAGAGGTCGACATCCTTTTATGAAACCCAATAGTGAAGCATGAAAACAAATGAACAGACGTCTGAATCGACCTTCAATTGTTTCGTACTCTGTAATGCTGCCGGGGTTGGTTTGAACAATGGCGTCGCAATACCACCGAATTCGGTCATAAGATAGTGATCTATCACCATAAATCTCCTTCATAGCCAGCTCCTTACCATGCCAAACTTGATGATACGGCAATTGAACACCATATTCCCGACGAATATCTTTTACAATATCAGTCGGCTTATATAATGACATATCTTGAAGTTTATCTTTAATAATGTTCGAAACCCAACGTTTCGAAGCCTTCGGATGCGACCGGATTTGCATCCCTCCTCCACATGTATGGTTATTGTTCATTTTTTTAATTGCAAACTTTTCACCATTACCAAGTCGAGAAGCATGGATACGCCATTCACATTTTTCATATGCACATTCCACAGTAACTCGCTCCCAATCGTTCTTCATGAACACAAAATCTCTACAATTTGCGACACAAAAGTTGCGAAAGGTGTCACGAAGAGTTTCGACATTCCTGAACTCCTGACCGACGCTCTCTATACAGCTTTTCCAAGCATCCAACAAATTTCTTTGACTTCCTTCCTCTTCAATTGCAGTTCTTATTTCTTCAACAACTTGGACAAAATTACTTGAGCCACTCTTTGAAATATTTTTGGATCTCCAACTAATTTCAGCACCATGGGATGAGCCACTGTCCATACAAAACGATAAACATAATTTCAGCACACTTATTAATGTTCTTTTAGCTTCAAATGAACTAAATAAAATTTCAAATATGGAATACCTGGTATTGATTACCACATCAGCAGCTTCGATCAAGCTTGAAGAATGAGTAACAACCATCTCAATCACTGCCGCATTTAAGTTCACATGTATTTGATGCATATTATGAACATCTTTATCGCTCATGAGCGTAACAAGCATTCTACATTTGTTTGGACTATAAAACTTAATTTCTATCATTGTAGAAGATAAATATCTCCACCTTTCCACTATTTTCTTGAAAATTTGATCAAGAGTTGTGTCCTCACAGATGGAAATAATAACAGCTTTGCTACGGTAACAACAAATGGCCATGAAAACCGGGCTACTACTGTTCTTTGAAGCCATGATAATGAAAATAGGAGGGATCGACACAAATGATTTGGAGACAATTCTTGGAGCTTAACTCTGTTATAACAAAGTCAGACGAAGAGTGCAGAATCAGAGGCACCTCAGCAAAATATCTCTGTTAAAACAGAGTTAGAGGGATAGTGGAGCACAATAGAGCATTCATGAACTCCCAAAAAACACCTTATCTTAATTCCCCACACCCTAAGGCAAAACGGAAGAAGATGGCAGACTGGAGCAGAACAGGGCATTCATAAACAAAGAAAACATAATCTTAATTCCCCACACCCTATGGCAAAACGAAACAAGATGGGAAACAGATGGGTAATCTGCTTATCAAAGAAGACAAGACTCCAGTTCAAATAGATGGGTAATCTGCATATAATCTGCTTGCCGGATGGAGTTCAAACAGAAAATGGAGTTCTCTTTCAACTCCAGTTACCGTGGCCAAATGTAGTAGCTTCAAGGTTTCCAACGGCAAATAGGTGTGGCAAACAGGCCCTACAGACTCTTCTCCTGCCTTCAAAACTCTTCTCTGGACTTCCAACGGTAACCTTCTCCCGCCTTCAAACCAAAAAGCCTTTTGTTGACCCCCCGATAAGCATACAGTCCGTTGGAACCTCAAAGAACAGAGGACTATGCTTGTGGAGCTCCAAAGAATAGAGGACTTCAAACCAAAAAGCCTTCCGTTGGCCCCCCGATAAGCATACAGTCCGTTGGAACCTCAAAGAACAAAGGACTATGCTTGTGGAGCTCCAAAGAATAGAGGACTTCAAACCAAAAAGCCTTCCGTTGGCCCCCCGATAAGCATACAGTCCGTTGGAACCTCAAAGAACAGAGGACTATGCTTGTGGAGCTCCAAAGTCTTCTCTAGAATTCCAACGGTCACCTTCTCCCGCCTTCAAACCGAATATGGCTTCCGTTGGCCATGCGAACAGGGATTACGGAAACTCCAAACGACTTACTTCCTCCCGCCTTCAAACCGAAACTCCTCTTCCGTTGGCCAGGGATTACGGAAACTCCAAACGTCTCAATTTCCCGCCTTCAAAATACTGGCGTTGGCATGGATCAGGGCATATTCGGCACATTATCTAGAGACATTTTTTCTCCCAGGGACCGTGAATTATACTTTCGAGAGCCGTTGAACCGTAAGTTTCATTTTCGGTCAACAGGGACGGTTTGTTGTAGCCGAGTCATCCGAAGGGTGGGGAATTAATTACCCTTTTTTTTGGGTGGGGGGGGGGGGGATTCAATGCGTTTCATGTGAGGGTCGGAGTGCAAAGTCCGGTCTAAAATGTTAGATGGGCCCAACCCAACCCAACCCAACCCAACATCTTTTATGGGTTGGGTCGAACTCCGGAGTCCACACACCGGCTTATATGTTTCCGCACAGAAAATCCTCTAGATCTGCCGTCCGCATCCCCCTTCGAAGCTGTGCAGTCCACCGATGGAAATCGTCAAACCACAGAAAGAAATAGCTCTTTCGCTTGACGCTACTAATGAAGGGACCGGATGAGTTTAATAGAATTCTCAACGGCAGGTCTATTTTCGCATAAAATATTTATGCGAGATCTTCAAAAGAGAATGACGGCACAGTGCTCGCCCTAGGGAGAAAAGGACTTATATACTTAGCGGGGTGCGAGGCCGCAGGAGTAAAAGAAGTATTCCCGTTATTATTCCTCGCGGTTGTCCTTTACTCTCCAGCGCCTCCCGGCCTCTTCTTTGGGTAATGTACTTTCTAACTGTTACTCTTCAATACTCCGACCAAGATTCTTTGTTCTTCTCCTTTTCTCGATTCACAAGTAGATCTGTGGAATTTTTTTCTTCTGAACTTCGTCTTGGTTTGTTTTTGGGTTTTGTGGTTTGTTTAGATACGAAATCAAGGCGGAGGCATACCATCGGCTCCATGGCGCTGGTGAGTTCGTCGTATGATTAGGGTTGTTGCTGTAGTATCTTCCTTAATGATCTCATTTTTTTTTTCTTTTTGGAGGTGTTAGGGTTTTAGGGTTTAAAAGTTTTTTCTTTTTTTTTTTAATGTATATTTTCTTCTCACAAAAGGTAGAAACAAAGAGAATAAGATGCTTAGTTCTTTTTTTTGTGATTCAAATTGTAATATTTTTTATTGCATTTGTGTTATTATAACTATAATCCTGTAATCTCTTTGTTTGCTCTTGGCACGTTCGTATATGTTTCAAATGGTCCAAAGTTGTTCTTTTGCTGGACTGTAATCTACAATTGGTTATGCCTTTTTCTTGGCTCCCATATCTTCATATTTTCCGCTAGGAATTTGGCATTCTTTTTTGTAATGGGAAACTGATGATTTGGCGTTTTGTTTAGGGTTTCAACGGAAAGGATTTGTTGGTTTCATGGATTCTGGGTGGGGTACTAAATTCTTGGTTTCCTGTGTCATTATTAGATTCGTCTTAAAGGCAATGTCGGATCTCACTTTGTAGCAATGACTAGTTGGATGGGAATCCTCATCCCCAGAAACTTTGTCTGGGGCACAATTTAACATATGGTCACTTTGTTGCTATGATAAGTACAATCCTTATGATCTTGTATGCCAGTTTCTTTAAGCTTCTTTATTGTTTGAAAAAATCATTCTGCTATCTTTTAGATCATGATATTTGATATTATTTGTATTATGCTAGAGTTTAGCAATTATTTTTCAAATGGCTGTGTGGTTGCTCCCTCTTTTGGTTGATGCCAACCATGACAAGACTTTTGGTTGATGTCTTGAAGCTTCAAAGAAATTATTCACTGTTTAATAGATGGTCTCTTTGCCATATGAACCTTATCTAGATTCAACAAGGCCTTGTCATCCCCATTAGGTTTGCCTTCGCTGCTTCTTTATGTGGGATGACACCTAGCAACTGGTCATGTGGCCTGGATAGACTTAGGGATCAGATGCAGGTCAGGTGGACCATCTTTTGAAGCTAGTTGGCATTAAGCTTGTCGAATTAGTGAATTGCCACAAACTGATTTGTGAGGAGTATGGCCACGTGCATCTCACATGGATAGGTTAATGAAGTACTGCCTTGGGATTAGATCATTAAACGGTTCGTCGAGTGTGAAAGCTACTTCACTTCCCTTTTTGGGTTCTCAAATACTAATTTATGCTTTATGAGTTGATTAGTATTTTCTCTGCTGATCATTCATCATTTATGTTGAGATTTTTTGGTGCAATTATTTTTCTAAAATCATTGCACCTTTTCACCCCCATGATAAATTTACATTATTGTATAAGTTAATGGGAAATTGTACTGCTTAATACGTCATGTTACATAAATGTAATCATTTCTTTGATTTCTCTTTTTTATCTTCATGGCATATTTTTTTTTTTGTGTGTTGACATGTGACCGCTAATTGTTTGCATGCTAGGGTTCTCTCTTAAATTCTTAATACTGCATTGTGGAAAATGTGGTAAAAGAATACATCACATTTCTGCTTGGTAAAAAGTTGGCAGATTTACGCTGTTATTCTAGAATTGTCTTTGTTTTTGTGGATACGAACATTTTACAGTTTCCAGTTTTCCTATTCACAATTTGACCTCTAATCCTTTGTTATAAGGGTGGTTTTGAGCTTTTTTATTGTATGTGGTTAGATGTCAAGTCTTCCGGTACTTTTAACCATTTTAACAAATTTAATGTTGTTATGCTCTCACTTTGGGAGAGGTAGAGGGAAGAACAATTAAGGGATACAAGCATGAACTTGATGCTCCTTTTTCAAAGTAATGTTGAATTGCTGCTATGCCACTATGTATACTATGTAAATTGAATGTACATTGAACAGCTAATGATAGGGTTGGAAATGGGCCCAAGTTGGACTTGAGCTGGGGTTTTGGCCCGAACTTGAAGAGGTCTCGATTGGGCTTTGGGTTTGGCCCCAAGAAGTACATTTTTGGTTTGGAAGCTAGAGCTTGAATGAGCTTCGGGCTGCGTTTGAGCAAGCGTTGGCTCGGCTTGCAGCCTAACTTGGACCCCCTAAACTTAAAAGTCATAATCCATCCTGAAAGCCATAACATAATCCTACAGGTTGGGCAGTTAACAATTTGCCCTATACATTCCATTCCTTAGTTTCAATCTCTTCCGACCTCATCCCCTTATCTTATTTCTCGAGCATAGTGGACAATGGAATGCCCAACGGGCTGTGAAAAGCCCTTTTGTCTATTTCCTCTCTCTCCTCCCCAATCTCTCTATCAGTGTAGGTGGAAGATGAGGAGAGGGAGTGGAGGTTGATGATCTCCTCTCTTTCTTTATCTATCTAATTGCGAGTGGAGGTTGAGGCAGAGTAGGAAGTGACTATGAGGAGGTGGAGATGGCAATGTGATTGCAACCAAGGTCTGACGAACCGGCCCGTACTGTCCGGTTTGAACCGATCCGGCCTGTAATCGGTACGCCGGAGCAGTGGAAACCGGTATGGGCTGGTTCTGTGCCGGAGACGAAAAAGACGAAGAGGAGAGAAAGCGCGGGGAAGAGAGGGAAGGAAGAGACCTGTGGCTGCCATCGGAGAGCGGCGGAGTGGGCGGAGGAACCCGCGGGGGCGCGGCGGAGGCTGAGGCCGCATTGCCGTGAAGGGGCGGCAGGGCGTGCGGGGGAACCTGCGGGGGCGCGGCGGAGGCCAAGGCCGAGGCCGCATTGCCGTGAAGGGGCGGCGGAGCGTGCAGGGGATGTGGCCACGACTTTTTAATTTGAAAATTTTAAGTGAAGTCGGCAAATCGGTTGCTGACTTCATTTAACAATCTATAAATTAAAAAGCCGCGGCCTCCGCCTCGACCCCGCGGGCTCCGCCGCCCTCCGGCCTCCGCAGCTCTCCGATGGCGGCCACGGGTCTCCTCCCTCCCTCTCTTCCCCGTGCTCTCTCTCATTCTCTTCTTCTTCCCTGGCTCCAGCGGGGAAGAGCTGGCCGGTTCGTACCGGCCGGTTCCGAAACGAACCGGAACTGTACCGGTCCGGTAGGCGACCGGTATGCCTACTGGATCCGGTACGATGAACCTTGATTGCAACCTTGACAGAGGAAGGAGGCAGCAACCTTGAGTTGTGCTCCTATCCAGCCTTGTATATACTGTTGAGCTGAGGCATGACTTGAAGATTGAAAAAAAATTTCTGACTGAACATGAGCAAGGGGTTGGCGCCACCTGGCCTGGATGGTTTCTAGCCCTTTCCATGGTAAATAACCATCGATCATGGCCGGGCATGACTTTGATATTCCTAATTCAAACTGATATACTTGTGCAGGAGTTCCTAAATTTAGGATATATGTTGTTCGATCATTATATTCATGGGCTTCTATTTATGCATCAAGTATTAAGTTTTATATAATGATACTTGTCTAAGATGACTTGTTGGATTTTGGATTCTTTCTTAAAAATTTGAAGTTTATGATGAACAATGTGGGTTTTTGATTGTATGTTCGACACTGCTATGAGATTCATGGGGTTTGACCATGCTACATTTTGAGTTTTGAGCTTTAAGCCATGACACTTTTCTATGATATTCCTAGGCCATATCTGTTGGCTTGTAGATTATGATGGACAACATGAATTTTCTGTCATATTGATGACAACTATTATGAGATACAAGTGGTCTGCATGATGTCAGGGTTTTAGGCCATGACATGAGACTTTAATACTCCTCTCTGTTGTATTATAGCATGATTACTGTGGATTGTGTAAATGAAGATGCTACATCATTGGCCATATTCACTAATATCCAAGATGCCTAAAGCTTGAAGATCAAATAGTTCGGCTGCTTCTTGCAGCAAATTTTGGCAGATGCTGTGGTGCTTCCCTTTGCCAAAGCCTTTGGTCCTTCCAGGATTATTTTTAAGGAGAGAGATAGGTTCTAATACACAGGGGGCTGGTGGATGTGCTGAAATGTCAGAAGGAAATCGAAAATTGCAGACATTGAGTGGAATGAGAAGTGGTGGTTGGATAGGAGTTAGTGGCTTGTATGCTTGGGTGTGGAGAGTGGTGAAATGGATGTTAGTGTTGGGATATCTGGGAATGTGAAGGATGGTCAATTTCTAATTTATTGATAAGGGTCATCATAAGATATCAACTTTGGCAAATATATGTGGTGAAAGGTGATTTACTTGGAAATTTGTCAATTCCGTTATTTCCCTATTCACCATGCCCTTTCTAATTTCACTTTCAATTCGATTCTGGTTATCATATGTTCGAGCATTATACTATCACATGCATTATATTACAGTTAATTAAGTCCTTAAATTATCTTTCTTTTCATTTGAAACTTATCATCCATTTCCAACATATAATGCATGTTGCTACTTTTGCTTAGAAATTGTTTTACTTTTGTTGGTTGGTAATGCAAGCTTGTTTGATATGTTAAACTTTTGACTGAGTTGTTTTGTATATTCAAAATGATGCATTGATAACTGTCTCACAGATTTTGCATGCTGGCAACACAAACAAGAATGGTTTCAAGGCACTAATTGCAGCAGCATACAGTGGGGTACAGGTTGAACTGGTCAAGAATTTTGAAATGGGTGTTTCAAATAAAACTCCTGAGTTTCTTAAGATGAACCCTATAGGGAAGGTATGGTAACTGTGCATATAAAGATCCTTAGGATAATGCTTGTCAAGTTGTTTTCTGATGGAGTAAAATGGTTTACGTTCGTGCAGGTTCCTGTACTGGAGACACCTGATGGTCCCATTTTTGAGAGTAATGCAATAGCACGCTATGGTATGGAAGGATCCTATACCGTCATGTTGCGTTTTTTTATGAAAACTGAAATGATGGTAATTATTTGTCTTTCTTCTCTCCCCAGTTACCCGCTTGAAGGCTGAAAATCCTCTTTATGGTTCTTCACTTATTGAATATGTAAGTTTTCTATCTGCCACCATTTTAAACTTATCATTATGCTCAGTTAGTTATTATGTTTCAGAATGTGCTTTCAGGCCCGAATTGAGCAATGGATTGACTTTGCATCAATGGAGATCGATGCAAATATTGCACGATGGTTACTTCCAAGACTGGGATTCGTTCCATTTGCTGCTGTGGTTTGTTTTAAATCCTCATATTTTGTTATTGTGTTCTAACATATATCTTTGCCCACTAAAGGATTGCCCTTGTACAGGCTGAGGAATTTGCAATTACTGCTTTGAAGAGATCTTTAGGTGCTCTGAACACTCATCTAGCCACAAATACTTACCTTGTTGGCCATTCTGTGACTTTGGCTGATATTATCACGACATGCAACCTGTATATGGGATTCATCCGAATCATGACCAAGAATTTTACTTCAGAATTTCCTCATGTTGAAAGATACTTCTGGACTATGGTTAATCAACCAAATTTCTCAAAGATATTGGGTATGGTAAAACAGGCAGATTCGGTTCCACCTGTTCCGTCACAGAAGAAGCCTGCTCAACCTAAAGACTCTAAGCAGAAGGAAGCTAAGAAAGAATCCAAGAAAGAGCCTGCAAAGCCTAAGGTTCAGGAGGCCGTAGAGGAAGAAGAGGCACCCAAGCCTAAACCGAAAAATCCTCTTGACCTGCTGCCTCCTAGTAAGATGATATTAGATGAGTGGAAGAGGCTATATTCGAATACAAAGACCAACTTCCGTGAGGTTGCCATTAAAGGTATTTCTTTTGCTCTATATCTTTGGTTGTGGTTTGGTTGGAACTTGCAAGCAATCTGAAGTGCCTGCAAGTCCAGTTACTGGAACCGTCTCCTCTTTTTCTCTCACTAACCTGCTCATTCTCACTCTCAATCAGTAGCTAGAATTGAAGTCACATGTAACTTCAGAAGGCAGCTACAATGCCACAGCTTGACCTATGGTAAAAAAAATATTTGTAGGTTTAAGTTGCAGCTGTTGAAAATGATTAACTAATTCAATAACACGACATTCTGATGTTTATATCAGGACTATGTAATTTTTCATGATAGCATGTCCTTTTGCCATCAGAAGCAATTAACACCCTTCCCCCCTTCTGTGCGGCACATTTTTGAGCAATACAATGCTGATACATTGTTCATATAGATAATTCTGATGGCATCACCTGTTGTGACTTGGGCATGGGTGGTGGACGGTTTATTTTTTGAAAAAATCTAGAGGACAACTTATTTATTTTCTTAAGCATGTTAGTTCTCCTTGGCAATGGAGTGCCAATACATTTGTATCATCTTATGGAGCCTGTGTACAAGTGTGTGCTCTCTGATAGACGATGTTTGTTTCTGCTTTTCCTTATAGGGTCTTGCATGATGCATATACCATTGATAATAGATTACTTCATGTATTATTAATATATTTGAAGCATGTTTTAAGCACATTTAGCTTGTTTTGAAGTCTTGGTAAAGTAAATTGTTGTGTTAATCAAATATAGGTGATGGCAAGAGATCTAGTTTTTGTAAAGTCCTTTTTCCCCCTTCATTATATGGAGATCAGTATTTGGATGAAAGGAGCTGGGTATACTGGGTGGCCATCCAACTTATTTTCATTGGATTATTAGGTTACGTATTGCTATCAGCTAACACTCTCGATTGTCCTAGACTGGCTAATTTATTCAATCTGAGTCTTTATTTTCGCATTTGGGAACAATTCAGTTAGGGCAATTGGCAATTATTTGGAATTTGAAAATGATCAGACTGCTTTATCACAAAATCCAGAATATTTTGATTAACTTCTTTTTAATGAAAAAGGGGTGCAAGCACAAAAGGCAAGAATAATCATCATAGCAACATTGCTACTTCCTAGTTTCAACTAAACATACTTCATTATACTTTTAATTCATTCAGTTTCACCTTTAATAGGTGATGAAAACCTTAACATTTTTTAGTAAATAATTTATGATTCGTTTTTTTTAAGAATAGTTTGTATAATAATTTGGCAATGAAAATAATCATTGCTGTGCCTGATACGCCTGATACATGGTCAGTGGTGGGTTTAATTTGCAAAGTAGGTGGGTTCTTATTGAAGGAGTGGGATCTGAGACAAGATTTGTGATGATGTGAGATATAGGGTAAAAGTAAATGAGCTTTACATTGCTAAGAAACATTTGCTAATATGGCAACTAGGAGACATTTACTAATAATACTTCTAATATGATCCTGGATTGAATCCCATCTTACCAAGGTTTGTAGGGTTAGGAATATTTTGGGAAGGTCACTAAGTGTGTTAATATAGGTATTTATGTATATGTGTGTGTGTGTGTGTGTATATATATATATGTATTTATATATCTATTAGTATGTATGTATGTATGTATATATATGTGTGTGTATGTGTGTTTATATATCAGGTCTATCGGACAATGTGGCTCTTATATTGATGATCCAAGTCATTGGATGTGATCTATTATCTTTACATAAAAATTCATATGATTTGGACTTTTGGAGACATCTAGCTTATACATTATGTGGTCGAATAAGTGGATCGTGCGATGTATATACTAGTCTTCAAATCACATGATGTTTGGTGCGTAGGCAATTTAGAAGTAGTAGGTCACACCTAACGGCTCGGATCATTGATGTGAGATTCCTATTGTCCGATCTAGACTTGATGGAATTTGAGTGGAGATCCACTCGAGCTTAGCCAAATTTACCATTCTTTATATATATATATATATATATATATATGTATGTATGTATGTATGTATGTATTTGTATATGTATATGCATTTACATGGATGGGAAGCATTGTTTGTGCTTGAGATATCATGCTAATCTTTGTGCTGTTTCAGGTTTCTGGGATATGTATGATCCAGAGGGCTACTCTTTATGGTTCTGCGACTACAAATATAATGATGAGAACACAGTCTCGTTCGTGACTCTAAACAAGGTTAGTGGATTCCTGCAGCGTATGGACTTGGCACGCAAATATGCGTTTGGCAAGATGCTTGTAATAGGCTCAGAGCCACCATACAAGGTCAAGGGACTTTGGCTCTTCCGAGGACAGGAGATCCCACAGTTTGTGCTTGATGAGTGCTATGACATGGAGCTTTACGAGTGGACCAAGGCGGACATCACTGATGAAGCACAAAAGGAGCGGATAAATGCCATGATTGAGGATCAGGAGCCCTTCGAGGGTGAAGCCTTGTTGGATGCCAAGTGCTTCAAGTAATCTCTGTTTAGCTTTCCACCGTTAGAGGCCCTTTTCATGCTGGAGCGCTGGTACCTTCGTTCTGGTGATCTTATTAGTCGCCAGTTACAAATTTTTCCATATTCAGGTCTTCATGTTACTTGTGTTTTGCTACACAAAAAAAGAGACCTGTTTTTTGGGTGGATGGTTTTTCTTTTTTCTTTTTTTCTTAATTATATTGGGATCATGATGCCTTTTTTTTATGTTGACCCTCTAGGGGAAAAGAGTTACTTTCCATGGCGAGATATGCTAATTATTATTTTAACAGATTTCAGGTCTTTTGGCCCCTATAGTTAAAAGCTTTTGCCCTGTTTCACCATGGAAATATTATTTTGCAGGGGATAATCCGTGACGTTTTCGAGCCTACATTTTGTGATGCTCTGAAGCCATGGGAGAGCAAGGTGGGTTGCCTATATAGACCTGTGTTAGCTGCTGTAAGATATTAGCAGAACCATAGGTTTTCGAAAGTGGGCGGGACCATTAATGATGAGCTAAAATATCACTTCAAATTTCCCTAGCTGGTATCGTGCATCTGTGTTTTTGATTTAGTTAAAGCAAAGACCTGCCTTTTTGTCTTGAAGGATAAAGCCCTAAGAGTGGAGAACGAGAAGTCATCATTAAACCGGCTATATATCGGTCCGTAATAGGCCAGCGTGCGAGCTTGAAATAAGGATATACCTAGGAAGTCTTACGATCACTATGAGCTCGTTTGGTTTGTGGGAAAAAAATGAAGAAAAATATGATCAACGAAAAAGTAGTGAGGTGCCTTGGTTGAAGTTTTCAGAAAAAAAAAAAAAGAAAAAATTTTATTCTCATAGGAATATAATTTTCATACTTAATGAAAAAATCTTTTTTCTGAAACATGAAAAAATTACTTTTTTATAAGCCAGGAAGCACTCAATTTTTATTTTTTTTTCAAAAACATCTTTTAGCATTAAAAAGGCATTAAAAATTTATTTTTTATTAAAGATATAATAGGAATTACACATAACCTTTTCAGGAAAGCAGATGATCAATCAAACATAAGTATTCTGAAAATCTGTCATGGTCAACTAAACATGCCAAAAATACTTTTTCAGATATGCTTTTTTTAGGAATCTACTTTTCAACAATCATTTTTCTAAAAGAAAAAATACTTTTCGCAAACCAAAGGAGCCTATAGAATTTATATATTAAGAGGGGAAAACTTCTTGTCTCTTTTAGAGGGATCAAGGATAATAATACCAGCATGGGAAGTTGAGACTTTTTTTTTTTGCATCTACAACGCAGAACCATAAGCATTCCTAGAGTATCAACCTGCGGTGTTTAAACTCAAAACTCTAACCCCAAAGTTACCTCAGGAGTCAGGATGGAATAGGTAGTCATAGAGTGGGACGAAATAGGTTGGATGGAACCAGTTAGGCAATTTGCATAAAAAATATATTTTTTTATGCAAATTATTTTTTTAATTTTTGGAAAAAATTTGTGAAGAGTTGTATGTATATCTAAATCGGATTCAAAGTTAGATTTATTATTACCCACAGCTGCTCTGAATCCTCTGTAGGTCATGTAAAACGAGCCTCATCAGGATCGTGTACCTAATGGAACAAAATAAATTACCACCTCTATCAAACTCTAAATAGCATAGGAAAGTGGGATAAATAAAGCGCATTTCTGATTTATATCCAGCCAACTGCTGAAAATATCAATATCTGATAGCCTGAGCAAATTCATTGACGGTTTTGGCAGAATTCATCAAGTTGACACACACAAATATACACATACACACACACACACACACACAGAGAGAGAGAGAGAGAGGGTGCTAATTTTCATCAGCATCACTTCCACTTGGGCGGGTGTCAATATAGAACTCCGCGTTAATTCCATCAACTAGTTTGCCCCTGCAAAATAAGGTCTTGGCAATTCAGGTCTATGCATACGATGGATCAAGCAAATTTTAAACAACTACCTTTCCAAAATAAATTTGCCCTCCTTGTACTTTTGACTTCTGTCATGCGCCAGCTCCTGAAAGGAACAAGGCAAGACTACCAATGAGTTGTGCATGCAACCACAGGTTCCAAACCCATAGGTGCCAATACCATTGCTCCTTGACAGCTTAACAGTCACTATGCAGTATAAAGAAGCATCCTATTCTTTTCATTAGATGCCTCAGTGATTTGTTTCTTTAGTAGGTTTGCAGTCAGTTCCTTGGTTCTTCATAAACCAGAGAGAGACCACACACACAGAATCAGTTGGGAGGTGTGAGTTTTGTATCACAATCAATCCAAGAGCGTTGACATCAATCGTAGATGTAGTAAACAAGATCAAATAATGAAAATATGCTCTTTTGATGGTTGTTCAAGATTCAGGAAAAGGAGACTTACATATTTCCAGCCCACATTTTGCCCACATAAGCAACAGAATAAGTCAGCAACAGTATGCAACCCAGAAAGCATCATTCTCTCCTCTTTATCTCCTACTGAGACATTTGCACTGGAAAACGTAAAGCAGTTGAATAAGTTTAAAAGGATACAACTGATTCCCTATCAACAGAAAAATTCATTCTTGCAGACTCCCTCTGGAAATTTAAGGCTGTTTTGCAAACTTTCTGAGGATAGCAACAAGTCAGAAGGGACACCTTCAGGGTGAAGACCACATGCTCTTCCAATTAAGATGGTTCGAGAAAGAAATAGCACAATGTTAGTCTTGCATGGATGCAAAGAAGGACAGGACAATCCAGCTTAGCATGCATGTGTCTGATTGGAAAGGGGAAAAGAAAAAGGTGATACAAGGATGCAGACAAAAATGATAATTTTAACAAATTGTATAATACATATTCAATTTTTTTATATTTTATAGTAGAAAAATTAAAATATATTTATTTGTTTTAAGTGTTTCAACAGGCATGCTCTTCATCCAAACTCTGATATTAGCTCAAGGATACAAGAAACATGACATTTCAGATAGTGCCTATATCCATGAGCAAGATTTCAGAATAAGAAAAACCTACTTTCAATGCCATTATGGTGGCTCAAGCTCCATGTTAGAAAGGCCAACTCTCCATTGATCTATAAAACCTACAACTAAAGAACTTGTTAAGTATATAAAATCCTAACAAATCAAATTTGTCAATATGGATACAACAGCAATTTTGTGAGGTGGATGTGAGCAAATAATGCAGGACAGTGTTTGATTTCTGAGGCAATTCTGGAGCATGGCTTGCAACAATGGTAATATATGGAGCAACATATGCTATATTGTACCGAACCGAATGGTAAGGTGCATAGCAAACTGTCCGGTTCGATATTGGTCTACAGTCCGGAGGGGTGTACTTACGTTTAGAACACCGAACCGGCCCTCATATCGGACATTCCAATACAGTAACAAGGTGGTCCGGTAGAAGGCATAGTACCAAGACGCCACATCTTGATATGGAGTATAACTGCATGATAATTATCTAAAGCATAATGACTAGGTATTCAGCTTAAGTTACATGACTTGAAGTTTTGGAAGAACATTACAGGGATAAGGCTAGTAACTATGCAAAATGGTGGAGATGGAAAATGAACCCTTCATGGGTTACTATATGCTTGAGCAGGTTCTGTTTAGAAGCTTTTGAGCTACTATATATAGCAAAAGGGTTGGAAGGTGGTAGTTACAAGAATGAGGTGTTTATCTACGAGAATGATGAATAGATTAAATAGCCATCAGGGGAAAGGGCCAGTCAGATTATGTCTAGCGTTATCTCTTGCCTATGGATAAAAAAAATGTTTATAAGAACTTTCCGAACCGAGATTGACACTAGCAGGAATTTGAGAGAGAAAGGATGATAAAAGTTTAATGAATAAAATGTGCAAGAAACTTACACACTATTGAAAAGATATGCTTTTCCGCGACGGCAGTTAAAAGACTGGCACAAATAGGAAAAGAAACAAATTAGCAACAAATCCAATTAAGATTAACTTTTAGACAGAAGATACCTATGCAGTAACTAAAAATGTGACAAAAAAAAAAAGCAACAAAAAAAAAAGATATTTAAAGGTTTATTTCTTTTCCATGAATAAGGGATGGGGGAAGTAATACGAACAATTACAACACTTAACGGCCAAAAAGAAGGGAATGAGTAATTCTGCTCGTGAACTTTAACAATTTAATTGTTGAAGGAAACAATTCCAACCATTAAGGCATTTTACCTGCACCACAATGTTCACCATATATTCAGAAACCCATCCATCCAACTTACAATGATTCATGGAAAACACAAAAATTTAAGATCCACTAATAGTTTTGCACGATGAAGTCGATTATGTAATATACATTTAATTTTATAAATGTTACACACACACATATATATATTTATGTTCTTCAACTAAAAGGAAACATAAGGAGTTTTCACCCCTTTCAGTTTTTCTTTTTAGAGACCACCAGTGAGTTTTATCCCTGATCTAACTGGCCAACTGTGAATTGCGATCACCGTATGGGACTTTGGGAATGAATCAAGGTATGATCCATACCCAAGATCCCTTTTTATCCCTATAAATTCTTTACCAAGCACATGCATTCATCACTCATGTCAAAACAACAGAAGTTTCCGTTAACATAATTTTAGGAATCACGTAATAACCTACATCACCCATAATATTTTTATTTATTAGCGTGATCCTGTATCAATCTATATTATTTTTCTTTGTTAGCATGATCTTGTTAGAATAAATTTAGGGATCACATAAAAACATGTATCACCTATATTATTATTTTTTATATAGAGTTTGTACACGAGTATATATAACCTCTGAGATGTACCGAATATGATGGAATAGATAAATAAAATCACCTTTATCTCTCTCTTTTTCTCTTGTTTTTCTCTTCTTCAGCAAATATTTTAACATAGTATCAGAGCTACTGATTATCTAATCTGCTGCTACCATCTCTTTTGTCCTTGCTATAGTCGTCATTGCCATGTCTAGAAACTTTGAAGGCCTCTATTGCCGATTTATCGATTTCTATTTTTTTGTGAATCAATATTCGAAGATCTTCTATTTTTTAGTGGATTCACAGATCCTCTATTTTTCTGTAGATCCTCTATTTACTAGTAAATCAACATTCGAAAATCCTATATTTTTTAGTAGATTTATATATCTTCTATTTTTGGTAGATTAACATTCGAAGATTCTTTATTTTCTAATGGATCCACAGCTCCCCTCCATCACTTTTCTCATCAGCTTCAAATCTTCGGTCGTCTCTCTTCACCATCGTTCAGCCCCTTTCTCTCCATCTTCGATTTTATTTGCTGCCTCCGGCTCCTTCACCATCCAGTCAAGGTCTCTTGCTCCTCTTCTATAATGCCTCCATCTAAAAGGATCGTCGACCTTCGGCTGCCCTCTCTATGAGTTGTTCTCGTTGTAACTGTAATCTTCTATGTATTTTCTTGTTGCTACATTATTAGATAAGTCAATCAACCACGTCGATAGACACGTCGGCAGACACGTTAGCCAGACACCTCGACAGACACACCAATTTGCTATGCTAATCAGCCATGTTAGTGGACACATTAGTTTGTCACATCAGTTAGCTATGTTGGAATTGCCAAACACATCGGTTTGCTACGTTAGCTTTCTGATTTTCCAAATTAGTTTCTAAGCTAGTATATCAGTTTCTATTCTAACATATTAAATTCTGTATTGTCACATCAGTCTGCTATATCAGTTTTTGAGTTGTTATGTTAACTTCTAATCTGCTACATCAGCTTCTGAGCTGCTTGTGTTCTACCACATTGGACTTTGTGCTGCCACATCAGCTCTTGATCTACCACAACTTCAACTGTCATGTCAGCTCTTAGTCCATCAGCTTCTGAGCTGTTACTTCAGCTCTTGATCTCGTACATTAGTTTTTGGGTACATTCGTGATCTAGTTTCCAAACTTAAGTTAGCACCAACAATACTATCTTGAGTTTGGGAGAGATATTAGCATAATTTTAGAAATCACGTAACAACTGCATCGCCCATAATATTTTTTTTTTATTAGTGTGATCTCGTATCAACCTATATTATTTTTTTTTTGTTAGCCTGATCTTATTAGAGTAATTTTAGGGATCACGTAACAACATGTATCACCCATAATACTTTCTTTCGTTAGCATAATTCTATATCAGCCTATATTATTATTTTTATATGGAGTCTATACATGATTATATATAACTCCTAAAATGTACCGATGGAACAAAAAAATAAAATCACTTCTCTCTCTTTTTTTTTTCTCATCTTTTGCAAATATTTTAACCTTTTTCTTCTCCCCTTTTTTTTACAATAATATGTTTCATCAATTTCAGTTATTTTTTGATAATTTGCTAAGCAAGATATACGTAATCTTCTTTAGTAGGTAAAATTTAAGAAACAATATATTACTATTTTCCTCAAATTTCTTAAAACACAGCATTTCACGCACGCAATGTGCCCTAATAATCTCAACATCCGAGTTCGGTTTGCTAAAAATACTCCTTACAAGCTAAATTTATCACCCAAGAGCTAGGTTAATTCAAGGGAAAAAAAAAAATCTTCACTATAGTTCCCGAAACATCGTCAGAAAACCTAATCCTTGTGGCATGTAAGCATTCTTACAGAAGCATGGAAATAGCGACAGCAAAATAGCCACAGAGAAGGGCTGAGAAATTTGCCACATGAACAAGAAGGAAGAAGTGAGGGGGAGAAAAAAGTAACAGCGTACGATGGAGGTGAGAGTCCAAAAGCTAATAGGACTCGACTTCTACGTACCCGGGAGATGAGGTCTTGGGCGAGGGCCAGATGGGTCTGGCAAAACCGGCAGCGGTAGATCCTGCCGTCCAATTCCACCCTGAATATCCTCCCCATCGCTTCTCCTGCCCACTCTGTTCCAACCCCACAATTCCCCCACCGGACAAAGGAAAGTGCGATAACCCACGAAGAAAGCCGTTCTGTGCAAGATATTCGCTGTCCCGGCTCCGATAAGATATGTATGATATCCGATCCAAGCGACGAGGATAATAAATAACGCCGGTCCGAGAGGTCCAGTAGATAGTGCTTCTATCCGGGTGGAATAAGAATAGATCCGAGCTATCAATTGGATTCGTGAATAATTTATTTTAAATAAATTTAAGTTTGATATAAATAATTTTTTAATATAAATGAATTAATTCGTCTAGATCTATTTATTAAATAAATTAGGTTCATATTAAATTCTTTGATCTGTTTAATAGTTTAACTTGTTTTGATATATTTAATAATTGAGTCAAATCATTATCCGACTCATTTGATATGTTCCATATATTTGAAATTTGTTTGCTACCGGACGCAACAAGTTCAAATTGGTAAGAAAAAAAATATTCTTTGCTTTCTGTGCTTCTTCAACAGGCAGATTGTTTGAGTTGTTAGCCCTTACGTAGAATCAAACTCCCGATAGCCTAACAGGTTTGACTTTTTTTTTTTCTTCTAGAACTCGAAGGTAGATTAGAGCATCGGATTCAAACTAAAGATACTCCATTACAACAGTTTTTCTTTTTGAAAAATTGCTTTCCGGCAAAAATCTAGATATTGAAGCAGGCTCCAGAGAGATGGCATTATACATTGAATTATTCAAGATGTTTTTGATCTGTTTAACCCAATTCACCTAATCCGTTTAATATTTAAATTTACATAATTTGTTAAAAATATAATTAATTTTTGTAATCCATATAATCTGGCTTGATCTGTTTAATAAATGAATTATATAGATTAGATTTGGATTTGAAATTTTAACTTGTTTAATAAATATGTTGGATCCAGATTGATAAATTTTTGATCCGGATTGCCACCCCTAGACCAACAAGTTAAACAAAATATAGAATTTTTGGACCGGATGGATGAACCTGTCAAACGCTCCTCTGGCTCCTGCCAGCCTCATTCTACATGGGATTAACCCAGGGGCACGTCATAGTGCTTTAGGCCGGTTAGTCCACAATTGCGACCACACAGGATATCCGGACAGGCTGTGGATTTGATGGAGACCTGAGGATAATGATTTCCTGTGAAGGACAAATCTCTTCAATTTTCTTCTCAGCTGTCGCTGTAAAAGAGGGAAGCTGTCGTCTTCCTTTTTCTTCTTTAGGATGAGGGTGATTTATGGGTACGGTTTCTTGCCTTGCCAATATAATTCTAACAATCAACATAGAGTTCATATCTTGCACGCTCATGTATTCGGTGGCATCATGCGTTCATCAAAGGATCTTGTGCGTAGATGATGAGTTGCTGAAAAAATATTTCCACATAGGCTTGTGACTTTCATTTGCTTTTAATCGAAAGTTAGGATCCATCAAGTCTCATGGCCAACCGACGATTTATCGTAGTAACCTAGAGAAAATCTAGATGATCTTCTAGTTAGTACCGAAGCATACCAAATTTCTGCTTTTTCCACTGTAATGAGATGACTTAACTTGGTGAGAGAACATAAAAGAAACAAATCACCAGGAAAGAGGGCTGCTAAGGAAATTAGACCATAGTTTGTAGAGTGTGATATCCTCTGTTGAATGCTTAATTCCAGTATGGGTCCCTAGGAATTTAACAGAATGAAAAAAATATTTCTACTTTCTCTCAATCATTCTGGAGTTTTTCATCCTTCAGTTGTGTGTGCAGGGTAGGACATGCATGATGAAGAAAACTCTGGCACAAGGCTATGGCAAAGAAATCATCTAGGTAACAGGTATTGCTAGAATTAAGTCAAGCCGACAACCCCAAGGAAGCACAAGTTCCACAAGAACCGAAACTATCCAGCCGAGAACATCTGCCAGCTCATTACGAAATAATCAAAGGCATCATGAATCTCATAGCACAATTAGGCAGCAGATGCCAAAGAATAGGCTTCAAAGGATCAGCTTTATCAAAAAGAGACATTTCATATCCAGACGTTTCTAATCCTGTGGGTGCCCGATAGTTACCGATCCATAGTTCCAAATTATTCACCTCCTACAGCCTGCCTCTCTGTTTTCCATACAATTTTTGGTATGTAAAGTCAAATGAAAATTATATAGGGCGAGAAACTGAAAGGCTATATCTCTACAACACAAAGAACTAAAATGGAACTATTATGAGAATCATAACCATAGAAAAAAAGAGCTGAGGTGTATTTATTTTGTAGATTCAATGGTGAGCTGGCCTTGCAATCTTAATAATAAGAAGTTTGGATAGCTGGCCTGAATAAGGTGCTGCTTGAAGTCAGAGATCATATACGCATCAGCAAGCACACTGTACCATAATTTGTATAAAACCTGAAGCAATGGAAGTAGGAGGTTTGTATCTGGTCGTGCTTCGTGCCACATATATGCGAACAGTATCATAGCATGCCCTATAAGCCTGCAGCACCAGGAATGCTAACCCATTGCAGTTGCAGTTCCACTTCACCACTCTCCACATTTCTCAGCCTAAGAACAAGATCTTGGGTAATTCTGCCGTCTTTCCACACAATGGGGCTCTCACCGGCTAGGCAGTTAGTCCTCTCAGGTTTCACTGTGGTGATTATTGTACCACTTGGAAGACCAGACAAATCCATCCTTACAGCCTCTAAAAATGACTGCATTTCAAACTCTGCATCACCCATTCTATCATCTCGGCTGAATATGTCCTTGTCAAAGACTTCCTACAAAACACATAAACAAAAGATGAGAACTTTACTACAGCCACCCAAGTAAGATGATCTTATGCAATCCTCCAGATCATCTCATCTTCCATCAGCAGTTTCACAGCAATCACAATTGTAAGGACATTAACTTTGATTAAAAATAGACAATATGAACTGTTTCGGTAATTTAGGACCAAAATTGCAAGACACATGTACAAGAGCATTTCCATGAACTGTTATGTCCAGAATCAAAAATCTAGGTTAGCTGCTGTCAACTGTAAAACAAACAATTCCAAACAACAAACCAATAGAAACAAACAATAAACAATAAAACTGTTGGAAAATGATGAAATCCCTACTCCATTTTGAAGTGTAGAATGGTAATGGACTTTCGTTCAGCGAAACCAGATTTTGTTAAGTTTTAATAATAACAAGGACTGATGATTTCAAAGTCATCCTGGAAAAGGCCATGCATTTTAATTTATAGATACTTCATGGCAGTTTCCTGTACGAATTGAAGTTGGAGCATCACCCAATACAGCCTTTTTAATATTTAATTTATAGAAATAATCATCTTAGTGGTCTTTACCATGAAGCACTTGCTGTTAATATTTGAGAGGAGGCGGGTGTCAACTAGTTTACATGGTAAAGTTGCTGGAAGTAGTTACCAGTAATGTGGGTACCAGTCCTGCCTACACCAATTTAAAATCTATTACCTCAATAAATTAGGTGAAGGCTTGAAGCCTCCTTCTGTTCCCTCAAGAGAAAAAAAGAAAGAAAATTCAAGAGTAGTTGCATGGTGCAGAATGGATGATAGAATATCAACTACATACGGGAATATGCTTAAATATTGAAATTAGAAATGGAAACATGGAGGCTACTTATTACATAATTAGAAGAACTAATACAGAATATAGAAAGCAGAAACTGTGGAAATATAAATCACAATGAAGCCCACATTGGCCCAAATGTTTCCTAGCATGGTCATCTTCACCATCCTAGATATATAGAAGATAGGGGAGAATGACTATAATATAACAGAACTAGATCATAGTACACTGAGAAGACAGGTTCTTCTAGAATGTTATGAGATTTTGCCATGTGCATCCAAGACAAGGGAATGTCTCTCATAAGGATCATGATATTTTATGGATACTTAACACGGGGAATGACATTGGCCCAAGCACAAGTTTGAAACCTCAACTTGTCAGATACAACAATGCATTTGCACTGGTGACATCTTCTCGTGGTCATGCATCAGCCAGCATCTCCACAACTCACTATTTAGACTTGGAAACTAGGCCACATTCTAAAGCTCACATCAGCTACTTCACTCTTGGAATCCCATTAATCTGATGAATGGATTTATGTTCTTTGCATGGTTAGTCCACCATTATTGTGGCAGACCTTGGTAAAGGTTATCCTTGAATTTTTGATGGGATGTTAAAGAAAATATTTTATTATATTAGATTGGGAAAAAATTTGGAAGAAGACATGCCCCGTGCAGTGATGAAGTTTTCATTCAGTGTACGAGTCTACATGTATGCGTATAAAGGCTATGTGCATATGGCATATGCATTCCTTTCTGCTTTGTCTTACCTATCTTGAGCTTGGCTGATACTTGACAATGCATTATGCAAACACTTGTTTACCCTTTAAATGTTATGATCCCACTAGATATGCATGATATTACCAAAATCATGTCCATAGATTAATCCCCCTATATCACCACTGTTCTTCCCCTTTCACTGCAGGGCAATCTCCTCCTATCGTTCCTGCAGATGCCTCTACTCTTCCATAGTTTTCTGATGTCAGCAATGCTAGGAAATAGTTGATGCATTTGAGGAGGTTATCCTGTATGGTTCACAGTATTGTCAATCATTCGTTTTACTAAGATCCCCACAATATTACCTAGATCCCTTTGGATGTCATTACCCTCCTATGACCAAATTCTTCAAGCTAAGTTACACTTCTATGTATATGAAGAACCTACTCTTCCTTGTTTCAATATGTTTTTTCAGCAGCTACCCAATGAAAATCCAATACTGAAATAATCACACTGCGAGAGGTCGCTACTTGCTTGTAGTCCTGAATGCTAGGATGTAACTGAGACAGTGACGGTTCCCGAAGGCACGCAGACTTGGGTTCCCTTTTCCTCTCCGAGTTAGAATAGAGTTATTTCATGCAGCTTTGGTGTTAAACTCACTTAAATGATTTCATTGAACATTACAAAGCTCAATTGGTAACTTGAGGCTCTACAGTAAAGCATAATGGAAATTACATAGGGCTTTCACTCCACTAGCTCGATGCCAATGGTGCAGCAGTTAATTTTGGTGTCATGGTTTGTTAACGTCCTTGCAACTAAATCAATAATTGGCCACATAAGGATCCTAATGACAACACCAATATTATCTAGACACTCTTATGTACTCCGTTGATCTACCATGTACTCCAACATGTTGATCTACTATTTTTGCTAAGCTTCTTTGGTTTCAAGCAAGCCCCTATATTGTGGATTCAAGAAGTTTTGCACCTTGCTTCATGCTAGGTGATTGTGATCATGTCATGTTCATAGGCACCTATCATTAAGCTGCATATGCTTATCTATTTATAAAAATGACTAGGAATTCCTTAATACTTTCTTTTATTCAAGAAGTTTATGCTTGGCATAATGAAAATCGATCCTCCTATCTAGCTTTTGGGCCATCAAGATGTATATAATCCTTGATAATGCCTATTATCATTATAGCATGGATAAAACGACGATCCTGCAAGTACCATAATTACGATATGTACCATGCTAGTAGGTCATCAGCATGGTACAAGAAAGGATATCAGTGCATCATCCTGGCATCACATATCTTATGATGTATCAACTTGCGGCTATCCATATTTCTGTACATAGAATACAAGACAAGATATAGCAATATAGGTCTTTCCAGATATCCTTGTTTCTGTCCAGAAAATCCATTGGAGATACTGCCATTGATTTTCTTTTTTCCTTTTTCTTTTGAATACTTAACCTAAAATCAGTATGGAAACAACACCAAAAGATTTGGATGTTTCAAAATCGCACATTAAATCAAAACCCTCTATAGTGCCAATGTGCCATCAAAACTACTATTCTTTGACCACTCGATGCAAATAAGCAAATGTCTGCAACTTCTGGGATTTCCAGTCTTGATATTTCATCATATTTGTTTCTAGCATGGTAAATGATCTCACGTATGAAAATATTCAAGTACTTAAAATTATTTAAATTATAAGACATAAATATCACGAGGGAGAAGATATACATACAAGCCTAATCGTTTGAGTAGGATCTGAAACAGAAAGAGTTAAGTCTTCGTTCCATTCTGGATTGACATTCTTCTTTTTTACACTGGTCTTCAATTTCTGCACCATAAAAAGGATAAATGAGAAGTGTAGACATAATTATGAAAGCCACTATTAGCTTTGCAGTGACAATACAGAAATATTAAAATGTAAGTAGATTGTATAATGCTCTTTCATCAAAACCAAATTCGCAATAAGAAATGTAGGGATTTATTACTACACGAGAAGATAGTCACCGCGCACCAGTCTTTAGTACAGTATACTACCATGAAGGCATGATACTTTCACATCAATGATTTGCTAAACTCCCAAACGAAGTCAAGGTTTACCCAGGATAACGTTTTTAACTACTTGTTTAACATCTACAGGAGGTGAACCCCTGTTTGAATTTTATTTCAAAGAAAAACTCCACAAGAAAGAGAACACTTGGCTCCGAGGTTTTACATATCGTGATGGGGTTGCCCTAATTTTTCCATAGAACAGGATGCTCTATGTACCGACACTAAACCATAGATATCGCATCCCGTCCTGATCTATTCAGTGTCTCATCCCATCCCAACACTTGGGATGGTGCTCCGTCCAGACAATTAGGATGGTGGGGCACCGTGCTGTCCCACCGGTATTTAAAACCTTGCTCAACCGTCACGGCACAACAACTTACACTAGCTTAAATTCCTCAACCCAAGAATTACTACCTTAAAGTTAAAATTCTTTAACTATGCCATCATACAGATGACGTGCTTCATAGATTATAGTCTGCTATCGCCTGAAACCTTTTGAGTATGAAACACACTAATATTACTCAGAGAAACTGCATAATTACACGCATATCATATCCCAGAAACATAGCCATGCCGCTAAATCCCTGGATTAAAAAATATGACGCTGTTAATTACAACATCATATTATTTCATGAGAGCCAATTGAACAAGCACAAGGCCTTCTCTCTCTCTCTCTCTCTGTAAACTTCGAAGAATGCTGCACTAACATTAAGGAAAGCTGTTCCATGCGCCCAGCAGACATCAGGAAAACAGAATTCTTGGTCGAAGAATCTATTCGCTTTACTCCCTCACCTAAATTCAACAACGGATGATGACAACCCCCAATGCCGGTCCAACCTGACAAATTTCCAGCGAAACATGTCCAAAAATATGTTCTCTACGAACCCTTCAATCTCATATCCATCTTTTATCAGTAGCATCATGTATCAAAGCAAGTAGAGCCAAAAAACCAACGCCCTTAAACCATCTAAATCAAAACCAAATCATCGAAACCTTAAAAAAGTAAAAGGAAAGCAGACTGGAAAAGATAAAGGGAAAGAGTAAAGGAAAGAGATTAGAAGTAAAGGACCTGGCGGCCCATACGAAGGACGATGTAGGGATCGCTGCCCCTGGTGTCACGGTAGGCGAGGTTCACCCCTCTCACCACGCGCACGCGGATCAGACCCAGAAGATGCTCCATCCCTTTCTCTTCCCCTTTCTTTTCCCTTCTCTCTCTTTCTTTCTTCTCTCGGCGCTCAGCGGAAGGGAACGGAGAGAGAATGGAGCGAATGAAGGATCGAACTGGCCGGATGTCTTCCGCCTTATTTTTCCGTTTCTGTCGCTATTTTTGTCGGGGCCAACGCGGTGCCCAGAATTCACGGCCCAGGTCAACACGAGCGGCTTCCGTTCCGGCCATCCTCCGAATAGGAGAACGACCACGAGATCCCAGCGAAGATGTCAACGGACCGGGCCGGCGGGATTGACTTCTAGACTAAGGTTCGGCCATTTGGGCCGGCAAGAATACCAGATATTTTCAAATGCAGTTTCTAGATCATCAAAAAATAAAAAATAAAAAAGAGAGAAAACTAGGATCAACGGATTTGAAAGAGGAAGATGAGAAAATAATTTTTTATAGAAGTAAAATTTTTATATTTTATAAAAAAGTTACGTAGGATATAGAAAGTCTAATTTCTATCGATTGAAAATTATAAATATTTTTTTCAAATGTATTCTAAACGGGATAAAGCCTAGCTCGTGTGGGAAAAAAAAAAAGTGTAGAATATAAAAAAGTTTAATTTCTACCGACTGAAAATTAGGATAAAAAGTCCTCTTAAGTTTTTGAATAGAATGAGATACAAATTTTATTTTTTAGGAGCATAATAAATTATTCTAAAATATGCTACATTTTTATGATAAATCAAATATATAAAAATAGTTTTTTTTTTTTAAGCATCAGCTTCTCAAAAAATATTTATTTAAGGATTTGTTTTTATGAATTAAACGAGTTTGAAGTCAAAGTATCGCCGGCACCTACCTCTCCAAATGAAAGATCTTGGGTTCAAACATGACTACGAATTTTATTTAAAAAGAATTGAACGTTCACTTCAAGCCCCCGTCCCAATAAACGTCTAGTCCTGAGGTTCAGAACAGCGCACTTTTCTCCGTTTTCTCTCTCTCAACGTAAGAACCAAAAATTCAACTTAGAAAAGTGGATGCGTACAGTCGAGTAATTTAAAGTGGGAGCGGTCGCAATAGCATCGAGATGCGAAAACAGATGGAGATTTATAAGTGCGATCCAAAGTTTTGGCTTGATAATGTGCGGTTTGGACGAAATACTAAAGAAATTTACCAAATATAAATCCAGGGTTTTTTCTACCTAAAAAAATGATAAAACATATTATGAATTGCAAAGCTTATAAAATCTCAAAGTTTTCCGATGATAGCTTTATGGACGGAATGGTTGCCACGTACTCAGCCTGTGGCATTCGGATGCTGGGAAGGCCATTATATAACATAAAATTTCAACAATTTCATGTTCCTTGATTAAATGTAACAACAGAACAAAAATAAAAGTCAAAATATATGTCTTTGATTATTGTGCTAACCGTCTTGGATTGCTAGAACAATCATTAGGTTCCACAATTTTGTGATGATAGATGAATATTTTTTGCGGATATAGCTTTATTTAATTCATATAAAACAGATTTCACTCAAGGTGCATAGTCACAAAATTATAAAAATTAAATCATGGATTAAAGTAATCTACAAGACAGTAATATTGGACGCAGACCATAAATTCGTTTAGAATCCCAAGCTTATATTTTATATTTTCTAAGGAATATATATAATTTATTATTTGTATCTTGCCCCCTTCGACAATAGAGATTAATCTGAGTGGGTGCTTACATTGGATTTTCCGTGCTAGTACAATTAATAATAAAGGGCAAAGAAAGAAGGGTTGAGAAAGCCTCCCCCCCTCCCCACGCTCAAACCTAACCTCCCCTCTCTCTCCCTTGTGTTGAAATGGATTCATTGGTGTCACAAATTGTGAAAAAAAAAAAATATTAATTAGATCATTGCTACCCAAACTCTAGTTATTTTTTGAATTTAAAAAAATATGATGTTTCATGCGGACGCATATTTGGTACTAAATTGGTTATTTACTGAATAAATCTTGAATACTTATATATAATTAAAAAATAAATAATACTTTTTGGTATGCTATGAAATACTGCAATAGAAGTATATTCAAGCCGATTATGAGCTAATGATGATCAATACGGGAGTGTATTTAGTTCCAACATCAATTATTTATTGAATAGGTCTTAAATATTTATGTAGAATTAAAAAAAATTAAATAATATTTTTTAGCTAAATTTTTTTCTTCCCAAGGTGCTGAGTTGCCAGAGATGGCAGCTGATCCTATAATTACGATAATGCACCAGCAGTGGCGTCTCTCCAGCCCACGCCAGGTACTAATATACATAGGGATGCGCGTAGGTTCCTTTGGGCTCCTAATCGCCAATTAATTATGTCCACAAAATAGGTCTTTGACTAAGTTATTAATGTTTGACCTCATGACAGAGCCCACAGCTAAGACCAATACATAGTACACAGTACCGGGACCCACAGCTTATAGCTGACATAAGGGGACCCACATCCTCGGGGCCCATGTGTCAGTCAAAGGGTGCAGCCTTGGGTTTTTTGATACAAGTGCAAGGATTAAGTACTATTCCGCTACAAATACCACGATGAACGCGGCCATCTTCTACGTGTCAAGCAAAGAACCACGCTCTGTCAAACCTACGGCTGGTTCCAGCACGCTCACCGATTCCCTCCCGAGGCAGCGGACACGAACAAAGCAGGTCCGAGACTTTTACATCGCGTCCACCGGAAAAGATGAATCACTGACTTCCATGGACGCCTCCTAAACAACAATAAAGTCTCTGTTTCGAACAACATATACAGATGCTTTTCTCTTTCTCTCGCGCCAGTCACCGGTAACACCCCCAGCCACACCCGTTCACTGACATTAGGTGCAGTATTGGGTCTCCGAAGGAGTCGGTGAATCAAACATTTTTGATCCCTTTTACCTCACACACGCCGGTGTGTCAGAAAAAGATAGAATACAGAGCCAATGCAGATTGGAGACCGTGCGGAGGTAGCAATGATCACAAAGATTCCCATATGTGGCTGAAGAGGCGAGAGAGGGAATGGAGCCGGTAAAGGGGCTAGAAGCAGGGTAGATCAGGAGTTAAAGAGTAGGTTGGGCACGGGTGGAGGAGATAAGATTAGATTAGGTTGGGAGAGCAGGGTGTGGGTCCCACTGGAAAGGTAGGGGGCTCGGCCAAGATACGGCCGTGCCAGGGTTGGCAGAGGGAGTGGGCGGTCAATGCGGAGGCGAGAAGATTTGTTTAGGCGGAGGATGTCGCGGGCGCGGGGCACAGCGCCCCGCAATTCGTGCGCTAACTCAGCTCATTCGCTCCTCCTCTCTCGCCATCTCTCGCTCTCTCTCTAGTCTCTTCCTTCTTTAATATTTATTATTATTAATGATTACAAATCCCACTATTTCAGCATACCGGCTTCTGCTGCCTTTCCATTCTTTATGCTAAACGAGGCACCGCCCCACTGCTGCGGCACGTGCGCACGTGAGCCAGCCTTCTCCCAGTCCCATTTACTTTTTTTTTTAACCTCTCCTATCCAGAATTACTGAAATGTCCTCAATGTCTTTCTATCATATCCCCCGGTTAACCACCGGTGCTGCCGTAATTACAGGGAAAAGAGACGAGGTCAGGACCACTTACCCAAGGGGGAAAAAGGAAAGCGGTACCAGATGTCATTTTTTTTATTGTGAGAGTCGAGCAGCTCCCAAATCTACCCCAAAAACAGCCCTCTTCTCACTCCCTCTCCTTCAGCCCGCTCCTCTTTTCTCATCTTGGCTCTCCGTCAGCGCACAGGGAAAATCTGAGGCTGCGGCGCGGATGGGAAGCATTGCGGCGAGAAAGAGATAAACGAGAGAAGGGTCGAGTGGCCCGGCTGCTCTCTTTTACCTCCTGCTGCTGCTGCTGCTGCTGCTGCTGCTAATACGTGGGAGTGGGGTTTGGGTTACTGTGGATGCAAGGGATAAAATCAAAAGAACCGGTTCCGTAGGGGGCGGAAAAGGAGCCACGCCGAAGAGTGAGAGTTAAGAGTTTCTAGAGAGAGACGATGGTGGGCTCGGGCGCAGGAGGGGATAGTAGGAGCAAAGAGGCGGTGGGGATGATGGCTCTCCACGAGGCCCTCAGGAACGTCTGCCTCAACTCGGACTGGACTTACTCCGTCTTCTGGACCATCCGTCCTCGACCGTACACCTCTCCTCTCTTCTTCTTCTTCTTCTCTCTCTCTCGCTCCCCATTACTTCCCTTCCATCTTCTAAAGCTTGCCTTCGGGTTTGGTGCTGTTTGCTTCCGCAGGCGATGCAGAGGAGGGAACGGCTGCAAGGTGGGCGACGACAATGGCAGCTTGTGAGTTGTTTCCTATGTCTATGACTCTTCTTTGGCTTGAATTAGATTGAAAGGTGTCGGAATTTTTTGGTGGAGGAGCGGTTTGATTGGTTGGTTTGTTTGGGTGGGGTGTGATAGGATGCTGATGTGGGAGGATGGCTTCTGCCGGTCGAGGGTGGCGGAGTGCTTGGAGGAGATGGACGGTGAGGATCCGGTCAGGAAGGCCTTCAGCAAGATGTCCATTCAGCTGTACAATTATGGAGAAGGGTGGGTACTGGGTAGGTGCTGTTAAGTTTTATTTAGGAGGAGTAATAAATACTTCCACTGTTGCAAAATTAATTTTTCACTTTTGACTTTGCCCTTCTTCATGCCTTTCAAATTCTTTAATTGCTTTACAGATTGTTCATCTTTGGAGAACTCCTTTGGATCAAGTTATTATTAACTGGGCGCTGCTTAGTTTGTTACTTATTGCTATGGAAAATAAATAGGGGTAGAAATCGGACAAGTTGCTGTTTGTTTGTTTGAGGCTTCTTTTTTAGTTTAATTTTTTTTGATTTTTAACCCCTCCTATGCCTAGTGCGGTCTCGATTGATTGATTGATTTGAACAGATTGATGGGTAAGGTGGCCTCTGATAAGTGTCACAAATGGGTATTCAAAGAACCTTCTGAATGCGAACCCAACATCTCCAACTACTGGCAGAGCTCTTTTGATGCTGTATGTGACCTAATACTGTTTCTTTTGCTCCACTTTTTTTACCACCCACTCCACACACAGAGAGGCACAGAGAGAGAGAGAGAGAGAGAGAGAGATGATGTGCTGTTTCTGAACACCCCTGCAGTCTTTGCATCAAAGATCTGCACCACTAAAGCGAGAGAATTTGATGCCTTCGCCCTTATTATTATCCTTTTCCATAACCATCATTCGAGTACTTATAAGCGACAAGAATAATGATCACAGATTTGCAGCAGCTAAAGCTTTATACCTGAATTTTCTCTTTCATTTTGCGTGTAACTCCTGCAGCTTCCTCCTGAATGGACCGATCAATTTGCATCTGGAATTCAGGCAAATCTTACTCTCCTTTCTCCAATGTTTTCTCTCCCCTCTTGACGTCTTTTTCTAATTACTTGAGTTGATTGTTTTTTTTTCTTAAAGAAAAGTGTTGTTGCTGTCCTTTCGAACAGACTATAGCTGTGATTCAAGCTGGCCATGGGCTCCTACAGCTGGGTTCTTGTAAGATTGTGAGTCTGCTCTTCTTCCTTTGTTGTGTCTTCTATGGAAGGATTCGAGATATCGCAAGATCTACAGAATCTTAACACGGTCGTCTCTGTTCAACTTTGCATCCATGTCAGATACCCGAGGACTTGCATTTTGTGCTGAGAATGAGACACATGTTTGAATCACTGGGTTACCAGTCCGGCTTCTTCCTCTCTCAGCTATTCTCCTCAACCAGGAGCAGCTCACCTTCATCATCTGCGCCGCTCAAACAAACTCCGACGCGCCCTCCGCCGCCAATCTTTAATTGGAGCCAACCGCCGCTCCCTTCCACCTCCCCGGTCGCTCCCCCGGCTTTCCACCCTTCGGCCAGGATCGGATTTCCGAACAGCAGAGATGACACCCAGCTCTTCCTCCTCCCTCATTCCTCGGAGCCTCCCCCGATGGATGACATGATCGCCGACCACGAGCCCGACCTGAAATGGCCCAGTGGGCTCTCTTTCTTCACTGCTCTCACCGGAAGGACCGATGATGCGAAGCTTCTCTTCGGCACCGAGGGCCTCGGCGACAAGCCACCGACTGCTGCTTCTCCTATGAACATCACGGATGAGGTGAAGGCGGTCGCTGGAGCTTCAAACTTTCAAAGCCAGGGAAACAGAGGCGAAACCGGTGCGACGCTCGGTCGTAGCAGCACAGAGGACTACTTGAGCTCGGAAAGCCATTCCAACAAGGCAAGGAAAATGGATAACACTAAGTTCAAGAGGAGCCTCACATTGCCTGCAAGAATGACTCCATCTTCCTCGTCGTCTTCTTTGGATCATCACCATGCAACAACACCTCAAGCCATGGAGTACCGGAGCTCCGAGGCTGGGATCTACTCGGACATCATGGAGACCTTCTTGGAATAATCTGAGAGGTGGAAGTGTGAGAGGAGGGTGTAACCTACCTAGGGGATGATACCTTTTCCTTCTCTTAATGGCCCGCCCGCTCTTCAAACCTCATCCCCTCGCTTTCAAGTGCTTGCTTACTCTCTAATATGACCTGCAGATCGTTTCGTGTAAGAGTTGGTATACCACCCCTCAGAAAAAAATGCTAGCTAGAGTACTCTAGTGTTTGGACTGCACATGTAACGCTGCTGGTATGGCAACAAGAAATTAAGTAATGAAGTAGCGCGTCCGTAGGGACGTATGGAGTCGCATTATTTGGAATCCAGCAGGCTATTTTCCTTTTGCCATCTATTAGGATGCCGAGGACAGCTTTCTTTTAAAAAGTAAGTAGTACGTGCCCACATAATGTAATTTGAATGGGAGAGAAACGTATCTTTATACTTAAGTTGGCTATGTAGCTTCTTGCAAATCAGTGGATGCATTAGAACATGGGATGGGGCTAGAGTTAATGGTCGGCCAGATAATACCTATTTAGATCTATTTCCATTCTAAATCTATTGGATATGGCTATATTATTAGCAATGTTTGTATTTATGTCCATATTTCTTAAACTCAATGGAGATGGATATGAAAAGGCAACGATCTTACTCCATATCCAAATATCTCTCTGCTTTTGTTTTTTTTCTTTTTTTCTGATACAGCTCTGCTCCTATTCAATATTAAATATGGCTTTAATGAACTTCTAAAGAAACGAGTGACAATAGTAACTAAAATTTGTCGTCTCGGTATCGGATCTCGTATCGGTGCCATACTAGCACAATGTCGTTATAGTATGGTACGAAATTTTTTTGACGTACTTGATATGCTACCTGTGCCGGATATCGATATCGAACTGGTTTGGTATGGTATCATTAGTTTAATATATCTTCTATAATTGATTTGGTAGTTCTTAAGTTTAACCTTCCAATTTATATTTGCACTTGTATCCATACTTTTGAATCTGATTTGTATTAATGTCCACTTAAAACAAATATGAAACGAATTTTAATATCAGATTGATATTCATATTGGTATCTATATTTGTCAAATAAAAATGGATATGGACTTGGATGATACTAATATGTAGATGTGCAACCCTAGATTACATGTATACATGTGAAATGTTGAGATTGCTTGCATGCTAACTACCAAAGTTGTACGGCATTTTATATGGTCTTCAAATTATTTTGCTTAAAGATCCATGCTTTTTTTAAAAAAAAATTCTGATGAGACAAGGTTTTTCTTTTGGTGGTAATTGACCAAATGAACAACCCCTACAATCAACCATGTTTAAACTACAAAATTCTGAATAAAAAAAAAAATCCAATGCTCCATACAACTTTTTGAGGTGCAAACAAATCCATCCCTCGATGAAGTGCGCAGGCTAACTGTCATAAAATATTCTCTGCACCATGAAAAGAAAGAAAGGAAGCAAGCAAGGAAGAAAGGATCGTTCTTAAATTTAGACCAAGGATGGCAAAATGGAACAAACTTGCACCATCTAGTCTTTTTGCCCTATCCAACTTTTTACACAATCCATGCTATCTCTTTTTTAGACTTTAGTAATCTTATATCACTACAAGAAAATTGGGCATTAGCGACTCTTTTTTTGGCCATTCGCGACGCTTTTATGCGTCGGTAAAAATGTTCCTGACGCTTTCGAAAGCGTCGGTAAAGCATCGCCTATGCTACAGTGGAAAAAATATTTTCCGACGCTTCCAAAAGCGTTGAAAACTAGTGACGCTTTACCAACGCTTCTTAGCGTCGGTCATTTAGCGACGGTTCTTAAAGCGTTGCCAATGAAGCACAACGTAGCAACGCTTTCATCGCAATTTAGCGATGCTTTAAAGCGTTGGTAAATACTCGATTTAGTGACGCTTTAAAGTGTCGTTAATCAAACTTACCGACGCTTTATCATCGTAATTTTAACGATGCTTTAAAGCATCGTTAGGGTATTTTTAAAAAAAAAATTAAAAAAAATTTAAAACTCTATTTACAAAATCAAACGCATACACATTAAACGAGATATACACATGGCACAATCAAACATATTTATCTAAACATTCATATTGTCAAATTACATTCATACTGTCAATTTACGTTTACAATGTATTTCAAAAAGCATAAAAAAATACATATAAAACTCCAAAATAAAAGTTTCAAGGGTCGATGGCATCACCATCTCTACACGCAGATGAAATATCAGAAACCTGTAAAAAAAAAAGTTAAGAATATGAAAATTATTAAGCTTATTAACAAAAATATGATACTTATGTAAAATGTTCAAGTAGATGTAGTAATTTACCTGAGGAGGGATAAACTAATGCAACAAAGATGTAATCTGATCAATCTAAGCCCTCAAAGATTGTATATTTATCTCGTGGCTCTGCTTTAACTCTTGTATCTCTGCCTTCAGATCATTAACCTCTGCAGTGGTACTACTCTGTCTAGCAACTTGAGTAGGGGTGGCAAAATATGATTCGACCCACCAACCCGACCCATGTTCGACCTGCCATAAACAAGTTTAGGTTTGGCCTAAACAGATTCGAGTCGTAAACAGGACGACCCGTTTAACCTATTTATTAATTAGGTTGGATACGAATTTTAGATGTCTGACCTGTTTAAACCGTTTAACCCATTTAACTGTTGGGCTAATAGATAAGGGCCACAACCTACAAAGCCTAGGGCCGGCCCAACTTTTTGCCTCAGCCCGATTTCACCGCGTCGGCTCAATTACTCTCCTCCTCAGCCCAACTTTAGCGCGAGGCGAGGTCCAAGTCCAACGTCTCGACGTTTCGTCTGCGACAGCATGGATATATCCACTTTCAAAAAACAAAATTCCATACTCCAACATCGTCCTATCCACCGCTGTGGATGTTCACCAGGCTATCAAAGAAGTCCAAGGTGCATAAGCCTGCTCCTCGATAAAGCCTTACTCATCTTCTCACTTCTCCTTAGGGGGTGTTAGGGTTTGCCGTTTGTGGCTTTGTGCGCCGCCCGAGCCCTATTCCTATTTCCCTCCCTCTCTCGAGTCTCTCCCCTCTCCTCTCCTCTCCTCCGGATTCTTCGCCTCTCGAGCCCTCTCCTCCGGACGGACCGGACCTCCGCCTCCGCCCTCTCCTCCCCCTTGCTGACAACTTCCGCCTCCCCGTCAACGGCGACTGCGGTGGCTTGACGGATCCTGGGAACCAAGGTTGAAGTTGAACGGAAGAGCTCATAAAGAGGACCTGGCCTTTGGATTTCTTTGGCTCCCGTCGCCTTTCCTCTCATATATGCGAGGTCAGATCCTCTACTCTACCGAGGTAAGAAAGATCCTAGCTTCTTCGTAGTTAGTGTTGAGGGAAATATAAGTCCCCCCAAAGCACGTGACTGGAAGCACCCGACCTCGGACGACCGACCTGGCGCCCGACCAGGTGTCCAACCTAGGAGCTCTCAACCTCGAAACGCCCGACCTGGAAGCTCCCGACCTCAAAATGCCCGACTTGGAAGCTTCCGACCTCGGAAGCTTGACCTCGCCATCCACTCACCGCGATCACATCCTTCTGCAGCTCAACCAGAGACCATCCCCTGCCACTGCCGTCAACAATTAATGTGCATGGTCTATGCAGATCTCCGGCTTACTCAACAATTAATGCGCATGGACTCTGCAGACCTTCGGCTTTTTCAACAATTAATGTGCATGGCTCCTGCTGTCTACGGATCTCAAGCTCTCCATGGCAAATTAGCTCGGCTGCCTCTAATCAGCCGTGACAACTCCCTAGCCCCGGCCTACCCTCCTACGGCAAGACATTAATGCACACGATCCTGCATTGATCCAGCCGACGTGCTTAATCATATGGTAAACTCCGCCCCATCACATCTCAGGTAATCCAAGGCCCCTCTATAAAAGGAAAACCCTCCCACCTTAGAGGGGGCTGGACACCGAAACTCTGAGCATATTTTTCTCTATATATCTTTGCCCCCTCTGACTTAGGCATCGGAGGGTCGGCGCCGGAAACTCCGGCCACCGGCTTTTTTGCAGGCCCTACAGAGGATGCCGCCCACCGACGGATGGCCGCCAGCTAGTTCTCGCCAGAGCTCCACCCTCTCAGCCGACGGCTGCCCCCGGGTCCAATTTCCAGCAACAGTTGGCGCTAGAGGAAGGGTCCGAGTCGTGGCTATGAAGCTGAGAAGTAAAAGAGCCTCCAATGCTTTTCGGCATCTTCCACCAAGTCCTGGACACTCCGTCCAGAATTTGCCGCCTCCGGCCGACCCGGTTCCCCAAGTAATCTGGGAAGGGGAATCCCTCAGAGAATACCTCGACCGCTTTACCGCTGTAATCTGGAAAGTTCGCGAGCTTGACCAATCGATAGCCATGTCGGCACTGAAGACTGGGGCTCGCTCTTACAGATTCCTCTTCTCCATCGAGAAGAGCTTCTCCGCTGACTTCACAGAAATGCTGGCCCGAGCTCGGAAGTATGCGAAGGCCGAGGAGGCTATCGCCTCCAGAAAGGGAGCGACCGAGCAGGCCTCAAAGAAGCAAAAGAAGCGCCGTGAGGAGCGCGGCCGCCTAAGAAGCCGATTTTCCCGCCAAAATAAGAACCAGCATCGGCTGAGGAGCCCACCTCGACAATGGGGACAACTGCGGCCAAGGTCCCCGCCTCGACTGAGATCTCCATCGCGACCTCGAATTTACTCGGGAAGGTACGAGAACTACACTTCCGTCAACGCACCTCGGACCGAGATCCTAATGGAGATCGAAGGTCGGAACTATTTCCGACCTCCACCCCCAATACAGGACATAGGAGCTTGGCGCAATCCTAGGAAGTATTGCCATTTCCACCGGAACCACGGCCACGACATAGAGGATTGCTTCCAGCTCCGAGATGAGATCGAGGTGCTCATCTGCCGCGGAGTACTCATCCGGTTCGTGTGGAACCGACGCGAGGAAAGGAGGCCAGTGGAAAAGGTCGTGCCGCCCGAAAATCCAAATGACAATGGGCTCATCGCCGGCACCATCAATGTCATTAGAGGAGGAAGCTCGGCTGAAGAGCCAGCCGAAGAAGGGGTCCCCCTAAAGCGCCCGCGCACTTCTAAAGCCATCTCGTTCTCGGACGAGGACTTGGAAGGGGTTGAAACCCCTCACGATGACGCTGTGGTCATCTCTATAATTGTAAATAAATTTGATGTAAAGCGCGTCTTGGTTGATAATGAAAGCTCGACAAATATTTTGTACTACCATGCCTATCAGAAAATGGGTTGACAGAAAACCAGCTTCGGAGAATGAACGCTCCACTAGTCGGATTCACTGGGGACTCAATCCCGGTTGAGGGTGAGAACGGTTTTCTTGTTACAGTTGGGCTCGCCCCCCGAGAAAGCACCGTGAGGACGGACTTTCTTGTAGTCTACCTGCCTTCAGCCTACAATGCCATTTTGGGAAGACCGGGACTTAACGCCCTCCGGGCTGTAGTCTCAACCTACCATTTGCTCATGCGGTTCCCCACTGATCATGGGATAGGCGAAGCTCGTGGAGACCAGATGGTGGCCAAGCGGTGCTACATGGCGACCTACAAAGCAAAACCACCGGCTGAAGCGTCAAGCCAACAGGAGCTACCGGCCAAGGTGCCAACTCAAGCAATGGACCGCATGATGCCCATTGAAACCTTAGACATATGGAACAACCTCTGGAAGAAACAATTTGAGCCTGGTGAGCTTCTTACCCAAACCCCTTTACAAGAAAATTGTCCAGAACTAACCGTGCAGGTCGGCTCCTGCCTGAGCTCCTGCGAAAGGGAGCGCCCGGTTGAATTCCTCCGGGCCAACATGGATGTCTTTGCCTAGTCGTCCGCCGACATGCCAGAAATCGATCCCAAGGTCATGGTCCACTGACTCTAGGTGAAACCGACCTACAGATCTGTGAGGCAAAAGAAGCGGGGCTCTGTCCCGAAACGACAGCGAGCGGCGGCCGAGGAAGTAGACAGACTCCTCGAGGCCGGCTTCATCCGGGAGGTCTCCTATCCGGACTGGCTCGCCAACATGGTCCTCATGAAGAAAGCCAATGGAAAATGGCGTATGTCCGTGGACTACACCGACCTGAACAAGGCCTGCTCGAAGGATAGTTTTCGCCTCCCCAATATTGACCAGCTCGTCGACTCTACCTCGGGACATCAGCTGCTCACCTTCATGGACGCCTTCTTGGGATACAATCAAATCCGAATGGTGCCTGAAGATGAGGAGAAGATGACCTTCATCACCGACAAGGGCACTTATTGTTACAGAGTGATGCCATTCGGGTTGAAGAATGCATGAGCTACATACCAAAGGCTGGTCAGCCAAATCTTCAAAGATCAGATAGGCCGAAACATGGAAGTCTACGTAGATGACATGCTGGTGAAAAATCGAGCAGCAGAGCACCATGTGGCTGACCTCAACGAAACATTCTCCAAGCTCAGGAAGTACCAAATGAAGCTCAATCCTGCAAAGTGCGCGTTCGGAGTCACCTCGGGCAAATTTCTGGGCTTTGTAGTAACTCATCGCAGAGTCGAAGCTAACCCCGAGAAGATCTGAGCGCTGCAAGAGTTGGTGCCTCCAAAGACGGTCAAAGAGGTGCAGAGGCTTACCGGGCGGGTTGCGGCCTTGGGGAGCTTTGTCTCCAGGTCGGTCGAGCGCTGCCTCCCATTCTTCAAGATCCTTAAACAACCGAAGAACTTCCTATGGTCAGAGGAATGCCAGCAAGCTTTTGAAAAGCTTAGGTGCCTTCTCGCCTCCCCTCCGCTACTCACCAAGCCTCAGCAAGACGAAGTTCTTTATTTGTACCTGGTCATCTCTCCCGGTTGCAGTAAGCTCAGTCCTAGTCTAGAATGAGGACAAGCTTCAGAGGCCTGTCTATTATACTAGCCGGGTCCTCAGAGATACTGAGACCCGATATTCTAAACTGGAGAAAATAATTTTTGCCTTGATCACTTCAGCTCGGAGACTCCGACCCTACTTTCAGGCCTACACTGTGGCCATACTAACTGACCAGCCTATGAAGCAAATCGTGCAGAGGTCAGACCGTGCCGGAAGAATTGCCAAATGGATAGTTGAGCTCGGAGAGTTCGACTTTGAATACCGACCAAGGCCGGCTATCAAAGCCTAAATGCTTGCCGATTTCATCGTGGAGTGCACTTTGCCGGATGATCCCGAGCTCCCGCTCATGCCAATGGAGGGGACCCCAAGGCCGCCATGGGTCCTATATGTGGACGGCTCCTCGACCTCGGAGGGTAGCAGAGCAGGTCTCATCCTCACCAGCCCGGATGGGGTAGTGGCTGAGCAGGCCCTACGCCTCGAGTTTCCAGCCTCGAACAATGAAGTGGAGTACGAGGTGCTCATTGCCGGGCTCAAGCTGGCAAAAGAGCTGAAGGCAGAAAACCTGAAGGTCTTTAGTGACTCCCAACTGGTCATGAGCCAGGTTCTGGAGGATTTTGAAGCAAAGGAGCCGTCAATGCAGAAATATCTTCAAAAGGTACGAGACCTCACATACGCCCTAGGCTCCTTCAACATTCACTATATCCCCAAAATGGAGAACCTCAGGGCCGATCAACTGTCGAAGCTGGCGACCTCCCGCATGAGCGAGCTCCCCAAGGCGATGGTACTCGAATATCTCCAAACACCCAGTACAGAAGAACCTAAGCTGACCATGTGCATCGGCACCGAACCGAGCTGGATGGACGAGCTCGTTAACTATCTACAAAGTGAAGTCCTCCCCAATGATGAGCTCGAGGCTCGCCGAATCAGGCGTCTAGCCTTCCGATTCATATTATATGAAGGCAAGCTCTACCGAAAATCCTTCACCTCTCCTCTCCTCAGATGCCTCCGCCCGTCAGAGGCAGACTATACTATGCAAGAGGTCCATGAAGGGATATGCGGAAACCATCTGGGAGGCTGAGCATTGGCTTATAAAATCTTGCACCAAGGATACTTTTGGCCCAATCTCCAAAAGGACGCAACGGACTTTGTTCGAAGATGCGACTGATGCCAGCGGAATGCCAATATCCAGCGTCGACCTTCGGCCCTGCTGACTTCGATCAGTGCCCCCTGGCCATTCGCCCAGTGGAGAATCGACATCCTGGTGCCATTTTCCCTGGAAACCGGGCAGAGAAAATTTCTGGTTGTCTCCATCGACTACTTTACCAAGTGGGTCGAAGCTGAACCAGTGGCCGGATCACCGAGCAGAAAATGCGAGACTTTGTGGGGAAGTTGATCATCTATAGATTTGGACTCCCTCGCATCCTCATATCCGACAACGGCCGCCAGTTCGACAACATTCGTTTTAGAGAATTTTGCTTCGAACTCGTCATCGACTACTGCTTCACCTCGGTTGCCTATCTCCAAACAAATGGAGAAACCGAGGTAACAAATCGCACCATTTTGCAGGGGCTCAAGGCCAGGCTCGATCGATCCAAGGGACAGTGGGTCGAGGACTTATACAACGTTCTCTGGGCCTATCGAACTACGTTCCGACTACCCACGGGCGAAACCCCTTTAACCTAGCATACGGGACGGACGCTGTCATCCCATTGGAAATTGGTCTCCCCTCCCCGAGCGGAGCATTATGACGCCGACTCCAATTCTTCTTAGCTCAGGAACAACTTGAACCTCGTTGAAGAGATAAGAAAAGTCGTCCGAGTCCGCATGGCGAGATACTAACAGAAAACGGCCTAGTACTACAACTCCAAAGTCAAGCCCAAGCTTTTCAAAGTGGGGGATCTCGTCCTCAGAAGAGCTGAAGCCTCTCAGCCAACCGAGCAAGGGAAGCTAGCCTTGAATTGGGAAGGACCTTACCGGATCGCACGAGTCCAGCGGCCCGGAGCGTACAAGCTGGAATCCTTCGGAGGAACCCTCATCTCACGAAGCTAGAATTTCGAGAATCCGCGGATGTATTACCAGTAAAATCCTAAGGGGTCCTCGGTGATCGGAAACATGAATCCCATCCTCTCCTTACGATAATTCATCTACAGTTCTTCTTTAATCATGTTACGTTTCTCCTGATATTGGGACATTTGTGATCCTCAGACTATCCGAATCAGCTCAGATGCCCGACCAAGCTCGGATGCCCCAGCTAAGCCTGGAACACCCCACCGCATTGATATCGAGCTCGGTCTCGATCTCCCTCAATGACCCGACTAAGTTCGGGATGCCCCGAGTGTCGACCGTAGAGTCCCAAACTCCCTCAACCTCGAAAAGCATCGCAGGTCGACAGTGCGTTTTCAGACCCCTCGATATTGCACACGATCCCTTGACTAAGGTCGGGATGCCCCGAGTGTCGACCGTAGAGTCCCAAACTCTCTCGACCTCGGAAAGCGTCGCAGGTCGATAGTGCGTTCCCAGACCCCTCGACCTTGTGCACGATCCCTCGACTAAGATCGGGATGCCCCGTGTGTCGACCATAGAGTCCCAAACTTCCTCGATCTTGGAAAGTATCATCAGGTCGACAGCGAGCCCCAACTCCCTCGGCCTCGTGCTCGATACCTCGACCAAGGTCGGGATGCCCCGTGTATCGACCATAGAGTCCCAAACTTTCTCGACCTCGGAAAGCATCGCAGGTTGACAGTGCATTCTCAGACCCCTTGACCTTGTGCACGATCCCTCGACTAAGGTCGGGATGCCTCGTGTGTCGGCCGTAGAGTCCCAAACTCTCTCAAACTCGGAAAGCATCACCAGGTCAACAGCGAGCCTTAGCTTCTTTGACCTCATGCTCGATACCTCGACCAAGGTCGGGATGCCCCGTGTGTCGACCGTAGAGTCCTGAACTCCCTCGACCTCGGAAAGACAAGAGCGGGGGTAGAACCGTTGCGGCCCCCCTTGACCTTCAACGACGAGGTGGCCCCTACGCGGACCCCCCAGCATGCAGGCGCGCCTAAAGTAGACACCAAATACACGACATTTCTCCTAGTCGACCGGTGCGAGCTACTCTATTGTGCGAGGCCCCAATCAAAGCGCCATCTTATTCCACAACGAATGGCATTGCCTATGGAAGCGAACTACGGGCCAAAGAACGCCACGAAGAACCGACCGCAGAGCGGAACTACCTACCTCGATGCAAGGGGCTCGGCTCCAACGGGGCGAAAGGTACTTTCCACCTAGCACCTCCATTATTGCATCTACTTGTTATATACCATAACGATTGACAAAATCCCGACCGAGGTTGGGATGCTCTTCTGAACCAACTATGAGCCGAGGTCTTCTCGACCCCATGCACCGATCTGCGGCTCGATCCTCGTTTATTCCAGACCCCTCCGAGCGAGGGCTCGGCCGACTTCAAACGTTAACCCAAGCCGAGATGGCTTGTGGTGACAACTTCAAGCTCCGCCCAATGATCCTACGGCTAAGCCCGGGGGCGCCAAAACACTCACCGTAAGTTTGGATTCTACCTGTCGATACTCCAACCGAGTTCAAAATTAATGGGCATGAAGACCCTGACAATGGCCTGACCTCGGTCCAGGACCTCTTCGGAGTCCGACTTTAAAGCCTACTCTGGAAACTGAGCCCAAAGACTTGGCAAAATTTTTCAAAAGACAAATCTGAAGGTTTGGCAGGATCTCTTCGGAATCCAACCTTAAAGTTTTAACAAGCCTATCCTAGAAACCGAGCCCAAGGACTTGGCCGAATTTTCGGAGTCTGAAGGATTAGCGGGACATCTTCGGATCGCGAACTTGAAGGCTTAGCGAATTTTCCTAAAATCTAAGCATGGAGCCTTAGCGCGATCCCTATCAGAGCTAAGCCCGATAATCTAGCAAACGCCACCAGAATCTAAGTCTACAGACCTAGCCGAGATTGAACACTTAGAAAAATTTGCGAAAGAGGAATTTGATTTAAGCAGCTAAGGTAAAAATTTACCTACTATGCAAAAAGAGACAAATATAAATGTAGAAAAGAACTTTTTCATTAATAAAGGCTTGGAGGTCGAGTACAAAATTAAGGTTCGGCCATATTCAAGGGCCGAACTCACTTACAAAAAGAAAAGCGAAGGAAAAACTAAAGTCCTAGGGGGGGCGGCTACATCAGTGTCACCCTCAGGATCAGCTACAACAATAACTCAAGGGTCTTCAGCGGGCGTCGGCTCGGAACCCACCGCGGCGGCCTCAGCCGGGGCCTCGTCAGCGGCCTCGGAAGCGCCCTCGGCAAACTCCCCAGGAGGGGCCCCCAACGTCGCCTGATCGGCCATGTCAGCTTCGGCCTCGGCGAGCTCCTCCTCGGCCGCAAGAATTGCGGGGACATCGGCCTCGGTCTTGGCGCCTATCCCCATCCTTGGACGGATCCCCGAAAGGTTGAGCTAGGGGTAGTATCGCGCCATCTGCCTTCAAAAATTCTCAAAGCCCCGGAGGAACCCGTCCACGGTCTCCTCCTCCAGCATGTCGCGGAACTCTTCCGACTCCTTAAAGAGCTCCACAGCATTTTCAGCTCGCTCGAGTGCCCTCCTATCTCGGGCCTCAAGCTGCTCGACCTTTAGGCGGAGAATTTTTCCCTCGTACTTGTGGTCAGCGACTTCAGAGCGAGCTTCGGCAAGGCGCGCCTCGGAGGCGCACAACTCTGATCTTGCCAAAGTATGCACAGCCCTTTCTTCTTCAAGCTCGTCAACAATAGCTCGCCGACCCGCCTCAGTGGCCTCCCTCCGCGCTACGGCTTCCGCCAACGCAGCCTCCAGCTCGGCAACCCTCTTCTTGGCCGGCTCCAGTTGCCTATAGAGCCGTCGGGACTCCTCCTGGCATTTCGAGGCAATGAATACTAGGGTATCGACTTCATGGATATGCTGCAGGAAAAGCAACGATAAGCAAAAATGAAGAAAATACTAATGACTAAGGGCAAAATAAAAAGGTGACTTATCCGAACAGTATTACGGTAGGTCTGATCGACAACTTCCTCCAGCATGAGGGTTCTGAACTCGGCCCGATCTGCCGGAAGCATTGCACGGCGGAATACTTCGCGCGCAACATCACCGTCTCGGAAGGCCGAGCTACCCTCGCGTATCGGGGACTTCGGCAAAGCCGACGCTCTCCCTTCGGCCCCTGAAGAACTTGGCCCCCCGAGGTCGTGGCGACGGGGCAGGATGCGCTCGGGACCCCGGGGCCCCTGCTTGGCTCTGGCCCTGAGCGCCACAGGCGGATAATTGGCCGGCCCGCCTACTGAGGAATGGGAGCGGGGCAGGTCGGAGATGCTGAGCCCGATGCTCCCCCGGAACCCGAGCTCGCGCGCTCGGTAACTGGAGCTCTCCCCCGAAAAGACCCCGAAGCTCCGGCCCCCGAGTCCCTCGCCTCGGCAGGGGCAGAAGTAGCAGTCAACTTAGCCTTCTTACGGGGCTTAGGGAGAGCCCCGCCGGCCTCGGTTGCCCTCCTCTTCAGTCGGGCGAAGAGAGATGCATTGCTGGTCGGCATGTGAAGAATGTTTGAAACAAAGAAAGGAAGAAATTTTTTCTAAGTATCGAACCAACATCAAAAGAACAAAGGAAAGGAACAAGTAAGGCAAAAAACTGAAGAATGAAAGAGCAGTGCAACTGCCCTTACCCTCGGGGCGCGCCGAGCTCAGGCCGACATTCACCAGAGCTTTCTCGGTTAGAAACTCGGTCAGAAGGATGTCCCTCCCGAGATCTCGCAGAGCATCAAAAGCCCACTGCTCGTCCACCGAAAGACCACTAAACCTATTCAGGGCCTTCAGCCCGGGACGCCCCCACCTCGGATCGAACCCCCACGAGAGGTCGGAAGAAAGAGAGAAAAATCTCCCCTTCCACTCATGAATCGAGGAAGGGGCACCTCGGAAGAGCGACATACCGCTCCTCCAGGCGAAATACAGCCACTCTATGTCCGCCGGGTTCGTCTTTAACATGAAACACCGACGGAAGACGCTCACTCGAGGTCGGGTCCCATGCGCAAGGCAGAGGGACGCGAACCCGACAATGGTCCTCCATGAGTTTGGAGTGAGCTGTGCTGGGGCGAGTTGGTACTCCACCAACAAGTCATTCACAAAATCATGAAGGGGGAACCGCAGGCCGGCCCAGAGCGCATCGATGTACACCCCGATCCGACCTGGCGGAGGTCTAGTTACCCGGTCTTCCGACCCTACGAGTTCGAGATGAAATCTGGATTTGAAGAAGAACCGAAAACGGACTAGCTCTAGTTCCTCCTCGGTCAAGGTAGATCCAACCTCACCGGGACCAAAACCCATCTCAAAAGAAAAAAGAAAAATGAAGGAAAAAGCGAGAAACGAAAACGAAGAAGGAGAAGAAAGCAAGTATTTAAAGAAAAGAAAAGGACTTCCGAGCCAGTGTGGGAAAACGACCTACCATGGGGTTACCGAAAATCGCCTCTGAACACTGCCGGAAATCGCCTCTGAACGCCGCTAGGAAAGCTCGGTCGCAACCAGGAGAAAAAGAAGAAAGGATGGCAGCAATAACAAACAAGCGAGACCTTCCTAGGGCTAAGTCGGAGGTTAATTTAGACCCTCCCGACGGCCCAGATCGGCGGGGCTAGATCCCGCCTTTCGTCCAGATCGCACCACGTGCCAGTCCAAAAATCGAAGCGACACATTTAACCTGGATCGACGCTTCGAATATGAAATCAAGAAAGCGTCCCATCAGATCCTGGGGCTCCATCTTGAGCTCACCGCGCGAGACAGCCTCGAAGGACGAAAGGGCGTCGCCCCCTCTCTCCTCATTAAAATCACCTCGAAGCGCGCAGAGCGCCGGCATAATTTAAGTCTCCCTAGCCCCCACCACTGCAATAAAAGCAACTACTTCCTACGTCCGAGCTCGCGAGCAGCTCGAACTCGAAAGTCGGAGGGTAGTGTTGAGGAAAATACAAGCCCCCCCAAAGCACGTGACTGGAAGCACCCGACCTCGGACGACCGACCTGGCGCCCGACTAGGCGTCCAACCTAGGAGCTCTCGACCTCGAAATGCCCGACCTGGAAGCTCCCGACCTCGAAAGCTTGACCTCGCCATCCACTCACCGCGATCATATCCTTCTGCAGCTCAACCAGAGACCATCCCCTGCCACTGCCATCAACAATTAATGTGCATGGTCTCTGCAGACCTCCGGCTTTCTCAATAATTAATGCGCATGGACTCTGCAGATCTCCGGCTTACTCAACAATTAATGCACATGGCTCCTGCTGTCTACGGATCTCAAGCTCTCCACGGCAAATTAGCTCGGCTGCCTCTGATCAGCCGTGACAACTCCCTGGCCCCGGCCTAACCTCCTACGGCAAGATATTAATGCACACGATCCTGCATTGATCCAGCCGACGTGCTCAATCATACGGTAAACTCCGTCCCGTCACATCACAGGTAATCCAAGGCCCCTCTATAGAAGGGGAACCCTCCCACCTTAGAGGGGGCTGGACACCGAAACTTTGAGCATATTTTTCTCCATATATCTTTGCCCCCTCTGACTTAGGCATCGGAGGGCCGACGCCGGAAACCCCGGCCATCGGCTTTTTTGCAGGCCCTACAGAGGACGCCGCCCGCCGACGGATCGCCGCCAGCTAGTTCTCGCCGGAGCTCTGCCCTCTCAACCGACGGCTGCCCCCGGGTCCAATTTCCAGCAACAGTTAGGGTTAGGGTTTATCCTATCTTCTTCTATTCTCTGTGGGATCTGAAATTTTGGCTCTGTTCCTTCATTTATTTTTTAAAAAATTCTTTTTTTGTTTACAGATTTGAGTTGCGAACGCCTTTTGGATTATCATCTGTAACCTGTTGCTTCAGAGTTTTCCTTGATAAAGCCTTCAGCCACAAGGCGCATGCTATTTTTTTGGGCATTACTCTAGCTTCTCTCATTGTCTGAAGCATTTCTTCTACTTTCCATGGTTGTTTTACTTCGCCATATCCCCATATAAGCATGTCAAAGGTCTTTGTATTGGGAGACACCAGATTCACACATTTCTGTAGAAACTCTTATTGCATTCTCCATGTTGGCAGTACTACAACCACACCACCCACTGATAATAGTTGTAAAGGTTACAACATTGGGACAGATCTATTTTCTTGATTTTTGTAATGAATGGGATCTATTTTTTTGATTTTTTTCTTATGCTGCTTAATGTATAAAATAGGTTAGGTCGGATTGGGTTGAGTTAAGGCCTAAGGCTAACAGTCTAAGAGATTATCAATTTATTAAACAAGTTTGGTTGGACAGGTTAAATAGGTCTAAACAGGTTAAATGGGTTGGGATGGGCAGGTTGAACAGGTTCGGTTGGGTAGGTTAAACAGGTCTAAACAGGTTAAATGGGTCGGGTTGGGCAAATAGATTAAACAGGTCGGGTTGGGTAAACAGGTTAAACAGGTCGGGTTGGGTTGGGCAAACAGGTTACCTGTTTATTAAATAGGTTAAACGGATCGAGTCGAGTTACCTGTTTATTAAACATGACAGGTTCATATTGTAATTTCTGACATGTTTAATAAACAAGTCGGGTTCAGATTTATGATTTTCTGATTCGATCTGTATGTGACCCGATCCGACCCGATTGCTACTCCTATCTTGAGTATATCTACCCACTGTAGACAACTGAGTGGGGGTAACTCCAATACCATAACCCCTCACTCGACCATAACACTCTGAGCCCATCAATTTGGTAAACACCTGAGCTTCGATATATCTGGTGTTGCCGACTGAAGATGACTCTCCGATACGCTCTGAAAAAAGGGATGTAGCTTTGTCCTATATCTCTAAAAAACAATCAAATTAATTTTTGAAAAATTGAAAATCTTTGCCCTCTTTGCTTTAAATCAAATTTATTACTATTATTCCTGTTACACCTGTAACCCAAAACCCAATCGGCTACGTGACATGGACGCAAAAATTCTAGAGAAAAGCCTTAGATATCATGTAAAGCCTATAAGGTGAATCTAATAACACCAGAATAGTCAATCATAAAGTTTGACCATAATCTAACTAAATAAATCCATCATTATCAAATAGCAAAGTTTACTTAATTACAAAAATTCAGATATTCATCTAATCTCAGAAAGTCAATTATCTAACTAATAATTCCGATACTCGAACTCCACGCCCAACCAATCCGAGATTAAGCATCCTACAACTTTGTAAGGAAAAAAAAAAGAGATGGTGTGAGCTTTTACAGCCCGATAAGAATTTCTCACACTCACACTAATATGGATAAAGTAAAGTTTAAAATAAAAGTTAGTTTTTAACCATACGACAATGCAAACAAAAATCATGAAATATCATCTTGATTATTTAGCAGAGCTCAAATAAATCCATATAGATATGCACATTTAAATTTACGTCATCAAATATAAATTTATTCAAGAAAATATATCAAGTATGTCATCAATCTAAAACTTTTGTTCAAAAGTAGTTTCAGATATCTTTTCTTTCATGATCATCTAGATTTTCCCAATTTTATTTCTAGTTTGGACTATCCATGATTATGCTTCGGCCCATAACTGGCAAACTATAATTCCATACTTCGACCTATAGCATCATACTATAATATTCATATTTTGGCATGTGATGGCAAACTAAGATGTCATGATTCGACTTGTGATAGGCAATTCATAATACCCAAGTTTCGACCTATGGCAGCAAACGAAAATGTCACGATTTTGTATGTGACTAGCAATCCATAGCATAGGTAGCCCAAATCCTCTTTACTCAACCATCAAGATCTTCACTTTTATCTTTGCCAAATAAATATAATTTCATATTATTTTGCTTGTCAAATCCAAAACAACAAGTATCATATTCGAAACAACCAAGATCATCAAATATTGGATACATGTATATTATAGATATGTGTGTGTGTGTGTGTGTGTATATATATATATATTTAGATCAATAATCAATCGACAAGCATGCTGTAGATGATGTAAAACCCAAAATCCTTGATATATGTAACAAAAAAAAAAACTTATATATATATCTATATAGGTGATTGCGTGAAAGAATTCTTACTTTTATTAGCCACAACCTCAATTATAATGAATACAAATCCACTCCTTGATCTATGAACTCGGGAGCAAGGTTTCTTGTTCAACACCTTCTTGCCCAAATGGTTGTATCAAATCTTATCCTCAAATTAATCGTAAATAACCACCATTAATAATATTGAAATATTATAGATGGGCGAGTAGATGGACGCAAATGTTGGCCTAAGAGCCCTGGTTATGAAATATCGATTCAGAGCCCTTGGTCATATAATGCCAGCTTGGGACTCCTCCAAGGGTCGACTGGTCAACTTAGATTTATCTAGATATCTGGACCCTCCATTGGTTCATAAGTTACGTAGAGAAACAGAGAGAAAATAAGAGGGAGAGAGAGACCTCCGGTTCTCTCTCAAAAGAGAGGAAAAAAGAGGGCTCTAGGGTCGGCCGCCCCAATGGTGTCAACCCTTGTTTTCTCTCAAAAGAGAGAAAGAAAGAGGGCTCTAGGGTCGACCACCACCATGGCGGTGACCCCCAGCAATGGTAGCAGCAGCATTGGTCGTCGGTGATCAAAACATGGCCATGTTCGATGATAGCAGCCGATCCGGCTGAAGAAGAAAAGAGAAATAATGGAGAGGAATAGGGCATCCAAATCTGGCGACACTCTGGTGGAAATCTGGCCGATGAAGCTATTGATGATGGCCAAGAGACTTGAAGGCAGGTATAGAAGAGGGGTTGGGGTGGATTACCTCATTCTGACGAGGAATCGATGGTGGCTCGCCGAGAGCACTCAACAAAAAATCAAGAAAACTTGATGGATTTTGCTTGCGATTGATCAGGGATTAGGAGCAAGTTGCCTATAGGGAAGAGGGGAGGACCTTAATTTTATAGACTGAATCTAGGGCTTTGGCAAACCCTAGACTCCCTATGCCAGACGAAATTAGGGAAGAAAATGGACTCGCTCTAGGTTCCAGGAATTTGCTTCTTCAGTCTCACATGCGAGCCATGCGAGATACATTTTTTTTCAAATCTCATGCTAAGATTCTTGCGTGCTAAGATTCGTGCTAGCTTATGGGTTGGTTAATAGATCGTGCCTTTACAATTCCTTTATCTATATGAGTGTGTGTAAGCGCTCTTTATGTTTGCAGAAGCACTCCCATCTTTGTTCATGCTACTCCACTTAGAAGTTTCCATAGAGTTCAACTTCTTGTGGGCACTCTATGATGAAGCTTGTTAGCAAAATTTTAGGGATCACGTAACAACTTGTATCATCTCATCATATTTTTCTTTGTTAGTGGGATTTGGTCAGTATTATTTTTCTTGGTTAGCATGATCTTGTTAGAATAATTTGAAGGATCACATAATAACCTGTTTTAGCCCATAATATTTTCTTTGTTAGTATGATCCTATATCAGCCTATATTATTTTTCTTATATGGAGTATGTATAAGAGTATATATAACCCTTGAGATGTACTAAATGTGATGAAATAGAGAAATAAATTATTTTTTTCTCTCTCTTTCTCTTGTTTTTATCTTCTTCTGCAAATATTTTAACATGGTATCAGAGCCACCGATCACCTAATCTGTTGTCGCCATCTATTCCGCCTTTGCTATGGTCGTCGTTACCATGTTTAGAAGCTTTGAAGATCTCTATTGCTGATTTATCGATCTTTATTTTCTGGTGAATCAACACTCGAAGTTTATTTTTTTTCTAGTGGATTCGCAGATCATCTATTTCTCTGCAGATCCTTTATTTACTAGTATATCAACATTCAAAGACCCTATATTCCTTAGGAGATCTACATATCCTTTATTTTCGGTAGATTAACATCCAAAGATCCTTTATTTCTTAATGGATTCGCAGCTCCTGTCCACCACTTTTCTTCTTAGTTTTGGATCTTCGGTTGTCTTTCCTCATTGAAGCTCAACCCATTTCTCTCCATCTCCAATTTTATTTGTTGTTTCTAGCTCCTTCACTATCTAATTGAGATCTCTTGCTCCTTTTCTATAGTGCCTCCATCTATGAGGATCGTCGATCTTCGGTTACTTTCTCTCTTAGCTCTGTCTTCGCTGTAACTGTAATCTCCTATGTGTCTTCTTGTTGCTACATTATCAGACAAGTCAATCAGCTCCATTGTCAAACACATCAATTTGCTGTGTTAGCTTTTTGATCTGTCACATCACTTTCTAAGCTGCTATGTCGGCTTCTGTTCTGCCATATCAAATTCTATATTGTCACATCAGAGTGACACATCAGTCTGCCATATCGGTTTCTGAGTTATTATATCAACTCCTAACTTGCTACATCAGCTTCCGAGCTATTATATCAACTTGTGTTCTGCCACATTAGACTTTGTGCTGCTACGTCAGCTTTTGATCTACCACCACGTCCGCCTCTGAGCTCCCATGTAAGCTCTTAGTTTATCACATCAGCTTCTGAGCTGCTACTTTAGCTCTTGATCTAGTATATCAGTTTCTGCGTACATTCGTGAACTAGTTTCCAAACTTAAGTTGACACCTATAGTACCATCTTGAGTTTGAGGAAAGGATGTTAGCATAATTTTAAAGATAGCATAATAACCTGTAACAACCCATAATATTTTTATTAGTTAGCATGATTCTGTATTGGTCGGTATTATTTTTCTTTCTTAGCATGATTTTGTTAGAATGATTTTAGAAATCACATAACAATTTATATCAGCGCATAACATTTTTCTTTGTTAGCACAATTTTATATCAGCCTATATTATTTTTTTATATGAAGTTTGTACACGAATATATATAATTTCTAAAATGTAATGAATATTATGAAATAGAAAAATAAAATTATTATTATTTTTTTTCTTTCGTAAATATTTTAACAAAGCTCAAACCGAATGACCTCTCCTTTTTATCTATAGGTTAAATGTCCTGGCTATGTGTTGAATGTTATCGCATGAGCAAGCTGGCCACCACGTATGGTACTCCATTGTAACCATTATGGAAGACGATGACCAAAGACGACAACAGGAAGAAGACACCTCTGTCTTGCGGTAGTGCTGTGATGGAATCTTGCCGGGCTCTATGTAGCCTAAAAAGAATTCAACTTGCCCGCTAAGCTATCGTCATTGGCTAACCAAAGTTGGCATGTAATATCTTCCATCTCAGCATGTTTTGCTTGGCTAATAAATGTTATTTGCTAGTCCAAGTGAGAAGCTCACAGGCAATTGCTCACAACCCGAAGAAATAGGAGAGGTGTACTTGCCCCTTGAGAATCCAAGGAAACCACCGCAAGCCAAACACGAGTCCGGCTCGGTGAGCGCTAGTCCTATTTTTAAGCAAGCCTCTTTTGTAGAACAATGGATTGGATGGGAGATGACATCTTAATTATAAAGGTTTTGTTTAGTTTCGGAGTAGGTTGGCTTAGAAGAGGGAAAGACTATTCCTCCTCCACTTTATTTTGCAGCAAACCACGCCATTTTATGTAATAGAATAGTTTACTAGCCCAAGATAAGCGAGCCTCTTTTGTAGAGCAATGGATTGGATGGGACATGACATCTTAATTATAAAGGTTTTGTTTAGTTTCGGAGTAGGTTGGCTTAGGAGAAGGAAAGAATATTCCTCCTCCACTTTATTTTGCAGCAAACCACTCCATTTTATATAATAGAATAGTTTACTAGCCCAAGATCAAGAGAAATAATAGTCTTATCCAGTACTAAAAGTTCCCTGATGCCCGAATCGGCCTGTGGTGCCAAACAAAGGCCAGAAGCCCAGCCCAGCCCGTCCAAGAGAAGAATGGGCTCCGCTTCTCCCAGTCCCTTCCGCTGAAAGGCCAGCCCTCCTCCACTTCCGGATCTCCCCCAAACCTCTACCAAGACCGCATCTTCCCTCCGCCGCCGCCGGGCCCTCCGCCCAAGTCTTCAGCCTCCGCCACCGCCTGGGGCGCCGCCTGGTCGTCTTCGTCGGCACGGAAGAGACCGAGCTGGGCGTCTCCAGTGGCGTGGAGCACAAGGATGCCAGCACCGAGGATTTGGAATGCGTTCAGCAGATCCGAAGGGTCTTTTACTCTCACTCATCTTCACTCAGTTGGCTACTTTTAAATCTCGGTCTCAATTTCTTTCTTCTTTTCTCTTTGGCAGGGTGTGGGGCTTCTCAAGAAGAACAGAGACATGCTCTTTGGCGAGGTAAGATCATTTCTGTCTTCGATTTCGCTTCGATGATTCATTAATTTCATTGTTCCGAATCTCTTATATTAAATCGTTAAAAGTTAGTGAAAAATTTGGCATTTCCAGTATAGGAGTAGTTAGAAAATCTGTTCCTAAGCGGCAGAGGCAAAAAGGTTAGCTTGCAAGACGTTGGCTATGCTCCTGCGACCACTACATATTTTCAGTTCCCCCAAGGGTTTATATCCAGTTGAAAATACCAGATCAGCGGTATAGAAGACTTAGAAAGAATGCCTTGCAAGATGAACAGAGAGGGATTTCTACTAAAACACCTTTCTTTTTAGAATGGACTCTAAGAAAAGCGCACTTTTGGCCATGCAGATGAAATCAAAAAGGAAGTGCAGGGTTCAGGAGACGATCTAGCTTCTTCACTGGATAATTTGTTGGTCTTTAAGAAATAATCCATTGAAATACAAATTCTATTTTATTTTTAATGTACTCGATCGAATTCTCTTAAATGTTATCACGGAGAGAATACTAACGTAAGACCTGGAGGCCTCAGCACCTGTGGAGTTCCAACAGGCAGATATAGCGAACTTGTAGAGAATACTAACTCGTAGAAAACACCATTGCATGGTTTATTTTTAGATGTAGAATGATATTACCACATTACAGGCTGCTCGACAAGTTAAAGATATGGTCCCTGCAAACCCTTAATAGAGTTGAAGATATTATGAGATGGCCATTATACAAATACAAGCTTGAGTTTTCTTGGGGAAGAAGACTCACTTATGTTTGATGTTTCTGTGCAATATACATGGACAGTGAACAAATGAAGTGTGCAAATCCACTGTAATAAATTTCGTACTTTAACATTAATGAACACTTAAAGGATAGCATAACTTCTTATCTTTGAGCATAAGTATAACTTCACATCTTGCATCTTGTATGAGCAGTCCTAATGATGCTAATGTTTTTATAGGCGAATGAAGGGAGAATTCCAGAGAATCATGTCGCTCTTCGGTTGCTTGCTAAGAGGATGATCGAATGGCCTGATCTTGAGGTAATACTTTTTTTCTTTTTCTTTTTTTGTGTAATACCCAGGATTTGAACCCTAGACCTCCTGAAGGGAAAGCCTTTAAGTAATACTTGTTATTTCTCATTATCCTAATAGCCTATTGAAATCGCTAATCGTTGATATGCAGAACTGTCGATAACTATTGAGGTTTCTTTTAGCATGGACCAGTACTAAAGGATCCTTATTATGCTTTTAAACTAAATATGAAAAAGATTGTACTTTTTGAAGGTAATAACAAATTGTGCTGGTTTATTGAGTTTAGAAAAGAGAATATTACAAAACTCTTGAAGGTATCCAGTTTTAAACAATCCTAATTTCGTATAACTATACCAACTATCCTCAATCTATTCATTAAGAGTAATGCTCTGTGGCCTAACCCTGGTACGAAAAGAAAAGTGCTGCATAGATTGCCTGCCATGTGGCATGAGGAGGGATTGGTGCATTTGATAGGGTTAGTGCTATTCATGTTGGGATTCTAGTTTAAAGCACAAATCATTTGTTTTGCCTTCCATATGTGTTGAGAAAATGTGCCTCGAAACTCGAAATGACTACAATTTGAATTTGGCTCAAGTTTGCTTGAAAAAGTTTATGCCAACTGAATGGAGTCGACCCCTAGCATCTAGGAGTCGACTCATGTGAAGCTTGAGTCGACCCCAGGGATGAGAGGGTCGACCCGCATCTTGCCACAGTAAAGAAACAGAGAGCTATTTTTTGGGGTCTGCTCGAGTCGACTCCAGCTTGAAGAAGTCGACTCTCTCAGGAAGACAGAGCGTGCCAGTTTTCGATGTTGATACTTGGAGTCGACCCGAGGATGTCCAAGTCGACTCGAGCTTATCAGGAGTTGACCCTGAAAGTGAAGAGTCGACTCCTGATTACGAGATTGATTGAAACGGTGGCAAGATGGATTTTTTGATTTAGGGTTTCGTAGGAAAGTTTTCTTATGTGTTGAAAACCTATAAATAGGAATTTTTTGTGAACCCTAGGATATAAGAGAGCGGCTGTAAAGAGTTTCTTTTTGAGTTCTATCTCTCTTGTAAATCCTAGAAGGTTTGAATTTCTCTTGTAAGCCTCAGGTGTGCAATCTTCAACGGGGAAGAGAGATCATTGTAACCCTTTGCTGAATATATTGAATCTGTGTGTGTGACCTCTGTGGACATAGCCCGTATTAAGGTGAACCACGTAAAATTGTTGTCTTTGTGATTGTTTGATTTTATTCTCTCCTACTTCTTCTCGATTCGTCTTTCCGCAGTTTGGATCCAGAAAAGGAAATAGTACGATCGAAGGGTGAGTGCTTTCATCTCGCAACAACTGGTATCAGAGCTACGTTCCCTGTGTTTCAATGGCTGACGAAGGAAGATTGAGGATAGAGAAATTCAACGGACAGAACTTTGGTGTGTGGAAGATGCAGATGGAGGATTACTTGCTCTCAAAGGATCTGGATCTACCACTGGGTGGAGAAGAAGCGAAGTCGACAGACATGCCATCGGAGAAGTGGGAGCGTCTTGATAAGAAGGCACTCGCCGCTATCCATTTATCCTTGGCATCGGAGATCCTCGCCAATATATCCAAAGTAAAGACTGCAAAAGATTTGTGGACACACTGGCATCCATGTATGATGAGCCAACAGGAGCAAACAAGGTATTCCTGATTCGACAATTATTCACTTTGAAGATGAGAGACAGTAGGAGTATTCATTCACATCTGAATGAATTCAATACCCTATGTGCCCAATTGGAATCTGTGAAGATCACGTTCACTGATGAGGTGAAGGCGTGGGCTCTTCTAGGTCAGATGCCTGAAAGTTGGAAATGCTTCATCATGGCTGTTAGTAATTTTTCGGGGAAGACTATAGCGAATTGGTGATGAGCCAACAGGAGCAAACAAGGTATTCCTGATTCGACAATTATTCACTTTGAAGATGAGAGACAGTAGGAGTGTTCATTCACATCTGAATGAATTCAATACCCTATGTGCCCAATTGGAATCTGTGAAGATCACGTTCACTGATGAGGTGAAGGCGTGGGCTCTTCTAGGTCAGATGCCTGAAAGTTGGAAATGCTTCATCATGGCTGTTAGTAATTTTTCGGGGAAGACTACAGCGAGGTTTGATGAAGTGGTGGCTTTTATTCTGAGTGAAGAAGCTCGAAGGAAAACCTTGGATTCATCAGCAAGTTCATCTGGGAACGCGCTGGCTTTTGAAGAACGTGGAAGGACTTCAAAGAAGGGAGACAGAAACAGGGGTGGACGATCCAAGTCTAGAAACAAGTCTAGACCTCTTGGAAAGTATTGGAATTGTGGGCACAAGGGTCACTTGAGAAAAGACTGCAAAGTACCGAAGAACAACGGTGGTTCTGACACTAAAGCAAGTGCTAATCTAGCCAAAACTGCAAGTGAAGATGATGCCCTGATACTTTTCTGTGATGTTCATTCGGAGTCGTGGATAGTCGACTCAGGTGCCATGCTACTGGGAACAAGACAATCATCGCAAACTATGTTGCAGGTGATCACGGCAAGGTGTATCTTGGTGATGGAAACAGTTGCAACATCGTAGGAAATGGAGATGCTCAGATAAAGACATCAAGTGGGATGATTTTAACTCTGAGAGATGTGCGACATGTACCCAAACTGGCTCGAAATCTAATTTCGGTAAGTCAGTTGTCGAATTTGGGATTTGTGACCACCTTCAATGATGATACTTGGAAGATCACTAAGGGAGCCTTGGTGATCGCTCGAGGTGCAAGGTTGGGAACACTATACATGACAGCTGATACTGATTCCACCATCAGTGCTGCAAATCCGACTGTTGATGCAAGGATATGGCACATGAGACTCAGTCACATGAGTCAGAAAGGGATGAAGGTGATGATGTCCACAGAAAAACTGGAAGATCTGAAATCTGTGGATTTGGAATTCTGTGAAGATTGTGTACTGTCAAAGCAGAAGAAGGTCAGTTTTTCAAAAAAAGGTAGTACCAAGAAAAATTCTAAGTTGGAACTCGTACATACTGACGTATGGGGACCAACTCAAGTGGCTTCTCATGGGGGAGCAAGGTACTATGTCACATTCATCGATGACGCTACCCGAAAGCTATGGGTCTACTTCTTGAAGCACCAATCCGATGTATTTGAGAAGTTCAAGAGGTGGAAGGCTCTAGTGGAGAATGAGACAGGTCAGAGATTGAAGTGTCTCAAGTCTGACAATGGGGGTGAATACTGCAGTGATGAGTTTGAGGCTTATTGTGCCTCAGCTGGAATTCGAAGACTGAAGACGATTCCAGGAATGCCACAGCAAAATGGCATTGCAGAACGCATGAACCGCACTATCAACGAACGGGCACAGTGCATGAGGCTTCATGCGGGGTTGGCGAAGATTTTTGGACGAAAGCGGTCAGTACAGCAGTGTATCTAATCAACAGAGGGCCTTCAGTTGCATTGGAGCTTAGACAGCCGGAGGAAGCATGGACTGGAAAAGAGGTGAAACTATCTCACTTGCGTACTTTTGGTTGCATCTTTTACGTGCTTGATACTGCAGACAACCGAACCAAGGTACGGTGGTGATGACTTTGGATACCGGTTTTGGGATGCGACAGATCGGAAAATCATCAGGAGCAGAAATGTTGTATTCAATGATGAGGTTCTGTATAAGGACCTGCAGCAATAGACGGACCAAGGCGTCAAAACTGTAAAATCGGAATATGCAGAGCTGGATGATGAAACAATGTCTCGAGACGATGAAGAAGTTGCTGAGCGAGTGGGAGAAGCACAACAAGAAGAACCGCCAGCTAATATCCCGATTGTTTTGCGTAAAGGTAAAAGAAACAGAAAAACTCCGTCTAGGTATGCTGACTTCCTACAGTACTTGTTGCTTACGGATGGTGGTGAGCCAAAAAGCTACAAGGAGGCTTTGCAGGTCAAAGCCAGTGACAAGTGGAAGCTTGCCATGGATGATGAAATGGATTTTCTATCATCCAACAGGACGTGGGATTTGGTTACACTTCTGAAGGGGAAGAGAGCTTTGCACAACAAGTGGGTATACAGACTAAAGCTTGAACCAGATGGTTCTGAGAGGTTCAAAGCGAGATTTATTGTCAAGAGCTTTCAGCAGAAGGAGGGCATTGATTTTGACGATATCTTTTCTCCAGTTGGGAAGATGTCTATCATCCGGATGGTGTTGAGTATAATGGCCGCCAAAGACTTACATCTTGAGCAGCTTGATATCAAAACTGCATTTTTACATGGCGACCTTGAAGAGGAAATCTATATGAAGCAGCCAGAAGGATATGTAGTGAAGGGGATGAAAGATTGGGTGTGCCGACTTCAGAAAAGTCTGTACGGGTTGAAACAAGCTCCTCGTCAGTGGTACTTGAAGTCTGATCAATTTATGCTGAAGAATGATTTTTAGAGGTGTAATGGTGATCATTGCTGCTACTTCAAGGGATTGAAGAGCTCCTATGTCATTCTACTTCTGTATGTAGATGATATGTTGGTGGCAAGTGCCAACATAGGAGAGATTGTGAAACTAAAAGAGCAATTGTCCCAGGAGTTTTCAATGAAGAACTTGGGCGAAGCCAAGAAAGTCTTTGGGATGCATATCAGCAGGAACAGAAAGCTTAAAACGTTGAAGTTGTCTCAAGCAGAGTACATTGATAAGGTGCTGAAGTGGTTCAATATGGACGGGGCTAAAGCTGTGAGTACTCCGCTGGGCGCACACTTCAAGTTATCCAAGCAGGAGTGTCCTACTACGTTGGATGATCGAGATGAGATGAAGCATGTACCCTCTCATCAGCAGTCGAAAGCCTTATATATGCCATGGTTTGCACGAGACCAAATATTGCCCATGCAGTGGGAGTGGTGAGCAGATACACAAGCAATCCAGGCCAGGAGCATTGGAGAGTTGTGAAGTGGATATTGCGATATCTGAAGGGAACCAGAGACTTAGGTCTATGCTATGGTGGGTCTGATGTTTGCCTACATGGCTTTGTGGATTCTGACATGGTTGGAGACATTGATGGCATAAAGAGTACTATCGGGTATGTGTTCACGCTGGAAAGTGCTGCAGTTTCATGGGTTTCGAAGCTGTAGAAGATTGTAGCGTTGTCTACGACCGAGGCCGAATACGTTGCTCTTACTGAAGCGAGCAAGGAGATGGTTTGGTTACAAGGTTTGATGAAAGAGCTTGGCATGAAGCAAGGCGATGCGAAGTTGTATAGCGACAGTCAGAGTGCTATACATTTGGCAAAGAATGCTGCTTTTCACTCAAGGACCAAACACATTGATATCAGATATCACTTTATTCGGTCACTCCTCGAAGATCTTTCCAGCTAGAGAAGATACATACAATGGACACCCAGCAGATATGTTGACAAAGGTGGTTTACTCTTGAGAAGTTGCACATCTGTGCATCTTCTGTTGGTCTTCACAGCTAGAAGTGAAGACGGAGGTTCACATACATAGAGGATGATTGGAGATCATGTTGCCGATGGGGTTACGGTTGCTTCAGGCTTGTTTTTCGGCAAGTGGGAGATTGTTGAGAAAATGTGCCTCGAAACTCGAAATGACTGCAATTTGAATTTGGCTCAAGTTTGCTTGAAAAAGTTTGTGCCAACTGAATGGAGTCGACCCCTAGCATCTAGGAGTCGACTCATGTGAAGTTTGAGTCGACCCCAGGGATGAGAGGGTCGACTCGCATCTTGCCACAATGAAGAAACAGAGAGCTATTTTTTGGGGTCGTTTGCAGGAGTCGACTCCAGCCCTGCAGGAGTCGACTCCAGCCTTGTTCGAGTCAATTCTAGGTTGAAGGAGTCGACTCTCTCAAGAAGACAGAGCGTGTCAGTCTTCGGTGCTGATACTTGGAGTCGACCCGAGGATGTCCGAGTCGACTCGAGCTTATCAAGAGTCGACCTCTGAAAGTGAAGAGTCGACTCCTGATCACAGGATTGATTGAAACAGTGGCAAGATGGATTTTTTGATTTAAGGTTTCGTAGGGAAGTTTCCTTATGTGTTGAAAACCTATAAATAGGGTTTTTTGTGAACCCTAGGATATAAGAGAGCGGTTGTAGAGAGTTTCTTTTTGAGTCCTATCTCTCTTGTAAACCCTAGAAGGTTTGGATTTCTCTTGTAAGCCCCAGGTGTGCAATCTCCAACGGGGAAGAGAGATCATTGTAACCCTTTGCTGAATATATTGAATATGTGTGTGTGGCCTCCGTGGACGTAACCCGTATTGGGGTGAACCACGTAAAATTGTTGTCTTTGTGATTGTTTGATTTTATTCTCGACTACTTCTTCTTCTCGATTCGTCTTTCCGCAATTTGGATCTAGGAAAGGGAATAATACGATCGAAGGGTGAGTGCTTTCATCTCGCAACAATATGTACCATATCTGCTATGTTATACCTTGAATTCACCCATGGTCTTTGAACTGCTGTATCAACCTACATCATGGTGTTATCACTGTTATGTTCCAAGACCTTGCTTGATACAAGACCCAGGTAATCTTAGTAGGGACTTCTATGGTTACTAGACTTAGCTCTTTTCTGTTGCAAGAAGTCTTTCAGGGGTAAGTTTCTCTTAGGGTAACCAACTACTGGTGAAACTGAAACCACACCATCGGTCATTGTTTGAGTTGAGTCACTTGGGCAGGGGGCCTTACTGCATGGGTCTTGCTTGGTTAGAGGCTGACCAAACTATCTGCCCCCTCTGTGGGTCCAAGTTTGCAGGATAAAGTGTTTTATCTTAAAAACAGAAACAGAAGCATTGTTTTCTTTCATTCTTGCAATTCTCTACATATAAATGTTACATTACCTTCAATTTTTGCTTTAATTCAACCATATATGAGCCATTAGTTTACTTATATCATTCAAAATAACTTGAACCTGCACGGATGCTGCTTACCAGGAGCATCTTTTCCCCATCTAACAGGATTGGTTGGTGCCTTTTTCAATCCTCATTTTTTTTTTCTTTTGTTTAATTTCTTTGGTAAGGTTGAAGCACCAAAGAAGAGTAGTCCTAGCAAATCTCTATATGCAAAAGCAACAGACACAGCGTTGACCCAGAAGTGGCTGCAAAGAAACTCAACATAGATTGGGATTCAGCTGTTGATATTGAACCTGGAGATGAGAATGATAAGACAGAAGTTCCCCCTGCTGTGGTAAGTATCAAAAGTCCATAACTCCTGCTTTTAAGAAATTTATGTGCAGAGGGAACAGTCTCGGTTTTGAGTCCATCCCACTATGGATTGTATCATTTACTGCCAACATTTTGCACTTGACTGATTGATATAAACTATCATCACTTTGTTGGCTTTAATCCTTCCCTATGAGCATGCAACCAGTATGATATGATGGACTCGATCTTTTTCTCCCCCCTCAATCTTTCCTGCTCTTTGTTCATGTTTTCAGATACATCGCATTGCCTGACTGTGTGCAAGGGGTATGGTGCTCTTTACCTGGTGACAGCTTTGCCACTTCTAACTGGCCTGTCGGTTGTACTGATCCTATTCTACAATTCTGTCCAGAGCAGTTTGGCAAATTTATATATCATTCTGTATATTTATTTGTAAAGTTTTTCTCTAATTTATTAGTCAATATACTCTTCGGAAATCTGCCAAGATTTTTGTAATTAACTATAATCGATGATGAATTTGGTATTCGTTTTTTTTGTGATACAGCCAACCTTATGCTGCCGTAGCCATTATTTGTTATCTTTTTATTTGCTATATGGCCATGTAATTGAAAATATATTGGCCCAAATGCGCAAGATTGCATTTTTGCATGTGTTCTAGCTAAAAGTTCTTGCTCGAATTTGTACTGAAGGTTCCTAGTTGCTGTAATAAAAATTCCTTTTCTATTTGGATCGTTTGGTCCTTGAACAGTGGTTAACGCTTGCTAAATTATCTCACTCGAACAACTCAGGCTACTTTTGTTGCTGACGAAGATCATGCTATTGTTGAAGAATAGCTAGCACCATTTGCTCATATTGAGGTTCCATGCAGCCCAAATCATCGCAACAAATTTTATGACAGATTAATGGCCTTTACCTTTTTATTTCCAAGATTTCACTGGAGGGGTCTTCATGTGTTGGACGGTTAACAAATCAATCATTATTTCTTGCAGGAACTATAGTGCCCTCATCCATAGCCAAAGCAGGTCAACCAGATGGTCCCCCAAAATGTGGTTTTTCCAAGTAGTATACAAACTTTGGTCAGAAATTAATGCTATTATTGCCTCTATTCAATTGCAGGTGTAGAATGATTGACAACAGCAATGCATTAATGGTGTTTTATACGACTGAATGACACCTGAACAACTAATAGTCCTTATAATATATTACTAAAGAGTGCAGCCCCGGTTCTATACATCATAGAATGAAGGACTGATGGCTAAGAATTATTCTTTGGAGTCTGTTTGGTCAACAGCTTAACAGCCAGAAAAGAACATGCAGAACACTATGCTGATCGTGCTCGCCACCTTCTCCCTTTGTCAGTATAAATCTCTTCAAACACATCAAACCATCAATGATTTCTCTTGCCAAAGACCAATTAACATGCCATGGCTGCCTGTGAGAAAGAGTATGCGATGGAAGGCTGTGAAGCCTACGAGGAAGAAGTGAAAAAAGATGTGAAGGAAGAGGAGGAGGATCTTTGCAGTGAAGAAAGCTCGATTTCCTACCATCTCTATACCTCACGTCCAACCAGACAAGGAGAAGCAAATCTCTATGGATCCTCTGTCACTGAAGCAACTAGCAAAGGTGGGAGATCATCTGCCACAATCACCACTGACTCTGCCGCCGCTCCGAAAGCCTAAATTCATCAGCTGCAGTCTTCCAATTTCAGCGTTCTCGTCGCCACAATCTGGTTCAGCTGCAGCGAAGGGCTTCAAGAAATGGAGAATTCCAGCACAAACAGCCCCACCCTGCTTTCCACTCCTTGGCTCGCCAGCGATCCACAAATCCATCTCATATCAGCCAACAGCAGGAATTCCCCTCCGTAGGAGCAAGTCTTGTGGTGAGGGGAGATCTTCCACGCCATCAGATGAGTTCGACATTCTTAGAAGTCCCGGCATGAAGCTGCCTGAAAATGGAGTTCGTATTCTCTGCGACTGCACCGACGATGCTGGCAAGTGTAAGGACTCTGAAGAGCTTGATCCTCGAGCGGAAGAAAACTTCAAATGCGGGGTATTGTGCTTGTTTTTGCCCGTTTTCTCCAAAAAGAAACAAGTAGAAGCTAGCCGAGATGAGCAAGGAGAGCAGAGAAGCACCGTGTCAAGAGCGGCTTCTCTTGAGAAATTTGAATACGGGTCATGGTCTTCCTCTGTCATCTTGGATGTTGGTGATGAAGCTGGTGAGTCCTATTTCGACTTGCCTCTGGAGCTGATAAGCAGCTGCACCGACGATGCCAATTCAGCGGTCAAGATGGCTTTTGTTTATGATGAGGATCGGAAGGTGGTCTTGAAAAAGAGCACGTCAAATTTGACTCCAAGGAAGTCGCACGAAGCATCGAATCGCCATGTTAGATTCTCTACGTCAACCCATACCTTGTATCCAACACTTCCGACCGCTGCTTGCATCACCCCACGATTGCTGAAGGCTAGAGAGGAATTCGATGCATTTTTAGAAGCACAGTGCACGTAAGTTTTCATTGCATATTTTTTTCTGACGTTGAGGTGTCTATTGGATAATTCATTGTACTCGTGCATCTCATTGGAACTCCCAGTAGTGTCTCTCTCTCTTCCTTCTGGTATTTTGCAAATTAGTTCCTAAAAGCTACCTTAATTGTTGATGTAATCAATGAAATCTTAATAATTGCATTGGCACCGGGGTGTTTTTTTTTGGTACATCGGCAGCTCACATTAGTCTTGCGTGAGCACTACCATCTGAATCAAAGGACAAAATACTATACAGAAGTAGAGAAATAGATATAAAGCGGGTCCATAGAATATCTCCAGAATGATGAATAGCAAAGAAGGCAATTCAATCAGCAGCTCTATTCGCCTCTCTGAATATATGCACAATTTGGAAGACATCACACTTCCTCAATAGCCGCCAAATGTCCTCTAAAAACAAATGGTCGAGCACACCCAACCCCTCCTGTAAAATTCGGTCAATCACCTCCGCAGACTCTCCCTCCAGAATGATGTTTTGGATCTCTAGAACTCGCCTCATATAGGAGACTTCCTCCCAAACGACCTGAGCTCTGCCCTGAAAACTGATAACTCAAAGGTGCAGTGCCCTCTTGCCGTGGTGTTATTTTCAAAAGACAAAATTCACATTTTGCCCCACAAACTGACGAGAGCACCCTGGTTCGTAGCCCATGGAGGTGGGAAGAGGCTAAGCAAACGAGGAGTACGAAAGCACTTTGTTTCTGCTGTCGTCTTCGCTGGCCAGCTGCCAAAAATGGTTGCCATCGAAGACGTAGAGCTCATAATGGAAGTACAGCTTTGGTGGTGCCGGCACACGACTTGCAGGGTTGTCCGTGCTCATTAATGCTGCAAGCAGAAGCAGTTTATTCTTCTCTAAAACTTTGGCTAGGCTTGAAAGCTTGCAGCCAATTACTAGAGAATAGTTAGACAGTTCAATTACTAGAGAATTTAATTAAAGAATTAAATCCATGCCTACTTCCCACATCTCTACTTTTCTTTTTCTTATCTAAAAAGGAGGCATTGTTTGTGCCCAGCTTTTTATTCACCATGTGTACGCTGGTACTAATAATGAAATTTAAATCTTTTCTGCATTCTATATTATTATTAATAAGTAAAAGTCATATATTAAATAAATCAATGTATTAATAAATTGCAGGCTATAGAATAATATTTTTAATCACATGTGGACACTGATATTAGTGGGAAGATGATTTTTAATTTGGCATATAAACACCTCCATTGGGGCAGTGCCTCACTTCCTTCATGTTTTCTTCAAAAAATTTGTTATATAAACATCATAACAATTGCAAAGAATACATACAACAATTGAAATCAATATATCATATACTCATAATGAATTTAATATAATATAACAATTATATATAAAAAATAAATATATTTGTAATAATTAACAAATATTTAATATTATATATAATATATTCATATTTAGTTTTAACTCAAACTCAAATCACTTGACATATTTATGTTTTTAAAATTTACTACAATCTATACTCTAACCTGCAAATATTTAATTTATTTTATGATTTTAAATAATAGCTGTTGCAATATCGTAATGGTCAATGATGGTTTGGACGAACCTATGTAATATTTTTAATTAATTTATTATACAACTATATTATATTTTAAAAATAATTCAAAAATAAATAAATAATCATATTCAAGCATCATGCTAGTTTGACCCAAAAATTAAATGCTTGGAGCATTTTAGAGAAATTAGGAAAGCAGGACTTTAATTTCTCCACAGCATCCTCTTAAATTACTGTTTATTCCTAAAAAAAATCCATGACTGTTTCTTATTTGATGACTTATCTAATGAGAAAAAGAAGATTTCAGGACAATAATTTCCCCTGCTCGCCATCTACAGTGGCCAGTGTTGTATTATCTCCTTTTCATTGCCCCTTCTACTCTTTTACTGAAATCTCAGAAATTTCTTAGAACTAGAAATATTTTAAGAGTTTATTGCAATTAATCACCATCAATATGCTTTCTCAACAAAGAGAAGGTGGGAGGCGAGGAGGGCATGAATAAATATTTGGCGTCCTTCATATGTCATTTCATTCAATGAAATAACACTTGTAACAATATCATGTTTAACAAATTATTAGGGAATGCAATGTGTATTACAAGTAAAAAAATATCTGAAGACCCAATTTAATATCTTTTGTTTGTATCATATTAAAGCATGAATGTATCAATGGCCTCATCACTACAAAAGAAAGGATATCTTCCGACGGTTTTTTTAGTCTCTACCGACGCTTTTAAGCATCGGCGAATTTCCAGCCCACGCACCCCGAAGCGTGGGTCAGACGTCGGGCAGGTGGGTGTGGGTCCGGTTTTTGCCGACGCTAAGAGAAAGCATCGGTAAAAACAGGAATTTCCCGACGCTTTTTTAGCGTCGGCAAAAACAACATTCGCCGACGCTTTAAAGTGTCAGAAAAGCCCAAAACAGTTTTGGGTTTTCGCCGATGCTTTAAAGTGTCGTTATAAACATTTTTTTTTTTTAAAATATTTTAAAAAATTTTTGAATCAGAGCCTCGATTCCTCCCCAATTTCCTCTCTGCCTCCTTCATCGCATCCCTCAGATCCCACAGATGCCCCATGCTCGCGCTCAGATCCATCTGCACCACGTCAAGGGGTCGACGCCGGCGATCGCCTCGATCTCCGCCAGCCCCGCCGCCGTCTCCACCTGGCACATCACTCCGTCTCCACCCGCGGACGCCGCGCGGCGGGAAACAGCACCGCTTAGAAAAGCTATAGAGGATGCCGCCATGCAAATGTGGCCTTTATGCCATACAAATGTTCGTCGGATTCACATGAAAAGCTGCAAGCTGTGGTCCGAGGCTGCACTTGCATTCTTGAAGATTTATTAAAAAAAAAAAAAGAAAACTTCACGCACACATAACCTAGGTTAGCTCATTAAAAGTGCTTTTTTTTTTTTGATAAAAGAGTGGATTTTCAATTAATTAGAATCCATGGGAAACGAAGGGGGACGCATACCAGGTAGCCGCGGTAGTAGGATTGGATGCGCACCGCCGCCTTCTCCTCCTCCTCCACCGCCGCCCCCGGCGACCCGTCGTCGTCGTTCGTGGCCTCCGGCGACGTCTCCGCCGGGAAATGCTCCACCGACACAATCTCCAGTGCCTCATTCCCCTCCAACTCCAGCTCCCTCTCCCTCTGCCTCTGTAAATTACAATCGGAAAAGGCCAAAAAAAAAATCAATTTAACCGCGAGCTCCGAAGAAGAAGGCGACAGAAAGGAGCCACGAGTCGCTGTGCACCGGCTCCTTTCTGTCGCTGTGTCCCTCGCGAAGTTGATCCCGAGCACCGGCTCGGGCAGCTCCCGCGGCACCTCCTTCGCCGGCAACGTCACCTCCCACATCCCTCCAGGATGCCCATACAAGCACAAGTTCTCCTTCTCTGCATCAAATCAACCCACACCCAAATCCCTCGATTCCAAGAACCAGATCCAACACCAAAACAACCCTGATCTCAAACTTCTACCGATCTTTACCAAAAAAAACAAAAAAAAACTCACCTGGATCGCACATCGCATAGAACTCATCGACATCTGAGGGTAGAACAGATCCCAAGAAAATATGAGAAAACAACCAAAAAAAAGTCGAAAAGATCGAGCAAAAGAGGGATTGGAGAAGGGTTTGGTCTCTGTACCTCTATCTCTATGAAGCAACCCCTTCCGACAGGGGTTGTTTGGAGGGGGGTCGTTGGCTTCCCTCCCTGCTTCGGCACCGGCACCGGAACCCCGTAAGCCCCACCCTCTTCCGGCAACCCGCGCACCGGCTCACCCGCCTCGCCGGCGACACCATCGCGGCGGCAGCATCAGCCTTGGCCGCCGGCCCCTCCGCACCTCCCCTCCCTGCTTCCGCTGCCGGATCCGGCGACCGAGCCAGGGCGGAGCTGGCTTTCTCGTGGCTGGAGCGGGAGGGCGGCGAGGGGGAGGGGTTTTGAGCGGCCCGTGGAGGGGAGAAGAGGCGATGGAGAGGGGTTTTTCAAGGGGTCGGGGGAGAGGGGGGAGAAGGTCATGGCAAGGAAAAGGAGCCCCATGGGAATGGGGTCTGATTGGCTTCCGACGACGCTTTTTAGCGTCGTCTTAGGCCTGCGATTACACCAACCCGCTGATCACGTATAAGCGTAGTTTTTTGCCGACGCTTTTTACAAGCGTCGCCACATTTAGACGTTAGACCGAAAATTGCCGACGCTTGTAAAAAGCGTTGGCAAAAAAGCATCGGTAAAACCGACTTTCCCTGTAGTGCATGCCATATATCATGGAGGTGATTTTTGGTAATAGCCCTACAAGCTTCGGCAAAAAAGCGTTGGTAAAACCGACTTTCCCTGTAGTGCATGCCATATATCATGGAGGTGATTTTTGGTAACATAGCCCTTCTCATCCAATGTGGAAATTTCCACCCTTCTCAAAGTCAATTCATGAAGATCTAATCCCCGCTGTTTTATTCTTGTTGCGGTTCATATATCTCTCTCAACTTGATCTCCATGTACCACCACCATGGGCATCCCAGCCCATCAGTCAATCTCCAACGTGGACTTGGTGAATTAAGTCTGAACACGCGGCAGATGATCAAGAGCTTCTTCTTCTTCTTCTTCTTCTTCTTTTTTTTTTTTTTTTTTTTTTTTTTTTTTTTTTTTTTTTTTTTTTTTTTTTTTTTTTTTTTTTTTTTTCTGACAGAGCCTCCAAATTGGTGAGCCGCGAAGAAAACAACTCAGTCAGCAGTACCATTTGCCTTTCTATAGACGTGCGTGGCCTGATGAAAGTCGCACTCCTCCAACAACCTACGAATTTCATATATCAACGCCAGTCCTCAACTATGCATTTCTGACCTCGGATCTACTTAATCACCGTGGCCGAATATGATCCAGAGCTTTTGAGATGAACCATCTTCAAATAAACATCCGGTACGACACCGATGAGAAGAGCCAAATTTCAGAGCCTACAAATCCTCAGGTATTAGGACGCTATCACCATTAACGACGAAAGAGAAAAGGCTCCATTTGTCGGTATGTCCCGGGAATAAATCCAATACCGTAATACAGGATCTGTGGTTTTGAAAATTTTGGATGAGGTTCGGAAGTAGAGATGGAGAGATGCGCGCGCAGAGAGAGAGAGAGAGCACAGAGAGAGAGAGAGAGAGACTTACAATGGTAGATTACGCTGTCAAGTAGGCCGAAACGGGTTCCACTTTTGAAAGCTAACGGCTTGTTGGCTAGGACATGAAGAGGCGACTCCCCCTTCTCGTTCATGGCGTTCACCAAATCTGGATAGCAGTTTATGATCTCCAAGGCCAGATCTATGCAGCACGAGCAGCACTCAAAATTAGGAACAGGGCTTCAATAATGTCGGCAATCCCGAGCTAGTTATTTTTGCAAATGCATCCACTACGATAAAGGAGGTATATGATCTTTAAAAAAGACATGGCCTAATCAACGCCAACACAAACACGATAGTCCTTTGTAATTTTAGGAGGATATTCCAATATTTCTAACTGCAGCTAATTAAATCTACCATTAAGTAGTACCTACCAAAATGCTCCGCGAAAATGGCATTGTGGAGGATGGTGTCGCCACCTTCCCTCCTGACACCTTCCCTCGGGACAGCAGGGGTTGGCTTGATGTGGGTATGATATAAATTCTCGTCCACGACAGACTGCAGGGCGAAGAAGGCTTTCTTCTGGCCGTGGCGCACAGCCTTGAAGAGGGGCGTCTCTTTGCGCCCGTTGTGAATCTCGACCACCATTTTGGGGTGCAACCTAGCCATGGCCAAGCACACACCCACCATCCCAAGAGCAGCGGCAATGTGGAGCGACGTGTCACCCCTCTCGTTCTGGATCGCCAGAATCTTCCGTATACGTTGCTCGTCCTCTGTCTTTTTCAGGCAGGCCACGAGAAGCATCACATTCTTCTCTACGCCGCTCGATGCGGCCAAGTGCGGCAAGGTATCCCCAGCCCAGGTTATCTTGGTTCCGTGGACCTTCTTGTCCTGGGCGTAGGCGATCTCCACGTTTTGCCACCTGCCCTGCATGGCACTCTTGAACAATTCTTCCTTGACGGCGTCGGGGACGTCCTGGGTCTTCTCGTCTTCCGTTTGGGGACGGATATGCATGTCTGACGAGCTCATTGGGAATCTCTAAGTGTGTAGTGGTGGGGGATGGTCGTTGCAGCAGCCTGAATACATTTAATAGGCGATGCTTGCCGGGCCCTATTTATAGGAGGGGCAGTAGTATCAAACTACCCTGGCTCCTGAATCCTGATCCTATAATTCATGCACCCGTGTGGTTGCTCCTTTTTTTTTTTTTTTTTTTTAAGACGGATTTTCATATAATACGTGTACGAATATACTCAATAAAATTAAAAAATTCTAACTCACGGAGAGCCAGTGGCAGCTCCCCCTCCCCCACCCAAAGGGTGTATCCTGAATGATGAGCCGCGAAGGCAGCCACCCAATCGGCTGCCCCATTGGCTTCTCTAAATACATGCTTGACCTGAACGGCCACCCCAACCCCACACATCATCCCTATATCCCGAACCAAGGGGTGGTCTGTGCCCTCGCCCTAGACTTGGGCATCGGGCCGTGCCGGGCCGGCCCGGCCCAGGCCCACCGGGCCAGAGGTCTAAACGGGCCGTGCTTGGCCCGGCCCGCTCAGCAGAGAACCGAAGCCCGGCCCGGCCCCAGGCCCGTCTATTGGCGGGCCAGGCCTGGCACGGCACGAGACAGGCCGTGCCTGGCACGGCCCGTCTCGGGCGCAAACGGGCCCTGCCAGGCACGGCCCGTCTGGAGAGTGGGGGAGAAAAATAGCCGTTTCCAATGGCTATTTTGGGATTTTTCCAAAAGTGCCCCTCCCAACAGTCCAAAAACGGCTAAATTGAGGGGTATTTTGGGAATTTTTTTTTTGGCTTCTATAAATACCCCTTTCCTCCCTCATTCTCACCACACCAAACCAACTATTCTCTCTTTCTCTACTACTATTATTTCTCTCTTCTAAAGTGCTCTTCTAGCAATTTAATTTTTAGTTTGCATTTAGCAACTGTTCAAGTGCTACACAAGAGGAGGTTCCTGTTGAGAAGAGAAGGTCACTCCTGTTGAGAGAACAAGAGGAAGCTCAGAATCTCGGCTCTGCCTCTGCCCTCCGACCCTCTACTCAATTCCTCCTTGTGGTTAGTTTTTATTTTTTGAATTCATCAATTTAGATATGTCATCTTTTGAGGAAAGTCATTTTGGCATTCCTCCTGTTTCTGAGGGAGAAGAAACTAATCCCCAACCCCATGTTCCTAGTTCCTCTAGAACTAGTAAACCGAGTGAAGATCAAACCTCTTCTCGTAAGAGGACTAGTGCTGTATGGAATGAATTTGATAGAGTTATGGTTGATGGAGTCTGGAAAACTAAATGTAAAAAATGTGCCAAACTTTATAGTTGTAGCAGTAGTGGGGGAATAGGGCATTTAAAAAGACATCAAGAGAGTCATAGGATGCATGATTCTCATGCTCAAACTCAAAGTACCCTTAATATATAAGGGGGATTACTTGTAGGTAATTTTGCATATAATCAAGAAAATCAAAGAAAAGCACTTGTAAAATGGATAGTTAAGGATGAATTACCTTTTAGTTTATGTGAATCTTTTAATTTTGAAGAATATGTTCAATTAAACCTACAACCTGCTTACAAAAGAACTAATAGGCGTACATTTAGAAGAGTAGCTATGACTAACTTTTTAGCAATGAGACAAAGTTTAATTGAAACACTTTCTACTTTAAATGTAAAAATTTTATTAACTTCTGATATTTGGTCAGCATCTGTAGGTAGTAATTGTTTTATTGATATTACTGCTCATTATATTGATAATGATTGGCAATTAAATAAACGTATTCTTGCTTTTCGTGCTTTTGATTTTCCACATTCTGGGCAACAAATTTCAAATGTCATTTATCAAACTGCATGTTCATATAATATTAATGATAAAATTATGTCTATTACTTTTGATAATGCATCTAATAATAATTCTGCTGTTACATTATTAAAAGACTCATTGCATCCCATGTTAGATGGAAATTTATTGCATATTAGATGTGCATGTCATATCTTAAATCTTTCTGTTCAAGCTGGCATGGGCATGATTCAAGATGTGATTTCAAAAATTAGAAATGCAGTTTCTTTTATTCATGCTTCAAGATCAAGACTTCAAGAATTTAAGGAACTATGTATAAATCATGGTAAATATTTTAAAAAATTTAAACTTGATGTAATTACTCGTTGGAACTCAACATATAGCATGATACATGATGCATACCCATATAAAAATTTATTAAGTGCATATATTAATGATCGTGGATTAGGCTTTACATTGACTGAAACTGATTGGAATAAAGGAAAAATTTTGGAAGATTTTTTGCTTAGTTTTTATAATGCAACCAATGTTCTTTCTGGTATTTATTATCCAACTTCATGTTCATTTTTACAACAAGCATATATAATTAGTCAAAAATTTGCAGAACATAGATATGATGATGTTTTAATGCTATTATTGACCAAATGGAATCTAAATGGAATGAGTATTGGGACAAGATATGTCCTATGCATAACTTAGCTGCTGTATTTGATCCAAGAGTTAAATTGAATGGCGTGCTAATTTTACTTGATGCATACTGTGAAAATATGATTCAAGATCCTGAACCTGCTAAAAATGAGGTAAAACAACTTCTTTATGATATTTATGCTATATATGATGAAAAAATTCGTGGATCTAGATTCTCCGTACAAAGCTCTATTTCTTCTTCTAGTAGTTCTCGTTCGTCATCTATTTTTTCATTCATTGCACAAAGAAAACACACACATGCTTCAAGTTTATCTTCATCTTCTTCATCTTTAAGTAGTGAACTAGAATTTTTTTTACAAAATGATCTTCAGTCTGCATATGATGAAAATCAAATAGAGAGTCTAGATGTATTATCTTGGTGGAAGAGTGTTAAAAATCAATATCCTGTTATGTCTGCAATTGCACGCGATATTTTAGCTGTGCCGATGTGCACGGTAGCATCGGAATCCGCTTTTAGTGCAGGTCGGCGTGTTCTTGACGAAAAGAGAAGTAGGATGACGGGCGAAACGGTTGAGATGCTTCTCTGCTTCAAAGATTGGTTGGATGTTGAGGCAAGACTTCAAGATAAAGGTGGACATAATACAACATCCTCTGATGATGATGATACAAACACTACTGAAGAGTGAATACTGATTCACTGAATCACTGATGATTAGTAAGATTTCTTAATTTTTTATAATTGTACATTTTTATTTTTTTAATTGTTAAAGTGAGTCATCTCTATTTTTTCTCCTTTCTTATTGTATTCTGGAGGTCAGACCAAGGTCCAAACCTCCCTTCATATACCATTTTGATTTAAATTAATAAACTGGTAGGGGTCTATGCCAAACCCCCCACCATTAACGTGGCTTTATATTAATAAATTCTTAATTTTCAATATTTATTAATTTATTAAAAAAAATTTATGAAGCATTTATTTTAATGGAGACGGGCCGTGCCTGGCCCGGCCCAGGCCCGGACCGGGCCTGGCCCACGGGCCAGCCCGGCCCAGGCCCTTATGGGCCGTGCCGGGCTGGCCCGCGGGCCGTGCCGGGCTCGGCCTGCGGGCCAGAAACCCGTGACCCAGCACGGCCCCCTTGAGTGGGCCGTGCCAGGCACGGCCCGGTACTGTAGCTAGCGGGCCGTGCCAGGCATGGCCCGCTTCGTGCCGGGCCGTGGGCGGCCCGGCCCAGTGCCCAAGTCTTCCTCGCCCCTCAGCTCCTCCTGAATCCAACTGATAACTGTGGCTGAGTCGCCCTCCAAAATAATCGAGCCAGCCTGCAAAGCCTACCTCGCATATCGAAGACCCGCCCAGGCAGCTCGTAACTCTGCCCCGGGAACCGACGAGCCGAACAACTGACAGCCACCTGCTGCCACCACTCTGGAGTGCGGGTCCCGTATCACAAAGCCCGCACCACCTCGCGCGCCTCCATCCAGAACCGATCCATCGAAGTTGACCTTGAGGAAACTCGGGGGTGGGGGTTCCCAGGTGAAGAACACCATCTGAGAAGCTGCCGAAGCAGAAAGAGAACCCCAGGTGTCCCGAGCTATCAGAGGTCCATCTGAAGAAGATCTGATCTCCAATGCTTGTACGCACGCTAGCTCCGCCACAAACCTCGGTGACACCCTGCGCTCACCGAGGGTGCGACCGTTCCTTGCCAGCCAGATCTGATGTGCTGTGCAGGTCGCTCGAATAGCCTCCTAACATGTCCGAGGGCGGACCAACCACTGCTGCATCATCTGTAAAAACTGAGGCCTCCCACGCCAGAGCTCCTGCGGGAGCCCTGCCCACTGCCATGCCGACCTCGCCCACGTACACTGGAAGAGCACGTGGTCGACCGACTCCTCAACTCTGCATGTCCCGCACTCCGCAGGGATCTCCCATCCTCGCCTACTCAGCGCTGCTCTCGTCGGAAGACGGTCCCACGCCACCTTCCATAGGAAGAGTGCAGCCCTCGGGTGAAGCCCTGACCTCCAAATCCAAGTGTAGTCCTGCCCTGGCTCATGCTCCTGCTGGATAACACCGGCGAGATCTCCCAGTCGGACCCTGGATCGGCATGAGGTGCCCCAAACCCTGACATCAGGCCCCCCACAACCTGGCACCGGAAGAGACCGGATCCTCTCAGCTAGGTATCCCCCGAACAGCTGACGTAACCTGGCATCATCCCATGCAGACTCTCCTGGGGCCAGAAGATCAAAAACCCGCAGTCCCTCCGCAGCCGCAGCATCGATCATGGTCGGCCAGCACCTCAGTGGGACAGTGTCCACCCATGGGTCCGCAGTCACATCAATACTCCGCCCATCGCCGACTATCCACCTGGTGTTTGCCGACACCGTCGGCACGTACCTCCCAATCTCACGCCACATGAAAGAGACTCGCCGCCCACTCCATGCCACCTCTGAGCCCTCGTGTCCATATCTGGCAGCCATCACCTGACTCCACAGCCCGTGTGGCTCTAGCAGGAACCGAGCTGCATGCCGAGTAATGAAAGTCTCGCGATGCTCCAGCAGGGACTGCACCCCGAGACCGCCCTCACTGGTAGGCCGGCAAACGTGCTCCCAGGCTACCAGATGCACCCCGCGGCCTCCGCCATGTGACCCCCACAGGAAGCATCGCAGCAGTCGCTCGACCCTCCGTAAGGTCGTCTTCGGAACCACAGTGTTGGCCATGAGATAAACTGGCATGGGCCCCAACACTGATTTGATCAAGGTCAGTCTCCCCATCATAGATAGGGAAGCTGCTCTCCATCCCTCCAACCTGCTCTCTACCCGCTGCACCAGGCTGGAGCACTCTGCCACCCATAATCTGCGGCCTGTGATGGGAACTCCCAGGTAGGTCAATGTCTCCTCCTGCTCAGGTATCTGCAGAATCCCACGAATCTCTTGTCTGACCCTGCTCGCCGTACTCGGACTGAAGTGAACAGCTGACTTTTGGAAGTTAACTCTCTGACCCGACGCCATGCAGTAATCCGCTACCACCCTATGAAGGACCCGTGCATCAGAAACCCGCGCCCTGGCCAAAAGAAGACAATCGTCAGCGAAAAGTAAGTGAGAAAGAGGACTAGCCCCCGGGGCGGGAACATAGGCCTCCAGCTCCCTGCGGGCACACACCCTCTGCAAATCACGAACAAAATGTCAGCACAAAGAATAAACAAATAAGGTGATAAAGGGCATCCCTGACGCAGCCCCATGGTGGACTCAAAGAAAGGAGAAGGTGTGCCATTGACCAAAATCGAAAACTTTGGCCCCCTGACACACCCCAGGACCCAACCGATCCACTGCCTATGGAATCCGTATGCCTCCAGTGCCTGTTGAAGAAATCTCCATCTGATCCTGTCATAAGCTCTCTCCATATCCAGTTTAATAGCCATCAGGCTATGTAGCTTTGATGCTCGCTGAAGGTCCCACATCATCTCCTGGGCCAGCAGAACATTATGGGAAATGTTTATGCCAGCTATAAATACCCCCTGCTCCTGACTGATGATGCCAGGCAAAAGGGGCTTCATCCTCCGAACCATAATTCTGGCCACTACCTTATACAAGGTTGTACACAAACTAATGGGTCTGAAGTGACAGGGCTCCGCCGTCTCCTGACGCTTCGGAATGAGCGTGATGAAGGTAGCCTTCCAATCTTCCGGCATCACCGCCTGGGAGAAGAAGCACTGAATAGCCTCTACCACCGCTGTCGGAATAATACCCCAATATCGTTCAAAAAAGAACGGGGGGAACCCATCTGGTCCAGGAGCCTTGTCTGGAGCCAAATCCCAGACTGCCTCCTGTACCTCCTGTGCCGACACCGGTCAGACCAGGGCTGCGTTCTCATCATCCTCGATCCTCACATCCACCCTCGGAGGAGGGAGGGGGTTACCATCGTCGGAATCCTCCTCCTCCGTCCATCTGGTGCGGAAGAAATCCAACAAGATCTGACGAATGGAGGGCTCACCTTCCACCCGATGTCCAGACCTATCTCGCAGCGAGTGGATCGTGCTCCGCTGCCTCCGAATAATCGTAGTCCGGTGGAAGAAACTAGTGTTGCGGTTACCCTCACGCACCCACTGGACTCGAGATTTCTGTCGCCAGAAGATCTCGTGCTGTCGTAATAGAGAATGGTGAGTCGCTAGGAGCCCCCGAAGGTCACCCATATCGTTCATCGAAAGCGTACCTTCCAGATCTTCTTTCGACTGCAACGTGGTGATCGTGGTCTCAACCCCCTCTACTCTCCGGAAGATATTGCCCACAACCTCGCGGTTCCATCGCCGGAGACGCCTCTTGGCCAACTCTAGTTTGCGCGACACCCGGTGCATAGCATCTCCACGCACCGGGAGGCGCCATGCATCACGTACAATATCCCAGGACTGGGGGTACGATAGCCAAACCTTCTCAAGACGGAAGGGGCTGTAATGCCTAGGTCCTAATGATGTGGAAATCAGCAGGGGGCAGTGGTCCGAGGCGATCCGAGGTAAGTGACTAACCCTGCAGGTACTCTTGAAGGCACAAAGTTTCATCAAGTTACACCGAGCTCTCATTGCGTCATCCCTCATTTACTAAACTTTTGTAAGCCGGAAGTGGAGGCGCCGAATGTTTGAATTTTGGCAAGGAATGTTACATACGTCACCTTTTGGTAAAGGAATGTTTGCTCTTGTGCACGTACCATATGTAGGTGAATGATACGTTAATATAGTATCTGACCAGCAAAGATCAAATAAGAATAGAAACATAGGGGAGTTGTCTGCGTTATCAGTAATAAGACGCGGCCAAAAGCTCAAAGCCTGCTACAAAACCTACTGCACAACTCGAACTTTGTTTAGATAATCAAAATTAATTCATTAGTTAATTACTGTCATTTTCAAGTCCCTGCTACCAGAATTTAAGAGTACTGTATTTTGATCGAAGAAGCGGAGCATGGAAGGTATTTTGCTGCTGCTTCGATTCAGTGGGAACTTTATTTCCAAGTCCTTCTGCGACGCTTGGTGGGCGAAAACATTGGTGTTTTGCAGATGCTGAAAGAAACTAGAAATTTAACATGGGCTACGCATTAGTTAGAATGTAACTGCATTGAACTCAATGCTACGAGGAAAACCCTGATACAATCAGCGAGAGGAATCAACCAAGTGCGACCTAATATGTCAGAAAAACGACAAAATTTTAAGATAGCCAATCATAATGTCATCACTTGAAACTCTACTCTGACCTATCAAAGTGTTGATCTACCAAGATGTTTTGTAGATATTTAAATCACATAAAAGAAAATCTAACAATTAATAAAATAGTGGTAAGAAAATATCTGGCCTGTGAGGTGTGAGAGGCACGCCAAAAGACGCACTGTCCTAAAACCGTTGTTGCCTCCCCACGTGCAGGTATTGGCGGTCAGCGACGGCTCCAAGATACAACCCAAACGGCTCACAGCGGGCCTAATCTACAGTGCACGTCTGTAGTAGGCAGATTACCTAGTCTATATCGGTTGCCCAATGATATAGAAAATTGTAAAAGAGAGAATGGTGGTAGAGAGAAACAATGAGAGGAAGAAGAAGGATTTTTTATTGTATTTTTTGTTAGATACAAGGAATGGCTCTTTTATAGGCCTTTTGTCATCCAACCATAACGGTTGAATACTTATGGCCTCATTAAGGCCATAATGAAAGATAATGGGAAGTTTTGAAACTTCCAAATGGAATTTGAAAAACTTAAAGATTATAACAACTCTTTTTTAAAAAATTTTGGGGTTACAAATCTTTTTTATTTACACCTCTTTAAAACTTTTCAAAATTTATTCAAATTCCAACAGTCCCCCACAAGTTTCAAAACTTTATAAAATCATATACATATATATAGAGAGAAATTTGGGCAGCTTTATACTATGCAATGGGTGCAGGTGTCTTCCGGACTTGAACCTACACTTAGTGTTGACAGTTCTAACCTGAAGGATCATAGTGAACTAAGTCTTGAACTAGACCCTTTGGACCAGATTTTAACATGCCACACACATAGTATTGATATAGACTTGGTGCGGGTTAGCGCTATTTATGGCCATGCGCTGAATCTTGATTCTCATGAGAGTTATTAGAGAACAGCCCAATTCTCACGGTCGCGGCCTCACGACAACTCTCATTTAGGTGAGTCCTCCAAGAATACATGTGACCTGTATCCTGCAGGAGTATGCCTGCCTCGGGCTCATTCAGGGTAACACCCTTCCTAACGTCACATATCAAAGCACTATTGCCATAGGGATGAGCAGGAGACTCTCTCCTTAAAAGTAGTGCTGAAATGAGTCACGCAATATGGATTGTTTCTACCCATTGAACCTTCTTCATGGGATCTCCAATCATAAAGGTTGGGTTACCTCCCTAGGTGACTCCCTTATGGGCTTAAGCCCATCCCCCTCGACAAATCAATGACAGCTTTCTTAGAAAGAGCTTTGGTTAGCTGATCAGCTATATTTTTCTCAGACTTTACAAATTCCAAAGATACAATATTCTTATTCAATAGGCTTTTAACTGATTTGTACCTCACTTGCAAATGTCTATTCATTTTTTTATTAGTATGTGCCTGCCTTACTAACTCTATTACTGCCTTACTATCACAATGTATGAAAATGGCAGGCATGGGTTTATTGACTAAAGGCATGTCAAGCATCAAGTTCTTAATCCACTCAGCCTCAGAGCAAGTTGTATCTAAAGCTATAAGTTCTGACTCCATAGTACTCCGAGAGATAATAGTTTGTTTCTTAGATCCCCAAGATATTGCTGCTCCACCCAAAAGAAATACATACCCTGAAGTGGACTTTACATCCATATTGTCTGTTATCCAATTCGCATCACTATACCCTTCAACTACATTCGGAAATCCCTTATAACACAATGAGTATTCCATGGTTCCTCTAAGATATTTAAAGACTCTCTCTAAAGCAATCCAATGATCTTTGTTAGGATTATGAGTATATCTACTAAGTCTCCCAATAGCATATGCTATATCAGGCCTAGTTTTATTTGCTATGTATAACAATGATCCAATCATTTGTGAGTACTTCAGTTGAGATACTGGTTCACCATTATTTTTCTTCAAATGCACATTTAGATCATATGGTGTTGATATAGATTTGCAATCAAAATAATTAAACTTTTTTAACATCTTTTCTATTGTACTGGTTTGATTAAGAGTAATTCCATTAGGTGTTCTTTCCAACTTCATTCCTAAAATTACATAGGCTTCTCCTAAATCCTTCATGTCAAACTTTCTAGAAAGATAAGACTTAACATCATTTACTATCTCCAAATTTGTCCCAAATATTAATATATCATCAACATAAAGACATAAGATCACATGTTCTCCATTACTCTCTTTGTAGTACACACATTTATCATATTCATTAATCTTAAAGTCATATTCTAAGATCACCTTATCAAACTTCTCATGCCATTGCTTAGGAGTTTGTTTTAAACCATACAAGGATTTAACTAACTTACAGACCTTATGTTCTTGACCTTTAACTACAATACCTTCAGGTTGCTCCATATATATCTCTTCATTTATGTCTCCATTTAGAAAGGCAGTCTTAACATCCATTTGATGAATCACTAGATTATGCACTGATGCTAAAGCAACTAAAATTCTAATCGTAGTTATCCTAGATACAGGTGAATATGTATCAAAGTAATCTATTCCTTCCTTTTGTGTAAAACCTTTAGCTACTAGTCTAGCTTTGTACTTGTCTATGGTTCCATCAGGTTTTAACTTCTTCTTGAACACCCATTTACACCCAATAGCTTTATTTCCAGGAGGTAAATTAGTTAACTCCCAAGTGTTATTTTGAATAATAGACTCTATCTCACTTTGTATAGCTTCCTTCCAAAATGGAGCATCTAAAGAAAACATAGCTTCCTTATAGGTAGTAGGATCTCCTTCTGTTAAAAAGGTATAAAATTCGTCTCCAAAATTTTTCTCTATTCTAGACCTTTTACTCCTTCTTAACTCTAATTGTGTTTCTGGTTCCTTAGATGCACTTGTACTAGTGGAAGGTTTATCATTAGTAGATGATTTATCTATTACTTGGTGTGAAATTTTATTTTTATAAGGAAATATATCTTCAAAATAGGTAGCATCTCTAGATTCTATAACTGTGTTGTTTGAAATTTCACTAATCTCAGAGTTTATAACTAAGAATCTATTGGCACTACTATTTTGAGCATACCCTATAAAGACAGCATCTATAGTTTTAGGCCCTATTTTCTTTCGCTTAGGCTCAGGGATTGCTACTTTAGCTAAACACCCCCACACTTTCAAGATTTTAAGATTAGGTGTTCTTTTCTTCCAAATTTCGTAAGGGGTCTTATCATTATCTTTCACAGTTACTCTATTCAATATGAAACATGCAGTAAGAATTGCTTCTCCCCACAAATTCTCAGGTAGCCCAGAACTTATCAACATCGCATTAACCATATCCATTAAAGTTCTATTCTTTCTTTCAGCTACTCCATTAGATTGAGGAGAGTATGGCGGAGTTATTTCATGTACTATTCCATATTCCTCACAGAAGATGCTAAAATTAGTAAGGGTATACTCACCTCCTCTGTCGGATCTGAGTTTCTTAATCTTTCTTTCTAATTGATTCTCTACTTCGGTCTTATAAATCTTGAATTTATTAAACACCTCATCTTTAGTTTTTATTAAGTACACATAGCAAAATTTCGAACAATCGTCTATAAAAGTCACAAAATACTTATTTCCTGCTCTAGTAGGTGGTCTGTTCGAATCACATACATCACTATGTATGAGCTCTAAGAGTTGAGTGTTTCTTTCTACAGACTTATAAGGCCTTTTAGGTTGTTTGGCTTGTACACACACTTCACATTTATGCTTAAAGTTTAGATTGGATTTAGGGACTAAATCTAGATCCATCATTCTTTTAATTTTCTTTAAGTGTACATGTCCCAATCGTTCATGCCATACATTAGAAGATTCAACATTGAAAATACTTGAAGAGATAACTTTAACTTCTGAAAGTACATTTAATTTAAACAACCCCTCACTAATAAATCCTTTCCCAACAAATACATTATTTTTTGAAATTACAACTTTATTGGATTCCATAACAACCTTGTATCCTTGTTGGACTAAGGATGACCCACTAACTAAATTTCTTCTGATTTCTGGAATATGTCGCACTCCTTTCAAAGTTAAGATCTTTCCAGATGTCATCTTCAAATCTATGTCTCCAACTCCAAGCACACGTGCAACAGAGTCATTACCTAATGTTACACTTCCTCCACTTGATTTCTGATAAGTTTTAAAATAACCATGATCAAAACAAATATGTACATTAGCTCCAGAATCTAACCACCAATCTTTATTTCCATAAGTAAAATTAATAGAAGAAGAACTAAAGTTATACCTAAAGGATGGCTCAGCTGAATTCTCTTGATCCATCAACATATAGACTTGAGCCTTTGGATCTCTTTGATAGTGATTTGACTTGGGCTTCGGCTTATACTCCTCAGTCTTCTTGAAGAAGCAATCTTTCGCCATGTGATTAGTTCTCCCACAAACAAAGCATAGCCTTTTCTCACTTCCTTTGCCCTTGAATGTTTTATTATTATTATTATTACGGTATTGGAAGTTTTGGTTTTGGTTAGAACGATTGTGGAACCTATTATTTTTCTTGAAGTTCTTACCCCTATGTTGGAAATTATTTCTCTTGTAAAAATTCTTAATATTATTTTCAACTAGGTTCACCTTAGGAGTCTTTTCATCCTCTTTCTTAGTATTGGCTCTATGTTTTTCCTCAACTCTAAGAGAGTTTATGACTTGGGTTAAGGTTAACTCTCCTTGTTTATGCCTAAGGGTCCTAGCAAAATCATTCCAAGATGATGGCAACTTATCTATAAGACATGAGACTTTAAAATCTTCACTAAATTTGGTTCCCTTTTTCTCAACTCCTCTCAGAAGTTCTTGATACTCATGAATTTGATCTCCCACTAGTTTATTGTCTACCATTTTATAACTATTAAAATTTGAGACAGTAAACCGATCAATGCCAGCATCTATCATCCCATATTCAGCCTCTAAAGCATCCCAAAGTTCTTTTGCACTTGAGGTAGTGGCATGATACACATCATAAAGGTGGTCAGACAAAGCACTAAGTATTCTATTATAGCAGTGGTACTCTACTTGCTTATTAGTCATTTGTGAAGGTAACTCTTGATTAGACGGTGGTTCCTCTATTGCAGATACAAGTCCTAACACAGTCAACCAATATTTAAGTTGTCTTTGCCACCTACGAAAATTTTGTCCACTAAATTTTTCAGGCTTAATACTATTAGCTTCTTCCATATTTGCCATTCTAAATTTTAAACTCTAAGTTTTTAAAGTTTAAAAAGGGCAGTAGAGTATTCAACTGTGAGGAAAAATAATAACAATAATGTCACTAATGAATAAATTTAAACAAGATGTTCCTAAGAGTATCTCTTAATAATATACTATGTAACAATAACTTTACTAATAATTGTAAAGGAAAACAACCCTAATGTCACCAATTAGATTTAATACTTATATCTTCACCAAAACTATTTTTTTTTTTAAATCAGAACAGTAAACTTTTTTTTTATATATATTAAATAGTAAACTGTTTTTTTTTAAAGCAGTAAACTATTTTCTTAATTAAAAACAGTAAACAATTTTCTATATTAAAACAATAAACTGTTTTTTTTTTTAACAGTAAATTGTTTTCTTTGATTAAATAGTAAACTGTTTTTTTTTCTATTAAACAGTAAACTGTTTTTTTATTTAAAACAGTAAACTGTTTTTTTTAATTAAACAGTAAACTGTTTTTTTGTTGAAACAGTAAACTGTTTTTTTGTTGAAACAGTAAACTGTTTTTTGTTGAAACAGTAAACTGTTTTTTTTTTTTAACAGTAAATTGTTTCCTTTGATTAAACAGTAAACTGTTTTTTTTTATTAAACAGTAAACTGTTTTTTTTATTAAAACAGTAAACTGTTTTTTTAATTAAACAGTAAACTGTTTTTTGTTGAAACAGTAAACTGTTTTTTTGTTGAAACAGTAAACTGTTTTTTTTTTTTTTAACAGTAAATTGTTTTCTTTGATTAAACAGTAAACTGTTTTTTTTGATTAAACAGTAAACTGTTTTTTTTTTATTAAACAGTAAACTGTTTTTTTATTAAAACAGTAAACTATTTTTTTTTTGATTAAACAGTAAACTGTTTTTTTGTTAAAACAGTAAACTGTTTTTTTTATTAAAACAGTAAACTGTTTTTTTAATTAAAACAGTAAACTGTTTTTTTTTAATTAAAACAGTAATCTGTTTTCTTGATCAAAACAGTAAACTTTTTTTTTATTAAAACAGTAAAACAGTAAACTGTTTTTTTTTAATTAAAACAGTAATCTATTTTCTTGATCAAAATAGTAAACTTTTTTTTATTAAAACAGTAAAACAGTAAACTGGTTTTTTTTTTAATTAAACAGTAAACTGTTTTTTTTATTAAGCAGTAAACTGTTTTTTTTTATTAAACAGTTTAATATTAAAATTGAGAATCTAAAGCTAAACTATATATATATTATTATTTAAAGTGTATTCAGCAATGATTTCTATCAAAGATGAACAAAAACAGTGTTCAACTATGCATCTTGCAGAATATATAAACATATAGATGAAACAATATAACAACGGTTTTAGAATGTTGATCTACCAAGATGCTTTGTAGATATTTAAATCACATAAAAGAAAATCTAACAATTAATAAAATAGTGGTAAGAAAATATCTGGCCTGTGAGGTGTGAGAGGCACGCCAAAAGACGCACTGTCCTAAAACCGTTGTTGCCTCCCCACGTGCAGGTATTGGCGGTCAGCGACGGCTCCAAGATACAACCCAAACGGCTCACAGCGGGCCTAATCTACAGTGCACGTCTGTAGTAGGCAGATTACCTAGTCTATATCGGTTGCCCAATAATATAGAAAATTGTAAAAGAGAGAATGGTGGTAGAGAGAAACAATGAGAGGAAGAAGAAGGATTTTTTATTGTATTTTTTGTTAGATACAAGGAATGGCTCTTTTATAGGCCTTTTGTCATCCAACCATAACGGTTGAATACTTATGGCCTCATTAAGGCCATAATGAAAGATATTGGGAAGTTTTGAAACTTCCAAATGGAATTTGAAAAACTTAAAGATTATAACAACTCTTTTTTAAAAAATTTGGGGGTTACAAATCTTTTTTATTTACACCTCTTTAAAATTTTTCAAAATTTATTCAAATTCCAACACAAAGTTCAAGCGCTCATTGCGTTATCCCTCATTTACTAAACTGTTGTAAGCCGGAAGTGGAGGCGCCGAGTGTTTGAATTTTGGCAAGGAATGTTACATACGTCACCTTTCGGTAAATACAATACTGCAATCCATTCTCCGTGATAAAATGTAATAGTAAACACCTTAATGTGGTCTTCTAGGATAAAGGTCGCTGGTCACGCTTCGCGAGAAGTTGCTTTTGAACATTCAACCTCTTACAAGCTGGGAGGTTCCTGATCTACCACGAGCATCTTTCTTTGGCGAAAGATTAATAAAGGAAAATTCAAAGCAACATAGAAGAACGCAAAATAGTGGCAGGTAGCTCTTTAAGTTACCGAGCTCGTCGGTGATGCAGCTGTTAATGGCAATAAAATAGTGAGTTTGAAGTCCTTTTGCGAGTGATTCGTCATTCCAAAGCAAAACTATACTTTTTTTTTTTGAAAGGAACGTTCCAAAGCAAAACGTAATGATTTAAGAAATGTGCAGGCAGCGCTTTAAGCAAATGAAGTGCGCTTATGGATCATGCATGATTAGTGGCCCACTTGCGATGTACATGATAGGACGTCAAAAACAGTGCTTCCATACATCTCGAAGTGTGATGCGAGGACCCAAACTTCTTCAGGTTGGACCGAACCCTTGTCCTATCACACTTGGGCAACAGCTGGTTCCAAAATGAAAGATTATAATAGAGTGATGAATAACTTTAATTTGATGCGTAGTTTAGAGGCGTCAAAGTTGATTATGTTTTAAATTCTTGTTGTTCAGGAATGTCAAAATCGTGATAGCAGACCCAACATTTTTAACGTATATGACGTGACATAGACCAATATTTTTTAATCATTAACATAAACTATTGGCTTCCTATTAAATTCTCTCCCTATACGCATTTGTGCGCACACTCACAAACACATATGCATGCTAACAATCATAAAATATTTTAAAAAATAAAAAAAATAAAGAAATTAGCTCTAGAAATATAAAATATGTAGGGCATGCATAAATATTGTCATATGAAAAAATGCAGGACCTTACAATTTATTTGGCTTATATTTCCATAGAGGAAATCTCCTTCACCTAGAGTTGTTTCAAAAATCTAGTTAGAGTGAAATAAGAGTATCTTGTGAAATAGTTGATCCTTTTTCTTGCCCCAAACCAAAAGGAGCCTAATGTTACTGGATTATGTGAAAAAGTCCAAGAAAAATAATGGAATACAATTTTGAATGAGTAACCTTGAAGATGCAATGATGGTGCCCAAATAGTAATATTTAGTGTTGTTTTGTAAAACATCTATATAATTATTTATCTTGCAAGAAAACTTGAATTCATTTTTTGTCGTGCAAAATACATATTTAGAGATCCTTCTAAGATTTTACCTCTAGATCTACGTATGAAGCTAATAATACATATTTACTAAGCATCTTATGCACATTTGTCGAATGCCCAATGTGTATGTTTTGAATATCTCATATATATTTGTTTGGACTATAACTAACCTCATTCTTATAACCATGAGCACAATCGTCATCAACATTATAATTTATCATTATGCAAGGAAATAAATATGTTTTTTTTCTTGAAAAGTCGATAATTAAGTAGATTATTTTTGTAAAATCCACTGATATTTAAGTGCTGCAGCAATATGTAACTCCTTAATATGCAAAAATTACATGCAAACAAGATATTGTTTAATTTGTTAGAGCATGATATGTATCATATAGATAGACAATCAAATGAATGATTAAATAAGTAAATAAATAAATAAATAATTCCAAGCATCACTCTTTCTCCTATCTTTGCTTCCTCTTGTGTTGAGTTCCAAGCTTTCTGCTGCAGTCCTCGTTTGCTGCAGGCACGGACCCACTCTCACCGCCAACAATGAACCTTGCTCAAGTATTCCTTCTAGAGAGGTTTAAGCTGCACCATTCTGAAAAAAAAAGTATTCTAGTGCACGAGACTCCCACGTATACAAGAGTTGAAGAGGATACCCCTTTATATAAAGAGGTTATTTCTATGTCTTGAACCTATAACTCTCATGTCACAATGGCAATCTTACAATTGTTCTAAGACTCACCCTCTCTAAGCTATGGTGTTCTGAAGTAAGTCAAAAATTACATATGTTTGATCACTCAATCTCTTGATAAGAAACCAATAGAACAATGATCTGATCCAAAAAAAAGAAGATTTTTCTCAACCCATCTGTTAGAAGTATGCCCTAGAAGCCAATTTTGGCGGATGCATTATAATTGTTTTGGAACATAAAATTTGTACTTGACCTTTTTATTGATTAATAAAATTGGACATTTTGTTCATTCATGTTATTATGTGCCCATGAATTGTCCTAGGAATTAATAAGATAATAACACATATTCTCAAGAGTTGAAAATTTAAGACATGTGTCATTAGGTAATTAATTTCTGAATTGCTCTTGATAGATGGATCATCACGAAGGATGGTGATCGATCCGATAAGATTAGTGCACATATCACTTTTCTTGATGGACGAGTCTTGAATCCACAGTATGGAGAAATTGGAGTGATTGTGCAAGTACTTGCTAGAGAACGAGGGTACTAAATATGACCAAAACAAGAAGTCACTTGGATATCTATCCACTTATCAGTGACTTACTTGATGCTGCAGTTGTATGACTAGTACTTAGACCTGCGATGCCTTAACTAATCATAGTGAGGTTGCTGTAGTTTGATGAGCACATAAATATGGATCCTACGGGTCCTTATGGTACATATTGGCTACAGTAGGTTTACTATCGGATTAGAGTTGTATCTAAATAGGATCTATCGACCTTGATAGATTAGGAGTGATCTTATGTGATTTATGAGACTAAGTTCGAAAGACCTTGGCCAGGGCAGTTTTGAAAAAAAGTTTTCCAATCTCGAACTTGAGTTAAATAAATTTGACATAAGACAGACGATGGGGTTTGATGAGTTATCCATAACCTCCGTCTTGTCGAGATCCATAATAGAGGTACTGTATTATGCGCTAACTGCACCTAGAGGTTCATTTATTCCATTATGCTGGGTTGCCACTATATGCTGCTAGGTACTATTAGTAGATTATGAGGCATTCACTTAATGATCAGTGAATCCTCAAGAGAAGAGTTGAAATTGTTTCAACCCATTGAAAGGAGTTTCAAAGATATTATGATAGAGATCACAATATATCTCACTACTAGACAAAATAGAACTTATGGAGTCACACACATTAGAGATTTTGATCATTCCGACCGTTGGATTATGATTTAGAATCGCAATAGATCTTGATTGTCAATTTGATTGACAATTGGTTTAACCCACTAAGAGTTAGTGAGTTAAAGAAGAAGAATTTGCAATTAGATTGCAATTTTGATTGATTCGATTGAGCTTAATCAATTAGAACTTCTTATTAGATAAGGAACTTAATTCATGAAGTCCAATTTGGATCCTCATTGGATTAGGATTCATTTGAATCAATTTGGAAGATACATTGGGTCCTAATTGGATTAGGATTAAATCAAACAAGATGGATCACATGGTTTCTGATTAGATTAGAAAATCATAGCATGGAAGGAAGGGTTCCTTCATGCGTGTGAAAGGGGAAACAAGGGAGGGGCGTGCGCCTCTATTAATTCCTGAATTGCTCCTGATTGATGGATCATCACAAGAACGATGATCGATCCACTGAAATTAGTGCACAGATCACTTTCTTTGATGGACGAGTCTTGAGTCCACAGTGTGGGACATTGGAGTGATTGTGCAAGTGCTTGCTAGAACAAGGGTACTGAGTGTAACCATAGTAAGTAGTCACTTGGATGTCTATCCACTTGTCAGTGACTTACTTGATGTTGCAGTTGTATGACTGATCTTTTGACCTGCGATGTCTCGGCTATTCACAGTGAGGTTGCTATAGTTTGACGAGCATATAAACATGGGCTCTATCCATTTGGATCCTTATGGTACAGATTGGCTGCAGTAGGTTCATTGTAGGAGTCGGGGTGCATCTAGATAGAATCTATCGACCTTGATAGATTAGGAGAGATGCTATGTGATTTATAAAACTGAGTTCGTAAATTGTCGGCCAATGTAGTTTTTGAAAAAAGAGTTTTCCAACCTCGAACTAGAGTTGAATAAATCTTGACATATGACAGATAATGGGGTTTGACAAGTTATCCATTACCTCCATTCTATTGAGATCCATAATAGAGAGACTATATCTTACGCTAACTGCACCTAGAAATTCATCTATTCCATTCTACTGGATAACCACTACATGCTGCTATGCGTCACTGGTGGATTGTGAGACTCAAAGGCATTCACTTGATGATTAGTGAATCTGAATGACAAGAGTTGGAATTGTTTTAACCCATTGAAAGAAGTTTCAATGATATTGTGATAGAGATCACAATATATCTCACTACCAGACAGAATAGAACCTATGGGGTCACATACAATAGAGGATCTAATCGATCTGATGGTTGAATTATGATTTGGAATCACAAAAAATTAAGATTATCAATTTGATTGATAATTGGATTGACCCACTAAGAGTTAATGAGTTAAAGAAGGAATTAATTGCAATTAGATTGAATTAATTGGACTTAATTAATTGGGCTCGATCTTATATGATAAGGTTCAAGAGTCTTACTTGGAGTAGGACTTCTAGAGCTCTAATTAGATTAGAACTTCTAATTAAATTAGAGTCCTACTTGGAGTAGGATTCCTAAAGTTCTAATTGGATTAGGACTAAAATTTTATGAATCCTAATTGGATGAGGATTTCTAGAGTCTTAATTAATTTTGGTCTATTAGATGAAGATAATTTCTAATTGGATTAGGATTGAAGAGTTCAATTAAATGATCCAATTGGGTCCTAATTGGATTAGTACTCTTATGGATAAAGACTCCACATGGCCACCTAATTCTTTTTAGAAGAGGATTAAAGCACCTAACCCAAATCCTCCTTGGAGGAGGATTTGGGCCCGAATTAAAGGAGGGGTGTGCGCCCCTCCTAGATCAAATTGGGCTAGGCGTGAGGCTCCAGAATTTGAGGAGCCCTTACGCCTAGGGTTTGAGGTGAATGGGGCGTGGCTCCTAATTTTTAGGAGGAGTCCACGCCAACAAAAGGGAATAAAAGGAGAGGGGCTGGCGCCCCTACTCCTTGGTCCTTTTTCATGATGGGCGGCCATCCCTCTCTCCCCTTCTTCTTCTTCCATCTGCAAGGACAAAAGGAAGGGGCAGCAATCTTCTTCCTCCTCTTCATCAGCCGCATGGAAGTAAACATAAGAGAGGAAGGTGTTCCTCTCTTTCCCCCTTCTTCTTCCATGGCAAAGGAAAGAAAAGAAAGTGTTTCTTCCTTCTCCTTCTTCCTCCTGTTGAGAGCAATCAAGAGTTGATTGCTTAGAGAAGTTTTCAACCATTAAAAGAGATCTCTACAAGGGAGCTCGCACCCCGGTACGATTGCAACCTCGATCGATCCAGATCTTCGTGTGGATACGCGTAGAGGCTGGACACTTCTGCGGCTTCAAGCGAACCCAATTTTACGATCATCAGATAGCGGTGAAGATCTATGCGTTCAAAGGTAAATATAGGATCTTTACAATTATTAATCGTAGATCTAAAATTAATCTAGTTTTTAATTTTAATCTTTTCTTAGATTTCATAATTTTCTAAGTTAGAGAACTCAGAATTTTTAAAATCTACATTTTCTAGGACGTTCATGTGATGAACGACCCCGCGTATGTATTTTCGCTGCGATCGTCGCAATGCGTGCGGGGGTAGCCCGACTTACTCTTAGCCAATATTTTTTTTTGTTAGCCAATCATGTCTTTAAAGAGTATTTCTGACTTGTCGGTAGGATAAATAAAGAAGAATTACAAACGAATACCGGATAATTTATCATAAATATGGAACAAAGTGTTATTTCTTGATATTTTTAAACAAATATCTCTATAATAATGTCATGGATTCACGAGCTATGAACTAATACTTGGCAATTTATCATAAATACGGGGCAAAATTTTATTTTTTAGTATTTTTTAAATATCATTAAAATAATATTGTGGATTGTATGATTTCTTATGTTGAGTCTTGGGCAAGTGTAGGCTATAGAAAAAGAAGCATGCTTATAACTTTATGTGAGGATTAAATAAGCATTAGAAACATATCTTACTTGTGTGAAGAAGTAGGAAGACAATTGCTTTGAAATTTTAAATGAAGATGTTGAAGAATGGTTTGTGCTATTTGGTAAGCCAAGAGGAATGGCTTGTTCTACAAAATCTTCTTTTACCAAGATATGAATTATGATACCTCAATGGCAATATATCCTTGTTTCCTTCGTTAATATGTTCAAGAAATCCAAGAAAAAGAGAAGTCTCCCAAATCTACGAAGACCTACTCGATTACACTTTCCACCTTTTCTATAGGCTCATGCAAGTGAAGTAACAATTCTTTAGAAGTATCGTGTATGTGATATCCATGCACATGTGCACACGAAGTAGCAATTCTTTAGAAGTTTGCAGTAATATAATTAAATCTATGCATTTAGAAGTTTGTAGTGATATAATTGAATCCATGCCATAGCTTTTTAAAGAGTTTTTGAATTCTAATTGAGAGTCTGATTATATTGAAGTAGATATGACATAATGTTGTTCTTTTAGCATCGAGAATAGGCTCAGATGGTTAGGTGTGAAAAGCGGACTCAGATACAAGTGAAGACTTACATCCATGAAATGGTTATCATTTCACTAGGTCTTTGTCTCATCCTTGTTCGTTAAAAAAACATACTGCAGATAGCTAGCATGCATGGTTGTTCCATATAAATATCTACTACTTGTAAGCATCCTTAGCTAACCACTCATTATTATTATTATTAATTATTATTTTTGTGTTATAAATGTTACTAGTATTCATATATATAACTATGTGGCCTTTGGTATACATTGCATCTTTTTTTTTTTTGGTACATCGGCAGCTCACAGCTGACCAGTGTGAAGAAAACCAACAAAATCAGAAAACAAAATGCTACGCAAAGGTATAGGCACAACCTCATGATCTATCCAGAAAAAGCCTTCCGACTGATGAGCCGCGAAGAAAGCAACCCAATCTGCAGCACCGTTTGCCTTCCGATATACGTATGTGGCCTGGTAGGAGTCGGCCTCCCCCAATGCTCTGCAAATATCATGCAGCAGCGGCCGGTCCTCAACTGAGCACCCCCTCTCTGGATCCACTCGATCACCGTCGTCGAGTCCCCCTCAAGGAGGATGCGACCCGCACCTAGTATCCGCCTCGCATAGGAGAGACCCTCCTAGGCCATCCGAAGCTCAGCGGTCACCACTGACTCTCCGCCCATCTGCCGCCACAAGTCTGGCATCGTGATCTCTGATAATAAATTTCACACCTTCGTAGCTTCCGTCCACTGCTACACTACCATTGAAGTTCACCTTGAGAAAGCTAGGGTGTGGGGGCACCCAACATACCAATATCATCCTGGACACTGCGAGAGCAGAATGGGGGCTCCAGATGTTCCTGACCAACCTAGTAGGTGAAGCCTTAATAGTGCCGGTGATCTCCTCCGCATGCTGTGGAACTCGGTCCGCCACCACCTTTGGGCGGGGGCTATCGCCGTTGAAAACCCGTGTATTCCTTTCCAGCCAACAATGATAGACCAGGTAGGCATCACGAGTCTCCCTCTCCTCCTGTATGGACCCCCGAACCGAGGCCTCCAAATGTCATAGGAGCTGCTCAGTGGATGCCCACATTTGCTTCTGGTCAGGCTGAGCTGAAGCACATCTCCATATCTGGCTGGCTCTTGGGCACCCAAAAAGAATATGGTAGATGGTCTCCTCCGTCGCCTGACAAGCTCCACATCCGGCAGGGACCTTCACTCCTCGCCTCACCAAAACTCTGCTAGTAGGTAAACACCCCCAAGCCACCTTCCACAGGAATAAGGCCACTCGGGGGTGAATGTGCATCCTCCAAATCTAGCCGCAGTCCATCTGTCGCACCGAGGGCCCTCTGCCTATCCACGAGAGGTCCCGAGCACTCACAGTCATCCTCCCTGTCCTGTTCCACACCCTCCTATCCACTGCCTCCCCTTCTAGGATCAGCAAAGCTAGGACATGCTCAGCAAGGTGCTCCCCAAATACCTGCCGAACAAGACCCTCGTCCCACCTCCGATCCTCCTGAGCAAACAGGGCATACACTCTACTTTCCTCCAACCAGCCATAGTCAATCTCGGTGGGCCAACCCTGTAGTGCTACCTCAGCCAGCCATTTGTCCTCCATAATGCTGATCGTCCGACCATCCCCAATCTCCCACCTGATCCCACCTGATCTTCGATATCAATCCCGGGGCGCAGGCCCAGACCTCTCTCCAAATAAAGGAAGCTCCTTGAAGAGCACGTAGGGTGAAGTAGGGGGCAGGATCCCCATACTTCGCCCTCAACAATGAGCCCCAAAGGCTCTCAGGCTCTAGAAGAAACCGGGTTGCCATCCTGGTCGCCAGTAACTCCCTACGCTCGACCAGAGAATGGATACCAAGCCCTCCTCTGCTAGTCGGCTAGCAAATAGTCTCCCATACCACCAGATGAACACTGTCTCTACCTTCCCGCCGTCCCCAAATGAAGCTATGAAACATCCTCTCCAATCTTCAGATCGCTGCAAGAGGGACCAGAGTATTGGAGAGCAAGTAAATGGGGATGAAGCTCAATACTGACCGTACCAAAATGACTCGGTCCATCATCGACAATGCACCCGCCTGCCAGCTCTCCAGTCGGCGTGTCATGCCTAGCTTCATAGATGTACACTCCCCCCTGCGTGGGCGACGTCCCGTAATAGGTACCTCGAGATATGTAAGGGTCCTCTCCTGCTCTCCAATCCTTAGAAGGCTCATGATAGAATGCTTCACCCTATGGTCAGTCTTTAGGCTGAAAGAAATAGCAGACTTGGTCAGATTGACCTGCTAACCTGACACTCCACAATATGCCCCCAAGATTCTGCTAATGGCCTGAGCTGATCTGCTCATCGCGCAAGCCAAAAGTATACAATCATCAGCGAATAACAGATGTGAAATCGTAGTCGTCCCGGCCGCCGGGCCATAGACCTCCAACTCCTGCTCTTGGACTGCCTGTCCGAGTGCTCGAGATAGAGAGTCTGCACATAGGATGAACAACAGTGGTGACAAAGGGTAGCCCTGTCTCAACTCTACCGATGACTCGAAGAAACTCGATGGTGAGTCGTTGACCAGTAAGGCAAAGGATGGGGACAGTATACACCCGAGTACCCAACTGATCCACTGTGGGTGAAATCCAAACCCCTCCAAACATCGCCGCACAAACTTCCATCTCATCCTGTCATATACCCGCTCCATATCGAGTTTGACACCCATCAAGCACCTGCGCTTAGGCACTTTCTGGAGGTCAGCCATGAACTCATGAACAATGAGGCCATTGTCGGAGATGGATCGCCCCCCAATGAATGCCCCCTATCAGGGCAAATGAGTCTTGGTAGAATGCCCCTCATCCTCTGGTCAGGACCCTCGCCACTACCTTATACAAGGTAGTGCACAAACTAATCGGTCTGTAGTGGCTCGGCTCAACGGGGTCCTGTCTCTTCGAAATCAATGTGATGAAGGTCCTCCTCTACTCCACGGGCAACGTCGTCGACACAAAAAACTGCTGGACCGCCGCAACCACCTCCTGTCTGACTATGTGTCAGTACCTCCTAAAGAAGAAAGGGAGGAATCCATCCGGGCCCGAAGCTTTGTCCTCATCCAGTGACCAGGAGGTTGCCTGTACCTCCTCCTCGGACACTGGACTGACCAAAGCTACATTCTCCTCCACTGACACCTGCCTTCCTGGTGCCGGTCCGCATGCTTCTCCAGCTATACCTCCTGACTCGGTCCATCTATCATGAAAAAACTGCACCAAGATCCTCCTGACTATCTCCTAGTCCTCTGACACCTGCCCACTATTGTCCTTGAACCGGCCAATTTGGTTCCGCTATCTCCAGATGATGGTCGACTGGTAAAAAACCTAATATTCCGATCTTCCTGTTGGGAATTGTGTCCCAAAGCCAATTTTTATTGTAAGAATAATGTATATGTTTTATTTAATGAATAATAAAATCTATTCTGGCATTCTTTTCATCACAAGTGTTGCATCTTCAAATAGGAACTCCTGTGTATTGTGATGAAGTCCTTAGGACTAATTTAGTGGATAAAGGAGGTTTTATCATTTAGTCCTTAAATTGGTTCGCGACCGATTGACAAGCTATTAATTGGACAATAGCTATGTCAAGTATAGGTCGTTGTATGCCATTTAGTTGGTTGTCCTCTTAACCAAGGAGTGTGGAGACACTGGTATGGCATATAGGTGAGATGTAGGAGTACATCATCGCTGAACAGTGACTCACCTGTTGAGCACTCCACTGTCAGGAGTTAGCTCACAAAGCATATGGGCATAAGTATCCCTTAGACCTGAGACTATCACGGTGACTTGCAAGCAACTCACTGTACTTTGGCACTGAACGATCTGAATTTCTAATTCAGATATTGAAAAGTTGATGGGTGCAGTCAAGTACTCGCGAAGTCTGTGTATGAGTCAAGAAGGGATTGACCGCTCCAGATTATAGGAGTTGATGTTTCGCTGTGTTTCAATTTAGTAAAACCTTGGCCAGGGTAAACCAAGTGATTGGTCACTCGAATTTAATTAATTGAAATACAATATGGATGATCGGACCAAAGTGTGACAGTTCACTTTAGGTCATCTTGAGCATCGTTGGTCAAAAGGATGAATTATGCGGTAACCATATGAATGGGTTTTTTGAATGTTGCTTTGCATATTCGACCTATCCGGACATCGGGTATCATTGCTAGATGGTCACCTCGATTAGTGCATGGAGTGGTTCATGTACTACCGGCTTAGTGTTCGAACCTATCGGAGTCACGCACATAAGTCAAGTTAAGTAGGAAGGACTTGATCCAATTTAATTGAGAATTAAATTGTGGGTCATTTGAGATTTGGTTTTGTCTATGTTCAGCTAGCACTAAACATGAGGTACATACTGAATTTCATGGATGTGTATTTAATTATGTCTGTATTCTGGCTTAATCAAGTTTCAATTAATGTAATTGAAATTGATTTGGACTCATTTGTTGAGTTTGTTTTTGAATTGGATTCAAATGAATGTAATTGGGCTTAATGATGATTTTATTAGAATTTATTCCATATTTATTCTAGTCCAAGTGTGACTCGGATTGATCTGAAAATTGAACTAATTGGAGTTCACATGAATCAGATTCATGTGGAATTTTTTCGGATCCAAAATCTTTCAAATTGGTCTTCAATTTGGTTTAGAACCAATAATGGACCCAAGCCCATTTGATTCAGCCCATTTGAATTAACCCATTTAAGAAAAGTCAAATTTGATTTGGAAATTTACTTGTTTGCCCCTCTATTTGAATGACACGTTTTTGGTTCTGGTTTCTTCCTCGGTCCAGTGGACCAATTTTTTTCTGCAAACCTTCTCCCGTGGACCGCGTTCTTCTTCTTCTTCCGAACACATCGAAGGCCGCTTGATCTTCCCTCTTTCGGCTACCATTTGAAGATCCGAAGAGACGTGTCTCTTTGGTTTTGAAACCTCTTTAATATATGACTGATTTAATTGAAATCAAACGGTTCAAAAAATTCAATAAAATCATGAAACGTTTGGCGTTCACTCTTCCCTTTTGGCGTTTTCTCTTCCCTGGTTCAGCCTTGTCTTTGCCTATAAATAGGCTAGCTTTCTCTTCATTCTGAGCTAGAGATTTTATCTGGGGAGAGGGGAGATTCATGATCTTTTGAGTAGCCTATAAAAGAGAGAAAAAGGAAACGGAAAGAAAGAGGAAAAGAAAGAAAAAGAAAAAGGGAAGAAAGAATTTTTGAAATTCTTTTCTTCCAGGGGTTTATTTGCAAAAGGGTTTTTGCAATATACAGACATCATCCTACCTTCCTGCATTTCTTGGCGTGCGTGTGAAGTAGAGGGTCCGTACATCCGGGCCTCGCATAGCACCAGATCCATCAGTACCAGATCCGGCACCAGATCCAGTTCCCGATCCAGTACCAGATCTAGCATCTGATCCAGTATCTGATCCAGCACTTGGCCCTGTACCAGATTCTGTTCCTGAGTACCTTGACCATCTTCCGCTGCGGGATCGAGGTATGGTAAACATAATATAGTTATGTTATTTATTTATACCTGTTATAAATAAATAGATAAAATTTTAAAACTGATTTTCTGACCTGGCATCCGATTTTATCGGATTTTGTGGGATATTTTTCCATCAGGGCAAATGAGTCTTGGTAGAATGCCCCTCATCCTCTAGTCAAGACCCTCGCCACTACCTTATACAAGGTAGTGCACAAACTAATCGGTCTGTAGTGGCTCGGCTCAACGGGGTCCTGTCTCTTCGAAATCAATGTGATGAAGGTCCTCCTCTACTCCACGGGCAACGTCGTCGACACAAAAAACTGCTGGACCGCCGCAACCACCTCCTGTCTGACTATGTGTCAGTACCTCCTAAAGAAGAAAGGGAGGAATCTATCCGGGCCCGAAGCTTTGTCCTCATCCAGTGACCAGGAGGTTGCCTGTACCTCCTCCTCGGACACTGGACTGACCAAAGCTACATTCTCCTCCACTGACACCTGCCTTCCTGGTGCCGGTCCGCATGCTCCTCCAGCTATACCTCCTGACTCGGTCCATCTATCATGAAAAAACTGCACCAAGATCCTCCTGACTATCTCCTAGTCCTCTGACACCTGCCCACTATTGTCCTTGAACCGGCCAATCTGGTTCCGCTATCTCCAGATGATGGTCGACTGGTAAAAAACCTAATATTCCGATCTTCCTCCCTAATCCAGAGAACCCGAGACTTCTACTTCCAAAACACCTCCTACTACCTAAGAAGGGAGTGGTGTCTAGCCAATAGTCCCCTAAACTCTCCTTAATCCTCCTCTAAAAGACCGCCCCCACTGTCCTCAAGTGCCTGTAACCTGGTGATGGATGCCTCCGTCTCCTCCACCCTTCTGATGATATTCCCCACCTCCTCCTTATTCCTCCTTTGCAGCCGGCATCTGGTTAGCTCAAGTTTTCGGATAACCCTGTACATCATATTTCCCCTAACCGGCGTCTGCCAAGCCTCTCTCACGACCTCCCACGACCGTAGATAAGACAACCACACCTTCTCAAATAAAAAGGACAATGAACTGAAAAAGTATAAGAGGTACTCACCAGAACTGGGCAATGGTCAGAAGCAATCCTGGGCAGGCGGCACACCAAGAAGTTTGGGAATCTCTGGATCCATCCGGTCATCGCGTACCCTCGGTCAATCCGCTCCCAAACACGAGCCATCCCCAGCCTGTTGTTGCACCAAGTGAAATGCGGGCTGGTGAAGCCAAGGTCAGCCAGCCCGTTGGACCGTATAAAGTTCTGAAACTCTCTGACCTCAATGGTGTTGGTGAAAACCTTGCCCCCCTCTTATTCTCCGGGCTATCGATGCAATTAAAATCCTCTGCCATCATCACTGGGTGCCCAAGTCGAATGAGATTGGTGGCCTCCTCCCACAAGGCTCTTCTCTCCCGATAGTCCGTACTGGCATATGTGGCTAAAAGGACCCAAGGGGGCCTGGCCTCCTCAGAAATGACTAAGATCACCTACTGGCTGCACTTGTGGAAAACATCAATGCCAACTCCCCCTAACCTTCATAACACAATGATGCCCTCCGAGAGGCCCCGAGACTCCACCGCATATATCCCCCATGATTTCGGGATGGCACGCCTAGCTCGCTCCAAACTAGATCCCGACGGTCAGGTCTCAAGCAGAATACAAACATCAGGGTCATGCAGACTCACTAACCTACGGAAAGCCAGCCGGAAGAAGGGCTTACCCGCTCCCCGACAGTCCCATAGAAGAATCTTCATGACAACACTTGGGTATTTTGGTGCGTGGCCGCACCCTCGGGGTCTTGCAGCCCTCCCGCCTCGCCACAAGCATCTCAACCTCTTTCGGACCGGCCATCTCAAGCACACCCTTCAGCTTTTGCACCAAAGCTTTATGTACCGGCCCGCGTGGATGCCCAGCACACTCAGGATCCTACTTTTCTTCCATCTCCCTATACTTCTCTGCCACTCCCTCCTTAGGCTTCTCGCAGTGGGTCTTCAGCGGCTGATCCATCTTCAACTGAGCCTTCCCGCCTGAAAGATCCGTGGAAGTGAAGAGGGTTCCCTCCCATGTGTTCTCGGACCCGTGACCACTCACTGTGCTCCCGCGGACTGAGCTGGGTTTCGGCCCCTTGTCCTCCGGCAGGAGGCCACCTTGCCCCGTCTCCTCCACCGTCCGAGCATCCTCGCGGCCTGGCGCCCCTGAACGCGGACCCCATGCTCCGCCGCACACCGCCGCACCCCGACGAGAGATGGGATCTGCGGAGATACGCTCCCGACAGACCTCCTCGGTCGCAGGCCTTCGCGATCACCGGTGACACGCTCCGACTCCTGAAGCGTCGTTGGTTGCCGCCGCCACCGACTCCGACACACTAGGCCCCGGCATGAGGGACCCTGGCATAGAGGGTGCCGAAGGGACTCGGGCCAGCCCTCGTATAGGCCCAGGGGCCCCCTGCCGCTTGGATGGGCTTCTGGCCCTTTTCAGTGGTCCAGGCCCGCTCTCCAGATCGGAAGGGCACAAAATGGGCCCTAGATTGCAAGCCTTGGGTTGTCCCAGGTCCGCTTGGCCCAAAGCGGCTTGTCGGTGCTGACTCAGGCCGCTTCGTCGGTGTCGCTGCCACTCCTAGCACCAATTTGGCACCCCCTATTTCCTTCGCCGGTGAAGTACGCCGTAAAATCTTCTTGGGCTTTCGCTAGCCGTCGCAGTCCGGCGATGACTGAGGCTCGCTCGGCCCACCCTTGGTCGGACTCGGTCCCGAGTTGGCATGAACTGGTTCCCAGGTTGGCTCAGTTCGGGGACTTGCCGTCCCTTCGACCTCGCTGCAACCCTAGCCCCACCTCCTCCTCGTTGCGCCGGAGCTCTAGAAGCAGTCATCCAGGGACCGAACACTCTCGGCCTGCTCCCCCCAGATGAGTTCCTCTTCGTTGCCGTTGAAGAACAGCTGGGATCCCCAGTAACCTCCGGGTCCAATCTCCCTCCCACCTCGTAGAACCGGCACTCAACTGCCTGGTGTTCGGTGCGGGAACAGAGGTAGCGGAGGCTCGGCAGGTCTTCGTAAATGAAGGCCTACCAGAACCTCTTTTTCCCCCCACTGAATCTACGCGCCAGGTACTAGGGGAAGGCTGGTGTCGACCTCGACCTTGGAACGGGTATAGCCGATCCTCCACCTTTCATTCGACACTGCATCGAGCGCCATCGGCCTTTCCGCCGCCGCCACCATCTCCAAGATTGATGCACTGTCCCAATACTCCAATGGCAGACCCGGTAACCTAATCCAGACCACTGTCTGGCTAACTGAGTGGACGCCCGAGATGAAGTCAGGTCACCACTCTTCCATCGCCATCAACTGCCCCCCACCAGCCACGGGACTGCTGCCATCGCTGCCGCCCGCTCCTCCCCTGACCTGAAGCGAATGGTCAGAAGGCCCTCCGCCAGTGGGAGAACCTCCACCGGATGCTGAAGCTTTGCCCGGCCTTTGAAGTCGCGAGCCACCACCTCTGCCTGAACGTGCCGGCCCAAACTCTTGGCGTGCACAACCCTCCCCTCCCAATCGCTCCTCGCCTGCATCACCCTTTCCATCGACAAGATCAGCACCTGAGAAAATCGTCGCTCAAGTTCAACCAGTTCCTCCTCGGTGAACCAATGGCATACCATCTCCGGTTGAGGCGGAACCCCCCGCCCCACTCCAACCCATCGTGGTGTGGTCTCAGCCAGGCCTCGTAATGGGACATCCCGTCTTCCCTGGTCAGATTCCACGCTTGGAGCTGCCATCTGGCGTGCCCACCTACTGTTCGGTGAAATGCCGACCTCAGCACGATTCTCGATGCAGCAAGAGGCTGCCCCGCACCGCGGAGTGTTTTTGCTGACTTTAAGTGAAAATAATTCAGCTGTATAAGTTGTATCTTTGAGCATTTATCCTTAAGCATTAACTAATATGCCCCTTCCCCATTAAAAAAAAAATGTTGTGGAAAAATGTTCAATCCCTATTATGTTTTTTCCCTTATAGAAGCACTTAGTTTTTCAATATGACAATAAAAGATAATGAATCACCTAGTGATGATGATGCATAGTGCAGCAACCTAACTGTTAGAAGTATGCCCTAGAAGCCAATGTGGCTGACGCATATTTGTAATCTGGAGCATAAATTTGTAATTTACTCTTATTGATTAATAAAATTGGGTAATTTGTTATTCATTCATGTTTGTATGTGTCCATGAATCGTCCAAGAAATTAATAAGATGATGACACATATTCTCAAGCAGTTGAGAATTTGAGGCATGTGTCATTAGGGATTAATTTCTAAATGCTCCTGATCGATGGATCCATCACGAGGGCAGTGATCGATGGATCCATCACGAGGGCGGTGATCGATCCGCTGAGATTAGTGCACAGATCATTTAGTCAGATGGATGAATCTCGAGTCCACAGTGTAGAGACACTAGAGTGATTGTGCAAGTACTTGTTAGAGAACAAGTGTACTGAGCATGACCAAAGAAAGTAGTCACATGGACGTCTATCCACTCGTCAGTGACTACTTATGCCGCAGTTGTATGACTGGTCCTTTGACCTGCGATGCCTCAGCTATTCACTGTGAGGCTACTGTAGTTTGACGAGCATATAAACTTGGGCCCCAACCATTTAGGTCCTTGTAGTGTAGATTAGCTGCAGTAGGTTCATTTTGGAATAGGATTGCATCTAGATGGGATCTATCGATCTTGATAGATTAGGAGTGATCTTATATGATTTATGAGACTGTGTTTGATAAATTCCTGGCCAGGTATTTTGGAAAATGAGTTTTCCATATCTTGAATTAGAAGTCAAATAAATTTGACATATGACGGATGATGGGGTTTGACGAGTTATCCATAGCCTCCGTCCTGTCGGAATCCATAATAGAGGAACTGTTGTTGGAAATTGTGTCCTGAAAGACAATCGTTAGCATGTTGATGATTGAATTGTATATGAATTAATAAAATTAATAAAAGTTATGTGGCATTGTTTCATTACATATTTTGCATCTTCATGAACTCAAATAATGTAATGAAGTCCTTAGGACTCTATTAAACGATAAAGGATGATTTATCTACGAGCTCTTAAACTAGTTCGCGACCAAATGATATGCTATCACTAGGACAATAGCATTATCAAGAATAGGACGTTGTGTGCTATATACGTTGGTTGTCTTCTTAACCAAGGAGTATAGAGATACTGATATGTCACGCAAGTGAATTATAGGAGTACATTTCACTGAACGTGATCAGTTCCGGAATGCTCTGCTGTCAAGAGATGTTTCGAGTAGATATGAGTATAAGTATCTCTCAGATCTAAGATCACCACGGTGACTTGCAAGCAACTTACTGTACTTTGGTACCGGACTATCTGAATTTCTAATTTAGTGATGGAAGGCTACTGGGTGTAGTCAAGTACTTGCGAAGTCAGTGCGTGAGTCAAGATGGAATTGACCTCTCGTGGTGACAGGAGATAATGCCCTTGTGTTCAATTTAGCAAAATCTTGACCAGGATAATCCTTATGAGGAGTCACAGGATTTGTAAAGTTGAAACACATTTTGGATGCACTGATTAAAGAGTTGACAGAACTCTGAAGTCATTCTAAGCATTTGGCGTCATAGGGATTAATTATACGGTAACCATAGTCCAAGGCTTCCAGAATATTGCTTTGCAATTATTCGGCCTATCTGGACGTCGGGTACCATTGCTAGATGGTCACTTCGATTAGTACAGAAAGTCGTTCTTGTGCTACCAGCTTAGGTTTGAATCTATGGGATCACACACATAGAAGTTTCTAGGTTGATCAAATGGCTGATCGACGATTAAGAATCATCCAAGGGTACATCGGTCAATTCAATTGACAAATTACCCTAAGCAAAAGTTGCAGTAAAATAATTATTAAATTATTAAAGAATTAATTAGCAATTAGATTGCTAATGAACTCAATTGATTGAATGATTGAGCTTAGGTTAAGCCAAATTGAATAAAATTCAATTTGGGCTATATCAGGATTTGACCTAATTGGATTGGGTTCGATCCGAGTTGATTAAGCTCGACCCAATTAATCGAACTTGACCCAATTAGATTGGGCTTGATCCGAGCCAATTAAAAGTCCTTATTTGATAAGGATTCTAAGTTCAAAAATTCAAAAATTGGTAAGAAGAAGAATTTCTAAATTTTAGGACCCTAGCTTTCTTTCTTGGAGAGGAAAGACACCTCATCCTTATTCCTAAAATTAGTGATGCCTATCCTCTTTCTTTTTGGCCAATTTCTGGCGTGAGGAAAGAGGAGGTGTGGGGATATTTTTTAGAAAAATATGGCACCTCAAATATTCCTAAAAAGATCGGAATCAAATACCTAATTTGTAGGGATAACATGGCGCATAAAGCAGGGTGGCATGCGGCTGAAGTTTGGAGTCCATGAACCCCTTGATATTTAGGGATTCATGGTGCAAAATTACAAGAGGATTTGTTCAACTCTTAGCTTTCGGTTCATCAAAATTTTTTGGGAATTTTATCAGCCAAATTCATAGGCTAAAATAGGTGTGAGGCGTGGGGGGGTCTTTTGATAGCCAAAAGACCCCCATGCCTAGGGTTTAAAAAAGATGGTCTTTAGAAAGGGTTCTAAATTCTGAAAAAATTCTGAGAGTCAGCCTCCCTCTCTTCTCCTTCTTCTCCTTCATCTCCATCCTTCATCCTCTCGAAGAAGAATCAAAAGTTGAATGCTTCGAGGGAGAAAAGTTCAGCCACTAAGTACCTCTGCGCGAGCTAGCACTCCTGCAGTTGTGGATCTCTCTAGAGCTTCGTGTGGACTATCCGTTGAGGCCGGATGCATATGCGGCTATACAAGGTGATCAAGGCACCATCAAAGTCCTCAAAGCAAAAAGGTATGCGATTTGATCTCATTAGAAATTAGGATTAGAAATCAACTAGATTGCTGAAATTTTGCCTGACTACATGTTAGACATAGAATCATGCAAACTTATTTAGGATAAATGTTTAAAGTTCTGGATCTATTTTTGTTGTAGAGATATGATCTCTAGCATGCATAGAAATTAAATAGTTTAATTCATGCTTCCGTTGTAAAATTTTTAAAAATATATGCATGCGACCACTAGGGTTCCTAACAACTGTATCATACGCTAACTGCACCTAGAGGTTCAGACATTTCGTTCTGCTGGGTTGCCACCACATACTGCAGGGTGTCACTAGTGAATTGTGAGACTTGAAAGCATTCACTTGATGATCAGTGAACCCTAAGAGTAGAACTGAAATTATTTCAGTCCACTGAGAAGAGTTTCAGTGATATTGAGATGGGAATCTCAATATGTCTCACTTTCAGACATAATAGAAACTATGGAGTCACACACATAGATGATTTGATTAGTCAGACTATCATAATTATGATTTAGAATCACAATTGATGTCAATTATCAATATGATTGGTGATTGAATTAACCCACTAAGTGTTAGTGAGTTAATGGAAGAAAAATTAAGTGAAATTGATTGCAATTGGATTGCAATTGGGCTAATTAGATCAAGGATTAAATTATATGCTTTAAGTCGTGTTCATACTATGCAGACTCTAAAGTCCACATGGCATTACATGATGCATGGCACCCCACCCTCTCTCCTGATGTGATTAGGATTTGGTTTGGGTTCATCTTTATCCATTAATCCATGGACACTTGTCATGCAATGGTTGCATGGCGCCATGGACACATGGATTGGACACTTGTCATGCAATGGTTGCATGGAGCCATGGACACTTGGCATTGATCCAATGGTGGGTGGTTATGAAGAGTTTATCTCTAGTCATGATAAACCTAGGAAAAACCCAAAGCCACCATCTATAAAAGGGGCATTGGAGGCATGTGAGATGCATGAATTGGAGCCTCCTTCTCCACGCCTCATCCCTCTCCCTCTCCTTCTCTTCCCACGGAAGCAAGGAGCCATCCTTGTTAGAAAACCCCGATCATGCCGCTGAAATTTAAAAAAAATTCAGATGCAGCGGAAGAGGCATGCGCGGGATCAACCGTTCATCGCATGAACGTTGTTCAAAAATCGTTCGTAGATAGATAATGATTAAAAACTTTTTAAAACATTAGAAGATCAGATCTTCACCTTGTCGGGTAGATGATCACCGCAAACTGAAGTTCGTGGTTTAGGATGAAGGTTCGCTTGAAGCCGTTCAAGTGTCCGGCCTCTACGGGTATCCACACGAAGCAGAAAATCGATCCAAGCTTTCTATCTCTCCGGGGTGCTAGCTCCCTTGCAGAGATAACTTTGATGGCTGATATCCTCCCTTTCAATCAATCTTTGATTGTGCTTGGGAGGAGGAAGAAGAAGGATGAAGAGAAGAAGAGGAACGAAGCCCTGCAGCCTTCTTTTTCTTCCTTGCGTTGGAACCAAACGGTGGAGGAAGAAGGAGGCCACCAAGATCCTTTTCTTCCCTTTGTTGTTGGTGGCTGAAAAGAGAGGAGAGGAGGGTGGCCACGTGATGGAGAGGAGGAGGGCTTCACTTATCATTAAGGCACCTCCTTTCAAAGCCTTATAAAGGCATCTAGGGCTCCTATTTGGTTTAGTCCAAATCATGAATCAATTGGGTTCAATCTATGCTAGTCCTAATCCAATTAGAACTTGAATGAACCATGACTCAATTGAACTCTTCAATCCTAATCCAATTAGGAGTCATGTTGATTCATTAGATTAATAATTAATTAGGACTTAAGAAATCCTAATCCAATTAGGACTTGTTTAATTCTAGTCCTAATCCAATTAGGACTCTAATTTGAATTCGAAGTCCTAATCCGATTAGGACTCTAGGAATCCTACTCCAAGTAGAAATCCAAATTTAATTCAAAACTCCTAATCTAATTAGGATTGTAGGAATCCTACTCCAAGTAGGAATCCTAGTCCTACTCCAAATAGGATTTCCAGTCCAAGTAGGAATCTCAGTCCAAGTAGGAATCTCAGTCCAAGTAGGATTTCTAGTCCTAATCCAATTAGGACTCTAGGAATCCTACTCCAAGTAGGACTCTTGTTTTAAGTCCAATTAATTAATTCTCTTTGTTCCTTCTTCAGCTTATTATCAATCGAATTGATTACTTGTGATTCCTAATCACGATTCAACCATCGGATCGGTCAATGCCTCTAGTGTGTGTGACTCCATAGGTTCTACTCTGACTGGTAGTGAGATATATTGTGATCTCTATCACAATATCATTGAAAACTCCTTTCAATGGGTCGGAACGATTCCAACTCTACTCATTAGGGCTTATCGATCATCGAGATAATCCCTATGAGTCCCACCATCTACCAGTGACACCTAGCAGCATCTAGTGGCTACCCAGCAGAATAGAATGATGAACCTCTAGGTGCAGTTATCGTGTGATACAGTCCTACTATCGTGGATCCCTACAGGATGGAGGTCATGGATAACTCGTCAAACCCCTTCGTCTGTCATATGTCAAGATTAATTTGACTCGAGTTCGATAGTGGAAAACTCTTTCTCCACTTTCTATTACTGCCCTGGCCAAGGTCTTAGAACTCAGTCTAACAAATCACATAGGATCACTCCTCTTCTATCAAGGTCGATAGATTCCATGTAAGTGCATACCCTACTCCTACAGTGAACTTAATGCAGCCAATCTACACTACAAGGACCCATATGACTAGAGACCATGTATACGTGTAGTCAAACTACAATAACCTCACTGTGAGTAGCTGAAGCACCGCAGGTCAAAGGACCAGTCATACTACTGCAACATCAAGCAAGTCACTGACGAGTGGATAGATATCCAAGTGACTTCTTGTCTTGGTCACGCTCAGTACCCTTGTTCTGTAACAAGCACCTGCACTATCACTTCAGTGTCCCTACACTGTGGACTCAAGTCTCGTCCATCCAGAAGGAAAGTGATCTGTGCACTGATCGGATCGATCACCGTCCTCGTGATGATCCATTGATCAGGAGCATTTAGAAATTAATCACCAATGATACATGGCTCAAATTCTCAACTCTTGAGAATATGCATCATCATCTTATTAATTTCTTGGACGATTCATAGACACATAAATAATATGAATGAAACGATGCCTTTTATTTATTTAATAATAAATAGTCAAGTACAAAATTATGTCCCTATAATTAACAATGTGTCAGCCAGATTGGCTTCTAGGGCATACATCTAACAATCTCCCACTTGCACTAAAGCCAATCAGTCATATATCTAAGCCCCATCTTCTCAAGGTGGGCTTCAGTCTTTTGCTGACTTAGCTGCTTAGTGAACGGGTCTGCCACGTTATCCGCGGAGTCTACTCTCTGCACCTCTACATATTTTTCTTCTCAACATAGTCGCGTATGAGGTGGAAGCGCCGCTCTATGTGCTTGGACTTCTGATGAGACCTTGGCTCCATAGCTAGTGCTATGGTGCCAATGTTATCGCAGTAAAGTGTTATGGCATCTAATGACATTACACCTAACTCTGCAATGAACTTTTAACCAGAAGGTTTTCACTGCACCCTTAGATACGGCTTAACATTCAGCTTCTAAGGTAGAATCTATAATGATCGGTTGTTTGGAACTCTTCCAATTTACTGAACCACCATTGCACATATTCTGATGTAGACTTTCTATCATCAATATGTGTGCATCCTTCTACCTTCAACTCTGATCTTCTCCCAAGGACCAAGAACATGTCCTTAGTTCTTCTCAAGTACTTAAGACTGTTCTTCACAGCTATCCAGTGCTTTTTGCCTGGATTTGATTGACATATGCTCGTGACATTCACAGCATGTACTATATCAAGTCATGTACACAGCATGGCATACATGAGGCTCCCTATTGCTGATGCATAGAGGATCTTGCTCATGCGTTGAATCTCTTCAGATGTGTTGGGGCACATCTTCTTGGAGAGATTTATTCCATGCCTCAGGGGTAAGAGACCCCTTTTAGAGTTTTCCATGCTGAACCTTTTCAGCACTTCCTCTATGTACATCTTCTGTGATAGGCCAAGCATCCTTTTAGATCTAACTTTATAGACCTTTATTCCCAAAATATAGGATGCTTCCCCAAGGTCTTTCATGGAGAACCTTTTTGACAACCTGACCTTGATCGAGGTTAGCATGGGAATATCATTCCCTATCAGAAGGATGTCGTCCACATACAGCACGAGAAATACGACAGCGCTCCCACTAACCCTTTTGTAAACACATGGTTCCTCTTCGTTTTTGATGAAATCAAACGTTTTGATTGCGTCATCGAAACGAGTGTGCCAACTTCGAGATGCTTGCTTTAGTCCATAGATGGACTTTTGCAGCTTGCAGACCTTGTGATCTCCATCACTGGAAGTGAAACCCAAAAGCTATTCCATATAGATGTCTTCATCAAGATATCCATTCAGAAAAGCTGTTTTCACATCCATTTGCCTCATCTTATTAATTTCTGAAATGCTGCAATGGCAAACAATATTCGGATGGATTTCAGCATGGCTACAGGTGAAAAGGTCCCCTGATAGTCAATGCCCTCGTGCTGACTATACCCTTTCGCCACAAGCCTTGCCTTATAGGTCTCTACCTCTCCATTCGAACCTATCTTCCTTTTGTAGATCCATTTGCATCCAATAGGTACAATACCTTCTGGTAGGTCTACTAAGGTCCAGACTTGGTTGGAATGCATGGAGTCTAACTCTGACTTCATGGCTTCCAGCCATTTCTCGGAATCGATATCAGATATCGCCTCGTCGTAGGTTTTGGGATCTTGTGTATGATCCCTATCTCCCACTAGGAACATTTCCTCGGTATCCTCTTCTAGTATACCTAAGTATCTATCGGGAGGATGGGAGACCCTACTAGATCTACGAGGTGGTCAAGGGACATCGTGTACTGGCTCTGTATGAATGGGTTCGATAGGATCCATGACTCGTTGCTTTTCAGAGACTTTTTCTTCAAGCTCAATTTTCCTCCCACTGCCTCTATCAAGGATAAACTGTTTTTCCAAGAAGATGGTATGACGGCTCACAAACACATTGTGATCCTCTGAGACGTAAAAATTGTATCCTAATGACTCTTTAGGATATCATATAAAACGAGCACTTATGGTCCTAGCCTCTAGCTTGTCTGCCTGTAGTCTCTTGACATGGGCCGGACATCCCCAAATCTTGAGATGACCAAGACTTGGTTTCTTACCATATCATATCTCATATGGTGCGGTAGGAATGGACTTTAGAGAGAACTCTATTCAACAAGTAAATAGCTGAAAATAGGGCATCTATCTAAAGAAACAAGGGTAAATCAGTGAAGCTCATCATGGACTGGACCATATCAATAGAGTCCGATTCCTCCTCTCTGACACTCCATTGAGCTGAGGTGTACCAGGAGGAGTCCATTATGAAACTATACCATTCTCCTTGAGATAATCACGAAACTCTCCATTAAGGTATTCACTTCCTCGATTTGATCGAAGAACCTTAATGAGTTTTTTGTGCTTATTTTTCTACTTTATATCTAAGCTTTTTGAACCTTTCAAAAGTTTCATATTTGTGTCTCATACACATATCCATACCGTGAGTAATCATCGGTAAAATGAAGTAAAAAATTATAACCCCTAGCCTGCACATCGAATGGGCCATACACATCAGTGTGTACTAGGATAAGTATTTCAGTGGACCTCCCTGTGTCCTACAAAGGATAACTTGGCCATCTTTTCTTGAAGGCAGAATTCACAAATCAAATATAACTCGAAAGTCAATGAGCCCAAAAGCTCATGTTTCTCCAATTTGTTTATTTTGTCTTCTCCTATATGGCCAAGCCTGAGGTGCCATAAATACTTTAAATTTATCTCATTTTTGAATCTATTAGATCCTATGGTATTCACTGTTTGCTCAGATATATTCACAGATACATCCATATGTATGTGATAGAGACTGTCAATCATAAAACCATTTTGAATCAATTTAATTTTCAAATAAATAAAAATCTTTCTGTGCTAAATAAAATACAGAAATCAAATTTCTGCTAGCAATAGGTAACAGTCCCTAAGTATCCTGAGCATATCTGACAAACCTTCTGAAGGTCTGTCACCCTTCATGTTCTTTATGCTTCCCATGTATGTAGGACAGTTCTTCTTCCAATGGCCGTCCATTATGCAATGGAAACACTTTTCCTTGCAATTGGCATTTTTCTTGGAACTTCCTAACTTGGTGTTTTCTTAGTCTTCTGCTTCTTCGCAGGCTTCTTCTTCTTCCAAATAGACTCTCTCTTGAAAGTAGAAACCAACTTGACAGCGAAAATGATGCCCCTTGAACTTCTTCAAGGTCCCTAAGTTAGTTACCAATTTATTCAACAATTCTATTTTGGTGCATACAATCTTGTTCATATGGTAATTTACTATAAACTGTTCATATGAAGCTAGAAGGGATTGTGGGATCAAATCCGTTTGCAATTCCTTGTGCATGGTCATGCCGAGCTTCTCAAGCTTCTTCAAGTCCTTTATGGTCAAACCATGATCGTGGACAGACTGCCCCTCACGCATCTTTGTCTTAAAGAGCCTCTTGGACACTTCAAAACATGCTGCACGACTCTGATCATCATACAACTCTTGTAGGTGATTTAATATGTCCCTGGCAGTCTCATGTTCTCATGCTAGCATTGTAATTCATTGGACATGGATGCCATTGTGCAGCACCTAACTTTATTGTCATTGTTCGTCCACTTAACAAGCGTCTTACGCTGATCAGTGATCGGACGGATTGGTAACACGGGAATTCCATGGTCTAGCATATACCCGAATTTCTCATAATTCAAAATGATTTTTTTTTTTTTTTTGAAATTTGCTGAGCCAATCTTTATAATTGAGTTTGGTCAAATGGTTGTTCTATAGGATATGAGTTAAGAGTCTAGAAGCTGACTTTATAATCCTCAGAGAGTAAAGATTCTAGTTAGACTTTTGTACTTGATCCTAATCTGTTCTAAGGTCTTTTAGAACAAATGTAACTCCCACTATTTTCTCGAATTCCTCACACTTCCCTGGTAGGAAAACGGAAATCCCACACGACTAGGGTTTCTAGTGGGTACTGCGGTCCCACCGATTTACATGCCACCTCACCTAACAGTTATTGGTGACACATAGATTGATGAATGTACAACTCTTGTACAATGCTTCTCAAGCATGTTGCAGTGTAACTTGGTCTCTAAGCCATGAAAACCTCACCTAACAGTTATTGGTCTCATTTCTTAGTTAAGTCAGACCTACCGCATAACCGTAGGAATAAAGTCGTCATTGGGTCCTCACCTAACAGTTATTGGTGCCCAACCCCACCTTTCCCTACAACATCTTATGTCTATAGAGAGGTCCAGCCCCCCGATGCAACTTGACCACTGTATCCAGCCGAGACAAATCAACATCAGAAAGGCTTTAGCAGCTCTACTACAGTGGAAGACCTATTGACTTAATATTGGTTAATCAGGTCTTAGTGTTTGCAACTTGAGCTCTTCATAAGAGGTAATCGAACAATTGGCCAGGTAAGCAGGTGGGAGGCTCCCCTTACTCAGAGAGTAAGGTCCTAATTAAGTAACCACCTTTCATGCTTTCCTAGACACCAATTAGATCAATTAATCTAATATGACTTGCTCATGTTGGTTCACTCTTGACTTGATTGAGGAGGTTTTAATTTAGGTCTCAATTAGGTTTGTTACATCACATGTAAACCTATCTACCCGGCTTTCATTCACATCACATGCAAACGGCATATTGCAGGCAGTTATAATCGCAGCAATAATTAAAGCTAAACTTTAAATAGGTGATGATCATGGATTCTAGTTAGGTCGTATTACAAGCACATGCACGTCAATCGATCAATTGGTCTTCAACTCTTGAATTGGTTCCAAGCCTCCTTGATTCGATCCTTGATCAACTCTTGATCCAATCGCCATCAACCACTTAGATCACCTGTTCATCTCATGTCTTGTCTTCAACTTGATCGTTGACGTACATCACATCACAGAAATACAACCAGATGTAAAATAAAAATACTAATAAATTACATCTTCTTTTAGGAGGCACGCAGGCCTCTCAAAACATCAAATAAGATGCATGCAAGCATCTGAAAAATTACATGACATCACAGATCACATCGCAGGTCATTACATTTGATACCAAAAGAGTTTGAATCCTATGATCATCACCACATGCAGCAATTATAATTTTCAGATCTGAAAACTAACTGATTATCTCATGACATAGGTTGCTGATCATGCTAATCATGATTCTAAACTTTGTAATCTCATTAACAATGCAATTAGAATCATCATCTTATCATATAAAAATCAGCATGCAAAAATCAGCACCCTAGAAAAAATCTGCATGCAGAAAATTTTTAGCATGCATAATCTTTCAATTTTCAGATCTAATAAGCCTACTAATAATTAATCCTTACCTTAATCTACGAAGCCTAGGCTCTGATACCACTGTTAGAAAACTCCGATCATGCCGCTGAAATTTAAAAAAAATTCAGATGCAGCGGAAGAGGCATGCGCGGGATCAACCGTTCATCGCATGAACGTTGTTCAAAAACCGTTCGTAGATAGATAAGGATTAAAAACTTTTTAAAACATTAGAAGATCATATCTTCACCTTGTGCGGGTAGATGATCACCGCAAACTGAAGTTCGTGGTTTAGGATGAAGGTTCGCTTGAAGCCGTTCAAGTGCCCGGCCTCTACGGGTATCCACACGAAGCAGAAAATCGATCCAAGCTTTCTATCTCCCCGGGGTGCTAGCTCCCTTGCAGAGATAACTTTGATGGCAGATATCCTCCCTTTCAATCAATCCTTGATTGTGCTTGGGAGGAGGAAGAAGAAGGATGAAGAGAAGAAGAGGAACGAAGCCCTGCAGCCTTCTTTTTCTTCCTTGCGTTGGAACCAAACGGTGGAGGAAGAAGGAGGCCACCAAGATCCTTTTCTTCCCTTTGTTGTTGGTGGCTGAAAAGAGAGGAGAGGAGGGTGGCCACGTGATGAAGAGGAGGAGGGCTTCACTTATCATTAGGGCACCTCCTTTCAAAGCCTTATAAAGGCATCTAGGGCTCCTATTTGGTTTAGTCCAAATCATGAATCAATTGGGTTCAATCTATGCTTGTCCTAATCCAATTAGAACTTGAATGAACCATGACTCAATTGAACTCTTCAATCCTAATCCAATTAGGAGTCATGTTGATTCATTAGATTAATAATTAATTAGGACTAAAGAAATCCTAATCCAATTAGGACTTGTTTAATTCTAGTCCTAATCCAATTAGGACTCTAATTTGAATTCGAAGTCCTAATCCGATTAGGACTCTAGGAATCCTACTCCAAGTAGAAATCCAAATTTAATTCAAAACTCCTAATCTAATTAGGATTGTAGGAATCCTACTCCAAGTAGGAATCCTAGTCCTACTCCAAATAGGATTTCCAGTCCAAGTAGGAATCTCAGTCCAAGTAGGATTTCTAGTCCTAATCCAATTAGGACTCTAGGAATCCTACTCCAAGTAGGACTCTTGTTTTAAGTCCAATTAATTAATTCTCTTTGTTCCTTCTTCAGCTTATTATCAATCGAATTGATTACTTGTGATTCCTAATCACGATTCAACCATCGGATCGGTCAATGCCTCTAGTGTGTGTGACTCCATAGGTTCTACTCTGACTGGTAGTGAAATATATTGTGATCTCTATCACAATATCATTGAAAACTCCTTTCAATGGGTCGGAACGATTCCAACTCTACTCATTAGGGCTTATCGATCATCGAGATAATCCCTATGAGTCCCACCATCTACCAGTGACACCTAGCAGCATGTAGTGGCTACCCAGCAGAATAGAATGATGAACCTCTAGGTGCAGTTATCGTGTGATACAGTCCTACTATCGTGGATCCCTACAGGACGGAGGTCATGGATAACTCGTCAAACCTCTTCGTCTGTCATATGTCAAGATTGATTTGACTCGAGTTCGATAGTGGAAAACTCTTTCTCCACTTTCTATTACTGCCCTGGCCAAGGTCTTAGAACTCAGTCTAACAAATCACATAGGATCACTCCTCTTCTATCAAGGTCGATAGATTCCATGTAAGTGCATACCCTACTCCTACAGTGAACTTAATGCAGCCAATCTACACTATAAGGACCCATATGACTAGAGACCATGTATACGTGTAGTCAAACTACAATAACCTCACTGTGAGTAGCTGAAGCACCGCAGGTCAAAGGACCAGTCATACTACTGCAACATCAAGTAAGTCACTGACGAGTGGATAGACATCCAAGTGACTTCTTGTCTTGGTCACGCTCAGTACCCTTGTTCTGTAACAAGCACCTGCACTATCACTTTAGTGTCCCTACACTGTGGACTCAAGTCTCGTCCATCCAGAAGGAAAGTGATCTGTGCACTGATCGGATCGATCACCGTCCTCGTGATGATCCATTAATCAGGAGCATTTAGAAATTAATCACCAATGATACATGGCTCAAATTCTCAACTCTTGAGAATATGCATCATCATCTTATTAATTTCTTGGACGATTCATAGACACATAAATAATATGAATGAAACGATGCCTTTTATTTATTTAATAATAAATAGTCAAGTACAAAATTATGTCCCTAGAATTAACAATGTGTCAGCCAGATTGGCTTCTAGGGCATACATCTAACAATCCTTTCTTCCCCTTCCAAGGCAACATTGGAAGGAAAGAAGAGAGCCAAGGAGAGAAGCCCACATGCCAAGGAAAGAAGAGTTCTTTCCTCTCCCACGCCCAAAGCTTCCTCCATCGCGAGCAAGGTTGAAGAAGAAAGAGTTCTTCTTTAAGGAGGTATGTTGCTGATATTCTTCCAATCTCTTTGATAGTCATGAGAGGTCTTTGTAAGAAGCTAACACTCCGGTAAGATCTGATCTCAGATGATTGAGTCCTCGTGTGGATACCTATAGAGGCCGGACACTTGTGCGGCTCAAACAGGAACCTATAAAGATCATCAGGCTGCAATGTCTTTCCACCCGCACAAAGTTTGAAGATGGGATCTTCAAATCTTTGTTTCTTATTTTTATTTCAGTTTATATAATATTTAATCAACTTCCTTCAGAATCTAATCTCTCCTCCCTCATGAGTTCAAAGGTCTTCTGGATTTGGATCCAGAAAAAATTTTGAACTTTACGATCCATGGCGCGTTCATACGATGAATGACGTTCCGTGCAAAATTCCGTTGCGATCGTTGCGTCGCACGGGGCATAACTCCACAGTGGTATCAGAGCCACGTCTTTGGAAGTAAGACTAGAATTTAAGGATTGATTAAACATGTTTTTAGATTTGATTTTAATATATTATGCTTGCTGAATTTTCTGTATGCTGAAATTTCAGGTTGCTGAAATTTTCAGCATGCAGATTTTTCTTTTTCTTTGATCTTGCAACTTGTTTTTAGAATTATAATTAGATTATAACGTTTAAAATCAATTAATGAATGATCTGAAATTCAAAGAATAGCATAAGAGATTAAAAGGTTCAGATCTAAAATACATGCATGAGATGCACATGTACTTGACCTTGTTTAGTTCATGTTTCAAATTAATATATGCATGAGATGTATGTATAATTTAAACAAATCTTATTTACATGAGATGTGAATAAAAATCTTAAACAATAGGTCATTTACATAAGATGTAAACTGAAATAATTATGTCAATTACATAAGATGTAATCACATAATAAATGAAAGAGTTTCATATTTACATAGGATATAAACTTGAACCATTGAGATATTTACATAAGATGTAAATATATGACATATGGTATGGGATAGATTATTACATTAGATGTAAATCCCATGGGACCTAGAACCTCCCTAAATCAATCGAGAGTGAATGATACATTGAGCTATTCCTATTTGGATAATTGATCTAATTGGAGTCTAGGAAAGCTTAAAGGCGGTTAATTAATTAGGAGCTTACTCTCTGAGTAAGGAGAGCTTCCTACCTGCTTATCTGGCCAATTGATCGATTACCTTCTATGGAAAGCTCAAAGTTGGAATCGCTAAGACTTGATTAACCAATATTAAATCAATTGGTCTTCCACCGTAGTAGAGTTGCTAAAGTCTTTCCGGCATTGATTTATCTCGGCTGGACACAGTGGGCAAGTTGCATCGGAGGATTGGACCTCTCTATTGACATGTGATGTTGTGGGATAAAGATACGGTTGGGCTCCAATAACTGTTAGGTGAGGACCCAATCGCAGCTTTATTTTCTGCAGGATATACGGTGGGTCTGACTTAACCAAGGAACGGAGCCAATAACTGTTAGGTAAGGAACTTTATGACTTGGAGACCAGGTTAGCTCAATTTGCTTATGAAGCATTGTACAAGAGTTATACACTGATCGTCTATGTGTCAGCAATAACTGTTAGGTGAGGTGACATGTAGATTAGTGGGACCGCAGCACCCTACTTAAAATTCTAAGTCACAGATTTTCGTATCTTTACCAGGGGAGTGTGACAGATCCGAAAAATAGTGGAAGGATTTAATCCTATTTTGTTTTAAAAGTATCTAAAATAAATTAATATCAATTGAAAATTTCTAATTAGAATCTTTACTCTCTGCAGAAAATAATGACTTCCAATCCATTAACTCGAATCCTAGATAACAATAGGTTGACTGGACCAAATTACAAGGATTGGCTCCGTAACTTGAAGATTGTCTTGAGTTGCGAGAAGATAGCATATGTTCTAGACCATGAACTCCCAGTGTTACCAGCCCATCCAACCAATAAGCAGCGTGAGACACATGCAAAATGGTTGGATGACAACAATAAGGTTAGGTGCTACATTATGGCATCCATGTCCAATGAATTGCAATGTCAGCATGAGAGCATGAAGACTTCTAAGAACATACTTGATCACTTGCAAGAGTTGTATGGTGAACAGAGTTACGCAGCGAGGTTTGAAGTATCCAAGAGGCTCTTCAAAGCCAAGATGCGTAATGGGCAGTTTGTCCATGACCATGGTTTGGCCATAATCAAAGATCTTGAGGAGCTTGAGAAGCTCGGCATGACCATGCATAAGGATTTGCAAACAGATTTGATCCTGCAATCCTTGCCATCTTCATATAGGCAGTTTATTGTAAACTACCATATGAATAAAATTGAATGCACCAAACTTGAATTATTGAACATGTTGGTAACAACTGAGGGAGCCTTAAAAGGTTCAAGGGGCACAGTTCTCGCTGTCGAGCTGGCTTCTACTTCCAAGAGAAAGTCTACTAAGAAGAAGAAGAAGCCTGCGAAGAAGCAGAAGATCGAGAAAAAGCCGAAGAAGAAAGTTTCCAAGAAGAAGGCCGAACCCAAAGGAAAGTGTTTCCATTGCAATGAAGATGGCCATTGAAAAAGGAACTGTCCGATCTACATGGAGAGTCTAAAGAGCAAGAAGGGAGACACGCCTTCTAAAGGTATGTCTAATATGCTCATTATCGAAACTAATCTAATGGTTTCTTCTATTTTCAGTTGGGTTATAGACTCTGGTTCTAGTGTTCATGTGTGCACTAGCATTCAGGATCTAAAAGAAAGTAGAAGGCTTACGGAAGATGCGGTAACTCTACAGGTTGGCAATATAAGAGTTGCTACTGTTGATATGGGCACCTATCCTCTGTGATTACCGTCAGAATTTAGTTTGATACTTAGAGATTGTTATTTTGTACCTAGTGCTAGCAGAAATTTAATTTCTGTATCTTGTCTAGCATAGAAACATTTTGAATTCAATTTCAATAAAGACTACATTTTCATTTATTTATGAAATAAATTGTTTGGACGTGGTTTTATGATTGACGGTCTCTATCACTTATATATGGATGTATCTGTGAATGTATCTGAGCAAACAACAGTGAGTATCATAGGATCCAAAAGATCTAGAGATGAGATAAATCAAAAATATTTGTGGCACCTCAGACTTGGTACTATAGGAGAAGACAGAATTAACAAATTGGAGAAATATGAGCTTTTAAACTCATTGACTTCTGAGTCATATCCAATTTGTGAATCCTGCCTTCAAGAAAAGATGGCCAAATTATCCTTTGTGGGACATGGGGAGAGGTCCACTGAGATACTTGCCCTAGTACACACCGACGTGTGTGGCCCACTCGATGTGCAGGCAAGAGGTCAATATTTCTACTTTATTACTTTTATCGATGTTTACTCACGGTATGGTTATGTCTATCTTATGAGACGTAAATCTGAAGCATTTGAAAGGTTCAAAGAATTCAGATGTGAAGTAGAAAAATAGACAGAAAAACTCATTAAGATTTTTCGATCAGATCGAGGAAGTGAATACCTTAGTGGAGAGTTTTACGATTATCTCAGAGAAAATTGTATGTTTCATAATGGACACCTTCTGGTATACCTCAACTCAACGAGGTATCAGAGAGGAGGAATCATACCCTATTGGATATGGTCAGTCCATGATGAGCTTCACTAACTTACCCTTATTTTTGTGGAGAGATACCCTTCTTACAGCTATCTATATATTGAATAGAGTTTCCTTTAAATCCGTTCCTACTACACCGTATGAGATATGGCATGGTAAGAAACTGAGTCTTGGTTATCTCAAGATTTGGGGATGTCCGGCCAAAGTCAAGCGACAACAGGCAGACAAGTTAGAGGCTAGGACAATTGGTGCTCGTTTCATAGGATATCATAAAGAGTCGTTAGGATACAATTTTTACATCCCAGAGGATCACAAAGTATTTGTGAGCCGGCACGCCATCTTTTTGGAAAAACAGTTTATCCTTGATAGAGGTAGTGAGAGAAAATTGAGCTCGAAGAGAAAGTCTCTGAAGAGCAACGAGCAATTGAGCCTAGTGAACTTATTCACATTGAGCCAATACATGAAGAACCTCCTCAACTTCGTAGATCCAGTAGGATCTCCCATCCTCCTGAAAGATACCTAGGTATGCTTACAGAGGAAGTAGAGGAAGAGTTCCTCATGGGAGAAAGAAAACATGGTGATGATCCCAAAACCTACAACGAAGCGATGTTAGACATCGACTCTGAGAGATGGATGGATGCAATGAAGTCAAAAATAGACTCCATGGATTCCAACCAAGTCTGGACCTTAGTAGATCCACCTGAAGGTATAGTACCTATTGGGTGTAAATGGATTTACAAAAGAAAATAAGGTTCGGATGGCAAGGTAGAGACCTGTAAAGCAAGATTGGTGGCAAAAGGTTATAGTCAGCATGAAGGCATTGACTATCGAATACCTTTTCACCGGTAGCCATGCTAAAGTCCATTCGAACATTGCTTGCTATTGCAGCTTATCATAATTATGAGATATGGCAGATGGATGTGAAAACTGCATTCCTTAATAGATATCTTGAGGAAGATATCTATATGGAGCAGCCTCTAGGTTTCACTTCCAGTGATGGTGATCACAAGGTCTGCAAGCTGCAAAGATCCATCTATTGATTAAAGCAAGCATCTTGAAGTTCGAATACTCGTTTCAACGATATAATCAAATTATTTGATTTCATCAAGAATGAAGAGGAACTATGTGTGTACAAAAAGGTAAGTGGGAGGGCTATAGTATTCCTCGTATTGTACATGGATGATATTTCTATACGCTCACATCGGTCAAATTATGGTTATCTAAGGAGTTCTCCATGAAAGACCTAGGGGAAGCATCTTATATTTTGGGGATTAAGGTCTATACAGATAGATCTAAAAGGATGCTTGGCCTATCACAGAAAATGTACATAGAGAAAGTGCTGAAAAGATCCAGCTTGAAAAACTCTAAAAGGAGATTATTACCCATAAAGCATGGGATAAATCTCTCCAAGAAGATACGCCCCAAAACATCTGAAGAGATTCAGCGCATGAGCAGGATCCCTTATGCTTCGGCAATAGGGAGCCTCATGTATGCCATGCTATGTACTCGACCTGATATTGCACATGCTGTGAGTGTCACGAGCAGATATCAGCCGAATCTAGGCGAGGAGCACTGGATAGCTGTGAAAAATATCCTTAAGTACTTGAGAAGGACTAAGGATATGTTTTTGGTCTTTGGAGGAGGGACTGAGTTAAAAATAGAAGGATACACTGATTCAGACTTTATGACTGACCCTGATGATAGAAAGTTTACATCAGGATATGTATTATTATGCCATGAAGGATCGGTAAATTAGAAGAGTTCCAAATAACTGATTATTGTAGATTCTACCATAGAAGCAGAATACATTGCCGCATCGGATGCTGCGGAGGAAGCATTCTGGTATAAGAAGTTCGTCGAGGAGCTAGGTGTCATGTCATCAAATGCAATAACCCTTTTCTGCGACAACAACAGCGCCATAGCACTGGCTAAGGAGCCAAGGTCTCACTAGAAGTCCAAGCACATAGAGCGGCGATTTCATCTAATTCGTGACTACCTCGAAAAGAAGTATGCAGAGGTACAGAGAGTAGACTCCACGAATAACGTGGTGAACCTATTCACTAAACAGCTGAGTCAGCAGAAGTTAGAAGTCCATCTTGAGAAGATGGGGCTTAGATACATGTTTGATTGGCTTTAGTGCAAGTGGGAGATTGTTAAAAGTATGCCCTATAAGCCAATGTGGCTGACGCATATTTGTCATCTGGGCCATAAATTTGTAATTTGATTCTTATTGATTAATAAGATTGGGCAATTTGTTGTTCATTCATGTTTGTATATATCCATGAATCCTCCAAGAAATTAATAAGATGATGAAACATATTCTCAAGCAGTTGAGAATTTGAGGCATGTGTCATTAGGGATTAATTTCTAAATGCTCCTGATCGATGGATCCATCACGAGGGCGGTGATCGATCCACTGAGATTAGTGCACAGATCATTTAGTCAGATGGATAAGTCTCGAGTCCACAGTGTAGAAATACTGGAGTGATTGTGCAAGTACTTTTTAGAGAACAAGTGTACTGAGCATGATCAAAGAAAGTAGTCACATGGATATCTATCCAATCGTTAGTGACTACTTATGCTGCAGTTGTTGACTGATCCTTTGACCTACGATACCTCAGCTATTCACTATGAGGCTACTGTAGTTTGATGAGCATGTAAACTGGGGCCCTAGCCATTTGGGTCATTGTGGTGCAAATTGACTGCAGTAGGTTCATTTTGGAATAGAGTTGCATCTAGAAGGGATTTATCGACCTTGATAGATTAGGAGTGATCCTATGTAATTTATGAGACTGAGTTCGATAAATTTTTGGCCAAGTATTTTGGAAAAAGAGTTTTCCATATCTCGAACTGGAAGTTGAATAAATTTGATATATGACGGACGATGGAGTTTGATGAGTTATCCATAACCTCCATCCTGTCGAGATCCATGATAGAGGGACTGTATCATATACTAATTGCACCTAGAGGTTCAAACATTCAATTTTGCTGGGTTGCCGCCACATAGGTGTTACTAGTGGATTGTAAGACTCGAAGGCATGCACTTGGTGATTAGTGAACCCTAAGAGTAGAACTGAAATTATTTCAGTCCACTAAAAAGAGTTTCAATGATATTGAGATAGGTATCTCCATATATCTCACTATCAGACAGAATAGAACCTACGAGGTCACACACATAGAGGATTTGATTAGTCAAACTATCATAATTGTGATTTAGAATCACAATTGATGTCAATTATCAATATGATTGGTGATTGAATTAACCCACTAAGTGTTAGTAAGTTAATGGAAGAAGAATTAAGTGAAATTGATTGCAATTGGGCTGATTTGATGAGCCAAATCAAATTGGATTAGACCCAAATTGGATTGGGTTCATAATTGGGTCAACCTTGATTAGATCAAGGATTAAATTAAATGCCTTAAGTCGTGTTCACACTATGCGGACTCTAAAGTCCACATGGCATTACATGATGCAGCGCCCCACCCTCTCTCCTAATGTGATTAGGATTGGGTTTGGGTTCATCTTTATCCTTTAATCCATGGACACTTGTCATGCAATGGTTGCATGGCGCCATGGACATATGGATTGGACACTTGTCATGCAATGGTTGCATGGAGCCATGGACACTTGGCATTGATCCAATGGTGGGTGGTTATGAAGAGTTTATCTCTAGTCATGATAAATCTAGAAAAAACCCTAAGCCACCATCTATAAAAGGGGCATTGGAGGCGTGTGAGATGCTTGAATTGGAGCCTCCTTCTCCACGCCTCATCCCTCTCCCTCTCCTTCTCTTCCCACGGCAGCAAGGAGCCATCCTTTCTGCCCCTTCCAAGGCGGCATTGGAAGGAAAGAAGAGAGCCAAGGAGAGAAGCCCACACGCCAAGGAAAGAAGAGTTTTTTCCTCTCCCACACCCAAAGCTTTCTCCTTCCTCTTCCTCCATCGCGAGCAAGGTTGAAGAAGAAAGAGTTCTTCTTCAAGAAGGTATGTTGCTGATTTTCTTCCAATCTCTTTAATAGTCATGAGAGATCTTTGCAAGGAGCTAGCACTCCGGTAAGATTTGATCTCAGATGATTGAGTCCTCGTTCTAAGATCCACGTGCAAAGCTTCCTCCTTCCTCTTCCTCCATCGCGAGCAAGGTTGAACAAGAAAGAGTTCTTTTTAAAAGAGGTATGTTGCTGATTTTCTTCCAATCTCTTTGATAATCATGAGAGGTCTTTGCAAGGAGCTAGCACTCCGGTAAGATCTGAACTCAGATGATTGAATCCTCGTGTGGATACCTGTAGAGGCTGGACACTTGTGCGGCTCAAACAAGAACTTATAAAGATCATTAGGCTGCGGTGTCTTTCCACCCGCACAAAGTTTGAAGATGGAATCTTCAAATCTTTGTTTCTGATTTTTGTTTCAGTTTATATAATATTTAATTAACCTCCTTCAAATCCTAATCTCTCCTCCCTCATGAGTTCAAAGGTTTTCTAGATTTGGATCCAAAAAAAATTTTAAACCCTACGATCTGTGGCGTGTTCATACGATGAACGACGTCCCGTGCGAAATTCCACTACGATCGTCGCATTGCACGGAGCGTAACTCAACACTAACAAATTAAATCTAACTAAAAACCTCACATGTTGACATCTACGAGCTCCAGCATTGCTATATTATTGAGTCATTGTACATGGAGCCAATGTGGTTTATACGCTATAGATTGCGCCCGTAACATTTGCCTTTTATTATAGACATGTCTTGAGATATTGGATGTCTTGCTAGGATTTGATTGTTTTCATTTTATCAGCTTTTAAAATACTAAATATTATAATTAACATCCAATTAGTGGATCTCAGTTTAGTATACTAGCAGATTTGCATCTTGATCATTAAATACGATGATTAAACATGTGGCCCCTTGTAGACTCGTGTGTAAGGAAAAAGGGCCTTGGCCGAGACTTTAATTTACGGTCTCTCCACCATGACACATCGCCGTGCATTATGTATTGTAGAGAGGGACCGAGGATTAAAAAGTACATGAGCAGCGAATGTTTGATAAAACAAATGAAGTGGTGCTTTTTGTTAGGATATTTTATTTTTTAACCCTTCTATATATCCAGATAGAGACAAGCTAGCATGTCAATTTCAATCTTTCTTTTCCAGAAAAAACGTTAGATAGCCATCTAAATTTCATTGCGAGAATAAAATAGAAACATATTAATTCATTTATTTGTTACCATCTGATGCATGAGCCATTGAAAAAGCTTGATTCTCTCCATGAAATAGAAAAGGAGGAAAAAATGGGCTTCATTTCCATCACACTTGTAAGGTTAACTAGTTAAAAATTAAAATTACAAGTAAATATAATGAAAAATTGCCAAAGTTACAGGCGGCTCACATGGAATAGGTTTAGTGCACTGCAAATTGCAACCAAGGTGAAAGGCCCTTTGTTGGCAGAAATTTTTAGCTGCCTAAATTATTCCTTGTGGGTAAATGCCTCAGCTGCTCATTAGCCTAGTATTGCTTGAAAGTAATTGAAGGATATCTATGATTCATCCGGCTTAGTTCGAACCTTTTACAAGAAGATGGGATATTTTTACTTCTTTTTTTTTATTTTCTTTTTGAGGAATTTGGTGAATGCCACTTTTCAGGTTTGGACACGGAACTCTCTACTTCGGTTACAGTGCTAAGGAGAAGAATGAAGGGACCCAAGAAGTGTTGGTTCCCTTTTTATTTCTTGTTTAATAATGGCAAACATGATATTTTCTGCAAAATCCTGAACAAGCAAATCTGAAATTGGTGTTTCATGATATATTCGGAGTGGCAGATAAGGACAAGTTATTCATGTGTGTTATTTACATTTTCACCCACCTATAGTCTTGCAATTAAAATATGCTTTAATAAAATAAAATTACCATCACATGCCTTGGGGTCATCTTGCAAGTCTTGCCTACCTTTTTTCTTGTAGGTTGGATACTCAAGCTGCTTATCCTTAGATGAATACCTAGAAACACGAAGGGAAAAGAAATATTAGAACTTTAGAACCTAGCATAGAAGATTTCAACACATAAATGTAAACTTTAATTTTTGAGGGGTAAAGACATAGATGTTAATTTTAGATGGATCTTATGTGATAACCGCCCCGTTCCAAGAGAAATGGAAGGGGGCCATTACACCATGGTACAGGCGTTTGTAATGCCTGGTGGTGGACGGTTACAACCGTCCACCTCCCTCAGCGATCGGGGGCTACAAGAAGCCCCGATCGGCTAGGCATTTCACCACCCTTTCCTCCTCCTCTACTGTCTGTCTCCCTCTCTCACAATTCTCCTCGTTTGTCAAGATCCGGTGTTAGACCCACGCAGCCGGAGCCAGAAGGCCGCATCGCCGGAGTAGGAGACAAACGACCACCTTCAGAGCAGGTAAAGCCCTTCTTCATAATTTATTTTTGTAGATCTAGCTTAGAAATTAAATCTAAACAAAAAGAAAAGAAGGAAAGGTAGGCGTCGGCCGGGGCGGCCGCGAGTAGCGTCGGCCACAGGCCACGGCGGCTGCAAGCCATCGGCCGCGAGCACCAATTGTAGCCACAGGGGCGGCCGGTGCTGCTGACCGGCCGGGGAGCGCTGCCGGCTACGGGACGGGCCCACCCTGGGTCCGATCTCCCCTCTACGAGAGAAGAAAGAAGGGGAGGAAGAAAAATAAAAAGAAGAGAGAAAGAGGAAGAAAAATAAAATAACATAAAATAAAATAGAAATATTTACTAGTGGTCGATCCGCGGGCGCCGACCTCCGCCGCGGGTCGTCGGCCGTGGGATGCAGGCCGCAGGCCGTCAGCCGTGGGATGCAGGCCGTGGGACGCGGGACGCCGACGCGGCCACGGGCACGACCGTCAGCACGGCCGCGGGCGCGACTGTGGGCGTCGCAGGCCGGACGTCGGGCGCCGGGCGCCGTTGGCCGTTGCCCGTCCCTCCCGAGCCTCCGTGCCTCATGGGAGGAGAGGAGAAGAAGAGGGGGAGGAGATCGCGGTGGAAATGGAAGAAAGGGAGAAGCTTCGGGAAGGAAGAAGAAAGAAGAAGAGAAGGAAAAGAAAAAGAAAAGGAAAGGAAAAAAAAAAGACCCTTAATGGATCCGCCCTAACGGGTCGGATCCGAGTTCGAGTCCGAACCCGTTAGGCCCAAATAAAAGAAAAAGAAAATGGATTTAGCCAAACCGAGCCCAATCAAATTGGACTAAGTCCGGACGAACCCAAACTATAAATTGGGTTAAATTCGAACCAAATTAAGCCCAATTGAGTTGGGTCCAAACTCAATTAAGCTGAGTTAGTCTCAGCAGACCCAAATTGAATATGAATCAAGCCCAATTCAAACCCAATTCAACTAAATTGAGACCAAATTGACTTCGGGCTGACCCTGACTCAAGCCCAAATGAGCCACATTGACCCTGGACCAAAATTAAACCTAATTGGACTTGGAACTGAGCCTAATAACCTAATCAGAAAACCAAATTGGCCCGAAAGGGATAGATCCAATCCGGAATCGAGCCCAATTCTGTAATTAAAGACCCAATTGATCTACGTGAACCCAATTTGGTTCTAAATCGAGCCTAATGGCTCCAAATTGGGTAAATTAGACTTGAGATCCAAGCAAATAAATTCATGTTATGATAAATTAGAAAATTATGAAACAAATAGGGATTAATGTGATCCCTATGTAATTAATTTAGGTGATCAAGGATTCATCATTCAGACATAAGAGACTGGAAAGCAAATTGCTGTAAGTAACCCTGGCACAATCCTATTGATTTCAAATTATTGTTTAATTATAAGTATGAAATTATGAAATTGTATTTGATATGATATATTTTCTCAAAATTAGGATCAAGTATATGATTGCATATGATTCATGAATTTGATTAAAAGGCATCCTTCATGAATATTTAATAGTGTATGAGTTATGAAATTATGATTATGTTAGACTGCATGAAAAATGATATTTGAGGCATGTTTATGCATTTTAGATTATATGATGCCATTTATCATTTTCCAACTTATTTATGATGATTATGATTTATGAAGGAAAAAGTATAATGATTTATGAACTCTCAGATTGCTATGACGGCCCCCGCCAGCGGGTTATAATAGCTCGGCATACGGCCCTCGCTAGCGGGTTATAATAGCTTGGTGTAGACCCTGCCAATGGGGAATAATAGTTGGCAAAGATTATGGCCCTCGCCAGCGGGTTATAATAGCTCGGCATACGGCCCTCACCAGCGGGTTATAATAGCTTAGTGTAGACCCTGCCAACGGAGAATAATAGTTGGCAAAAATTATGGCCATCGCCAGCGGATTATAATAGCTCGGCATATGGCCTCGCCAACGAGTAATAGTAGTTGGTAAATATTACGGCCCTGTCACGGGTAATAATAGTGACCATAGCTGCACTACCATTTGAGAGCATGGTTTTCGAAGCATGAATAATGGCAAGCACGGATTTCAAAACATAAATAATGACGATTATGGATTTTAAAGCATGAATAATGGCAAGAATTTTATATGATGCATATTCATATTTATGAACTTTCATTAATGGAACATGCATTGCTTTATGACCTGATTTGTGCATATCATCTTTTAAATGCTTTATTTTGCCATAACTGTTAGCTTCTTAAGCACTGCATTGGCATAATTATGCTTGATTCAATAAGATAGTACTTGGTTACTTACTGAGCTATGTAACTCATATCTTTTCATCTATTTTTTTCTAGAGATAAATAAGACTACTAGGAGCATAGAGCTTGGTGTTATTCAGGGTTGGGGTAACTGAAAATGTTATGTAATAATCAAATTTTAGAAGCTCTGTACTGTTCCAACTTCATAAATAATGTTACGACATAGTAAATGAAACTATTTATTTTTATTATGAAATTTTAAGTGGCTTCGTGTTATTGTGTGCATAAGATTGTAATAGCACGGCCGTGTCATGATCCGGATTTGAGGCGTGACATCTTACATAACATAAACTTTTGTTCATGACTTTGTCATTTCCTTAATTCTTACTCTGGTTGGGGTGGAAGATGAATTGTAGTTTTCTTTCTAAAACAATCCAGCATTAAGAGATTGAAAAATATCTGATTTTGATATCACTACAAGAAAACTCATCTTTTCCGACGCTTTTTCTAATCTTTACCGACGCTTATAAGCGTCGGCTAAAGTTCCCGCAATGCAAACAGAAGCGTCGCAAAAGCGTTGGCGATACTAAAGTGGCAAAAGTTTTTGCCGACGCTAAGAGAAAGCGTCGGCAAAAACAAGGCTTTCCCGACGCTAAGGAAAGCGTCGGCAAAAATGACATTCTGTGTTTTTGCCGACGCTTTAAAGCGTCGGAAAATATCATTTTTGCCGACGCTCTCTTTTGCGTCGGGAAATCTTTGTTTTTGCCGACGCTTTAAAGCGTCGGAAAATATCATTTTTGCCGACGCTCTCATTTGCGTCGGGAAATTCTTGTTTTTGCCGACACTTTATAGCGTCGGTAAATGTATTTTTGCCGACGCTTTTCTAGCGTCGGCGTAGGCGTGCCACAACTTTTATTTACCAACGCTTTAAAGCGTCGGGATTGCTATTTTTTAAAAAAATAAAAATACGAATGTAAATTATAAAAACACAGCATTATTTAAACCCCTGACAATTAGCCAATACCAAATGTAGTAATAATAAGCCTACATTCCTTAAATGCTGACGAGCCTTGGATGCGTTAGATCACGAAACTGGGTACGATGGAGGAGAACTATTCCATTAGACACAGAAGAAACAAGAGGTCGCCTGGTACCTGGCCCCTGTTATTCTTGAAGAGAGGTTGCTAAATAAAACTGCTAGAAGAGAGGTTGCATATAGGTTTTTCTGCTGGAAGAGAGGTTGCATATAGCATATAGCAATTTCGTTTCAGCTTCGAGTGCATTTCTCCAGCAACATAATATCTACCGCATCAATAGAAACACTACTCATGTGTATTCACCATTGATCATAGGTGTGAATCAAACATGCAGAAGTATATATAATCACAGTCGAAGAAAACAGATTAACTGTAAGGGAAAACACATCACCATAATAAGCCCACTCCAAATAAAATAGCAAATCATAGGCAACTCAAACTTGCTACATTAAGTGATAAGAAACTATTGCTGGTTTGATTACTGAATGTAATCAGAAATCCAATGATTTGCCAACAAATAAAGGCAGGGACCTGATACAATAATTTACAACAAACTACAAGACCATCAATCCTAACCTTCAAATTACCTGAAAGATTTGGAGGCTGCAGCTGACTACTGAAATACCAAGAGAAAGCAAATAACATATACATAGCTGAGGCACAGAAGATGTATAATGGGGCAAGCCACTAAAAAAACAATAGCCAGTCATCTCTCTCATTGCGATTCTATGATCTGGATTATTCACAAGCAAAAGCCAAATCAAGCATTTATCTCTGAATTGCATTGGTGTTCTCTATGGCAGCTTCTTCTATTCCAGAAGATACCTGAGCAGCTCGCTCTATCAAATCTCTGCTCTTCCATTTTGTCCAGCTCGTTTGGTGCGCTCCGTGAGTGACAAGGGGATTGTGCTTGAGTTTCTCCTTCAGGTTCGAGTGTTGGGCATGGGTCATCGTCGCAGGTGCAGGAGGGGATGCCAACAGAAGGGAATGGGCTGCAAGTGAGAGGACAGATAAGCTCTGAAGAAACTGCTGCCACACGGCTCTTCCGAGTCTCAGATCTACAACCTGTTTCTGGTGGCTCCACATGTCGGTGAATAGATGAAGTGACAATTACTAACCAGGAACAAACACCAATTCCCACAATATATATATATATATATATATATATATATATATATATATATATATATATATATATATATATATATATATATATATATATATATATATATATATATATATATATATATATATATATATATATATATATATATTCATATTCTAAGCAAACAAACAGAACTGAAATAAAAACTATACTCCAAGAACACGGATCTCATGGCCATTCCAGCTAAGATGTAGTATATGGACTATATTGATGATTTCATGGGTTTGATTACCATTAAAAATATGATACTAGCCAGGTCCAATTAGTATATTTTTATGAAACCAGAAATATAACTCAGTGGCACAAAGAAATAATGGAAATGAAAAGGGGAGTAGGAACAGGGGTCAAAAAGATGGAGCATTCATAGCCATACAAGACCTAACCCAACTTTTCAGGATCAGCAGAAAGAATTAAAATCCATTTAATAAATATTAAATGTAGTTGAGAGACCTAACTCTTCATCTAATTAGAAGCTAAATGTAGTAAAATGAATTATATAATGATTGATATGAACAATTAACTTAAAGAGAATCTTGTCAAAAAGATAATACCTGGCACAACATCTAGAAGTGTTTAAATATCAGTACTACAGTCTTTTGTGCCAAGCATGGCAATTTCACAAACGGACTCAACTATATAATCATTATGCATCAAAGGATTAAAATAGAAAGATTTCTCACCTTCTAGATTCCACAAGCAGAGCACGCTGTTCAGATGTTTTATCAGCACTAACATCTCTCTCTCTAGCAGTATAGCTGCACAAAAATAACCAGGCTACAGCAATCAGATGATCAGCAGGGCACAAAGATCGCAATGTATCATGTATTGATACTGTAATATGCAGAAATGCAGCATTGAAAATACACCAATTACTATGAAAACTACTATTTACCGGTGAAAATTCATGAGAATACATCAAATTTATGTTAAATAGCTTCGCACAACCAAAAAAAAAAAAAAGACAAACATACATGACTGACAATCATTATTCACGACTTCTTGAGACCTAATAAGAGCTGAGTGAGTAAATCAGTACCTCGAAGGAAGAACTGCTTGAGGAACAAAAGGGGCATAAGCAGTTTCCCTCTCATCGAGTGAACCCCTGCCTTTTCGAATTCTGACACAGACGTTCTTTTCCCTAGCAGCGATTACATGTAACCAGATTTTTGTGGCGAACTCAACAGGCTATTGTGGATTTGGAGGGCGACTGTTGGCTGCCGAGACTCTTGATCCCCACTCCAGGAGCTCCTTGATTGTATCATCTTTATGCACCATGACCTCAATAAAGCACAAGCTGTCTTTCTGCTCCTCAGTGGCCTTCGTAATGGCATCTTCCAATTCTTCCTCTGTGCGCACCTGCAGCAGTTCAATGCAAAATTTGATGTATAAACAAACTGCTCGATGAGGGTCGTAGGATTTTATAGAAATACTTGAGTAATTCCAGCCATCTTCGAACAGGATTGGCTTCGTATGGGGGTGATGGTCTCTTCGGCCCTTGATCAATATAAGAAGGGACCTGCGTTAATATGATGAAATGCAGATAAGGATTCATTTGCAGAAGTGGATGTCATTTGGTTAAAAACTGTACTCGTTGTCCAGAATGAGAACATACCATCATGCTTCATTGCTGTAGAAACAGGAATATGAGAGTCATCAGGAACAAAAATATTCTCAAGTTGTTCCTTGGCTTTTGAGGGCTCTTCCACATCCTTCAGACATAATAAATAAATAAATTCTGTATAAATTATAAGAAGTTCTACGTATTTTTGTATCTTGGATAACCAACTCAAGACATAAAAATTAACATAAAGATATAACGACTCAGAATTAGCAAAGAAAACAAATTGTGGAATACATTACAATCCTGCTACATCGGTGCGGCGTACTCGCATACCTTATTTTCATCTAAAATAAGAACGGCAGGATCACATGACTTCAGATCACCTCCCGCTCTTACATGAGTAGGTTCTAAAGGCAAGGAAGCTGGTCTCCGAGATGCGGCAGCCACAGCTTCACCATCTGAAATGATGTTATTAGAACTGATATTACCTGTTTGAAGTGGACGGAATGCTTCAAAGGACCTTTCAATAGACAATCCAAGGCTTCCAAGTGTACTATGATCTTCAACACATAACTCTGGAGACAAATTTGCAGATGCATCTACAAATCCTTTATCAGGTGCGAAGGAGACTTTGCAAGTTTCATGTTCTAAACATCCAGCAGATAGATCATTTTTTTTTAGCTTAGAAATGTTTAATACATTTTTTGTTGACTTCAGCCTGACCCTTCAAGATTCATCATGACTATCCCCAGGAATCAAGGTATGATAATTCCTTTTCAGGACCTGTATACAAATGTTGACCCTTCGAGATTCAGCCTGACCCTTCGAGATTCATCATGACTATTGGCATGAGGACAAGGACTGCATGTAAGTTTTAGCCATATCAAGAGGTGAACTTTTTCCACCTTCAAAATCCTGCACAGCAAATAATACATAATGAATGCTTGATCAAACAGGAAGCTTGGAATCCCTGCACCAAGAACTAACTTATAACTGCAATTTGACTAAACAACAGAGTACTTTGAAACATGGACTACCAGCAATCAGAACATGAAGAGATATTTTCTGATGAAGTTATCAATGCATTAGCTAGGATAAACATCATTTTTTGCATCATAAAAATGATTATTTCTGCACTATCGCATGTCTCACGAGGACTATTAAGTTTGATGGATAAAAGATGCCTTCCCTAAGAAATTCCAGAAACAGTAGACCCAAGATTTAAGAAAACTTGATCTAAGGAAATAATTAGTAGGCATAACTAAAAGAGAATATACGTACAGGTCAAATATGCTTTAACAATTGTTGTTATTTCATTGACCATTCTAAACTTAAGGACCAGCTCAACACATTGCCCAGATACAACTCAGAACAACTGTGACATATTAGATATTGTTCTCTATGATACCCAAGGATAAAATATAATGTGGGAACAAACAAAGGTATTGTATTCTGCATATATACTAGCAATAATATCTGTCTTCCCCTTTCAACATTCCAGCATAACTCAAAATAACAGTAATCTTCTATAATGTGTAGAAACTACCCATTGAGAGAGACAGAACCTTAATTTTTTTGTCATAAAAGGAATCGTCAAGCATGATAAAAAAAAAAGTATCTAACTTAGGCTATAAAACTACATGTGATCTGCTCGCATTTGCCTGGGATCAAACCTGAATCACATAGCAGTCTGCCAAACACCAAATTTGCTACCATATTCCAAAAATTTTTAAAATAACAAAACTGATTTTTGTAGAAAGGGACCATCACAGTGCGTTGCATAATTTGGTCATTAGAAAATCCTGCTAATTAGACAACAATTTCGCCACACAGTCATAGAAGTCACACTCTATGTGTAAAATTTTGTCATAAACCTAATATTTCAGGAAAATCCATAAAACGAATGGAATTAATCTTTTGGAAACAATAAAAGCATTTGCACTGCATTAACATGGTCCAGAACAAGATCACGTTAGTAATTCTTCTGAATCAGACCTCATTCATGATAAAGGCACAGAATATTGAAAGAAGGAAAGTGGCGGAGATCTTGCGGCCGCGGACAGAGTGGGAGAGATCGGCGACGAAGCCAAGGAAGTGGCGGCCGGCGGCAGAGGAGATGGAGGCGGTGGGGCCGCCACAGGCGGAGCACACCGACGACGGCGGCGGGCTGGCCTCGGCCGCGGTGGCGGAGGTGGAGCAGACGACGGCGCATGAAAAGTCGGCGGAGGCGGCGGAGCAGGGGGAGGAGGGCTCGGCGTCGGTCATTTTTTATGGGAGGCAATGCGGGGTTCGGAGGGAGAGGATGAAGAAGAATCGAGGCGACGGGAGGGGGGAAGGGAGAAGAATCGGGGCGAAGAAGAAACGAGAGAGGGCGAGAGAGCGAGAGAGAGAGAGAGAGAGGAGGCGGGATGGGTGCGGGCGGAGGGAGAGGAAGAACCGGTTTCTTGCAACAGAAGAAGGCCGGAGGGGAGGGAGGAGGAGGCAGAGGAGGGCTTGATATGTCGATCGAGGATGGAGGAGGAGGGCGGACGCGGGTTTGATTTTCAACAACGCTAATAAGCGTCGTTTTAGGACAACCATACTAACAAGCGTCGTTTATTGCCGACGCTTTTAAAATGTGTCGGCTATTTTTGGCGCTCTGCGGGACATTGCCGACGCTTGCAGCAAGCGTCGGCAAAAACATGTCGTTAAATCCTCTTTTTCCTGTAGTGTATGTACTTTACTTGATTTAGTACTTCCCATCACCGGATGCATTAGTACTTCCACCATTCTTTTCTTCTTCATTAGAAGATTTTAGAAGGTGTTGATATTTTTTGAATTTATACGAAATTTTATCAGCTGCTAAAATTTGGAAAGATCCTGGAAATCAAATTTACTTGTGAAAAATGTTCAGAATTCTTCATCAATATTTGGAATTTTTCAAATCACACCAGCTATTAAAAATTAGAAGGATTTTGAAAATCAAATTTAGGCAAGGAAAACTTCAAAATTTCTAATTATGATAGTTGAAAAACCTCCAGATTCTTGATTGGGTGAATAATTTAGTAAATTTAATATACCAGTTCTTAGAATTATGTAAACGTTCCAGATTTCTCACATCTGGTTAGTTTTACGAAACTTGAGGCTCGCTGTTAAATTTCTATAAGGCAAGAATATTTGGCAAAATATATATCTATCTATCTTTCTTTCTTTTTTTCTTTCTTTGGTACAAATCTATATATCTATCTATAAGCCAATAATTTTATGGAACTTGAGGCCGGCTGTCTGCATAGGATTTCTACACCGGCTCTTGATCTCATTTTGGAAAACTGAACATTGGCATAAGGTTTTCCATATACATGAGCATGCAGATTTAGCATGCCTTCTATAGGAAGTACAATTATTTGCGCACCTAGCAGGAATACCAGGTATAGGAATCAGACTGTTGACTATTGTAAGAAAATATAAAATATATAAATAAATCAACCTCATTCTATTAGCTTAAGCTTTTAGGAAAAGTGGTGATTTCAATATGGTATCAGAGCAGAGGTTCTGAGTTCGAACCCTGTCTCCTTACTCTTTAACCCCATTACTAAAAAATTTCACATGTTGGGCTCATCCATTAAAGGGAAGTCCGGCCCACATGTGAGGAGGAGTATAAGAAAATATAAAATGTATAAATAAATCTACCTCATCCTATTAGCTTAAGCTTTTACAAAAAGTAGTGATTTCAACAATTATTTGTAGTCTAATTCTCTATAATGTTATATAGAAAATGCCCTGCATGGTTGCTATACATGTGCATGTAGTGTTGTACACGTAACACTGTAATGACAACTTTGCTGTTCTGCACAAGTAGGGCTTTAGTCTAATGGTTGCACCTCTTTTGTTTTAGGAGGAGGTTCTCTTTCCAGACTGAGTGGGGTATTTTTCTAACCATTTGATATGGATTATTCTTCCATCATTTTTATGAATTTATTGATTCTTAGAATCAAAAAAGTTTACTCTTTAATAGCTATACCCTTTCTTCTTCAAATAATAGAAAAATGAAAAGTATTGAATCAACATCTTTACTATATATATATATATAGTAAGCATGGGAAACAAATAGATGTCACCAGTATCAGACATCCAACGGCTTTACCAACTGGTGGAATTATAATTCCATTAAATGTTACTTTATCTTGAATAAATCATATACAATTTGCAAACTCATTGATAGTTGACATATAAAGCCTGTTAACTTATCAGGAGAATTTTTATTTGTAAAAAATATCAAGAGAGAGTATCCTCAAGAGTAATCGTAAGTTTTCGGCAATTTATAATATAACCTTGCGCTTCCATGCATGATATACATAGGCTGATGTAATTCCTACTTTTGAAAGCCGATGGCTTGTTGCCAAAATATGGAGAGCCGACTTCCTGTTTTAGTTAATGGTGTGCATAAGCTCAGGGTAGATTTCAATGATCTCCAAGGCTAGATTTGTACACCATGTCATGATTTGGTCAGGATCAATTCATTAATATCTAGTGTTTCTAATTTAATAATATAAAATCCTTAGGGACCTTTATTTATCAGTATCACATGCAATCACACAGGCACACATAACAACTAGCACTTGTCCCGCTAAACTTTTGATTAGTGATATTTTGAATATCGCAATAGCAGTTACCATGGTCATTCTTTATTGTTATAATAGAAAATAGACAATATAAAATAAAAATCGCGCGTGGCACCAATTCATTTTTTTTTTTTGAATTAACATGGAATTTTGAATTTAAAATTATATTGTTTCAATCATAATAGTATTAAAGAGCCCATCATTCCTATGGCATAATAGTCATTAACTGTTGCATATTTGCATATCAATTCTTGTTGTTTCCATATTTATATTTTAATATCTAAAGTCTTATAACTTATTGTTTATGCATCTTATTAAGTTAACCAGACGAGAATGGAGTACTCTATTTTATTATTCTAACTAGGGGTGCAAATGGGTCGAGTCAGACCGGGTCTTGAGTGACCCCAACCCAACCCGATTTCTTGTTCCGATCCTAATTTTGGACCCAGACCCGACCCAATAGAAAATTGGATCGGATTGGATCGGATCCACAGCAGACCCAATGGGTCATTCAGGTCGTGATAGTTCCTAGACTCTACCACAAGTGTATGGGTCGTGACAAGTAGAACAGGGCACAAGGAGGCGATTCAAGTACCAATTTATAAATTTCCTATATTATTTAGACGACCCCAAATTGATGTGATCGACTGCAATTTCTTAACCTAAAAAATCAAATATGAAAGGTTCCTAGGGCTTGGATTTCATCAATTGAATTCCTTCAATGAATTTAAATTTGATTGTTAATATTCTGCTAATTACAATGACCGAATCCCTTTTTTTTATGTGATATCTTCTTTCAAGGCATAACACCTATACCTATATTAATCCTATGTCTACTTTCGTGATCATAGAAATTAATATAAATTCATTATAATTTGTGAAATTCTTGAATGTAGGTCATAAGGGTGTGCATTTATTTCTAAACTACACCGCCAATGTTTGATAAATTCACCAACTAATATTGAACTTCAAATTTCATTACTTCATTCAACATCTTAAGCATGCAATTCATGGCTAGTAAATCGCAAGAATGAAAACCGAAATCATCAAATTGCAATTAATAAAGGATATTCAATACAACCATACTCAATTCATATCAAAAATTCAATGAATACGTCCTAGCCCTAGGATCAGAAAACTAGCAAATCATAACTAATAAATCAATCCAATTATTTCTCAAACATAAATTTACATTCAACATCCTTAATAACAATTCAGCAAATAAAAAAAAATATAAGAGAAAGGAAAACAACTCTGTATTTGCAAAAATCCTCCATTCCGTTCTTTCTCCCATAATTTCAGCTTTTTTTTTTCTCTTAGAATTCCTAGCTTTTCCTCCTCTCGGAATTTTTGATTCTCTGAGTTTTTTTTCTTCTTATCTGCTTGTCGTCCCCCTCGTATCTGCTGACCCTCCTCTTCTCCAAACCGATTCTCTTTTTTTCGAATTTTAAAACAGATTTCTCCTATATCTGCTGGCTGAAATCCGGAATTCTAGGCTGATTTTATGACTCAACTTCCAGCTGAATTTAGAGAACCAAAACGATACACTTTGGATTTGGACCCTTCATGAAAGTTTTAGATCTCGTTCTCAGATTTCCATCACACCTGGGTTTGCTTTATTCTAACTTATAGAACTTTAGATACAAGTTAAAAACCGAAACAGGGTCTGGGCTACAGTAAACTTCTGGACAGATTCGGACTCCTCCGTTTCGGCTAAGTTTTGGACTTCAAAACGGCAGAACTGGGTTTTGTGCTCTGTATAAAAGTTTTAGGCCTACGTCTTGTCTTTCCATCAAGCTAAACAACACATGAAACAGAGGTCTGTAGCTCCAGTTAAAACCCAAAAACCAAACAATATTTTGGGTTGACTAGACCAGCCCAACTAGAACTTGCTTTCTAGGCCTAGCCCGAATTCTGCCTCTTCACATCAGCCCAATTTCAACCTAATTCAGTAATTAAACACCTGTAAAATACCAAGAATTTTCAAAAAATTAAATAAATATAAAAAATACCTAAATTCTAGATAAATGAGCTAAGAATATATAAAATACTCTAAAACAAAACAATTAAGACTAAGAAAATGTGTGAAATAAATTCCCACATTAGGTCGAGTCAGATCTGTGATTGCCCGATCATAACCGACTACGACACCAACTGCGTGCTCCCCATAGCCACCTTCCTCTTCCAAATGGCCTTCTACAACACCACCCCCAACACGTGCTTCGTGGTCTCGTGCGATTTTAGAGACGAGACTGCACATGCTTCCTCACGTGAATGCTTCGATACAGGACAGCTACAGTCGCAGCAGCGGTCACATGGCTTTGGCGCCCCTTTTGTTCACAAGAACCTCTCCTGTCACATGTTTTGTGTTACTTGCTGGATTTGGTGCACCGAGGGAGAGGCAACATTAAAGAGATGGAAGGCACTAGAGAAGGGGGGAGGGGGAGGGAGCGAGACGGGGTTGTTGGGGGCGATCATGGAACACCTGGAGGATTTGTATGCATTGGTGAAGCTGAAGATGGCATCGGATCGAATCAAGATGCAGATCCTGGTGGAGCCGCACTGGGGCTCCTCATACACCATGCTTCAGAAGATCTCTCAGAGCTTCACCCTCGTCATCCAGCAGCTCGGCCCCAAGCTCCGAAATGCACCACTCGCTCCGAGTCCACCTTCCGCTGGGTCTGGGAGGCCGCCTCATCCGCATGGGCACCACCCGCTCCGAGTCCGCCCCAACTGCAGCCGCCCCGTCCATCCGTGAGAACGCCACCTCCTAATGGGCACCACCCGCTCCGAGTCGCCGAGGATGATATGTGTGTCGCCTGCTCATATCTCACATCTATTCTGTCGCCTGCCTATCTTTCACGTCTCTGAGAGCGAGCACTGACACGCTGCGCTAGCTGTGTCTACGAGGGCCGGCTCTGGTCTCTACCCATGGTCCCATAACCACAATATTTATTATATTACGTATTTACATGTATTAGAACTTGGAACTAGCGTTGAATAGCAGACTCTTGAAAGCAAATTTATTTATTATTTATAGTAATATTTTAATATTTTATATACATGTTAGTCGGGTCGGATCAGATTTGAATTCAGTAAACCCAGATCCAACCAGAAAATAAAACAAGTCCAATTTTAGGACCTGACCTGCCACACGGGTCCTTTAATTCTGGTTCGGGTCGGGTCTAACTAGGGCGGGGCGGATCATGGGTCAATCCGACTCATTTACAACCCTAATTCTAACAGCATTAATTTCATGTCTTATTGTTCTTTTTGGCCCAAGCTCTCAAACTTATTTGATTCTTTGACCTGCGCTCCTTCACTATTAGTACCATAGTTGCCAAGTCCTAACCAAGAAGAGAGCGAAAAGAATAAGAATTAGCTAACTCTCAAGGTATCAAGGTAAAGACAAGTTATCCTTATGTTACCCTTGTTAACCTTAACTAGGGTTTGATCAACGAAAATTAGTAGGAGGATCATTTTGTAGACAAATTGACAACTTTACAAGAATTTAATTTTATATCTAATTTCTAACATATAAAGCAAACTTTGGAGTTTTTATGATGAGATGCATCATGTTATTAGCTTCTCCATGTTTCTTAGGATATTTCTTACTTTTCCCCAGCCATATCACATCAATATCTTGAATCATTTCTCCCTACAAAATATTTAAAATTTTTCTGGTATGAACTTGTCTCAAACCCATGCACGTGCATTGCATGTGCTATACACTTAAATATAAACAATGAAAATATGAAAAATTTTAAGGACTAATATGCAAAAAAAAACACTTATTTGAAATGATTCCTTTTGCTTGACTGAAAGAAGAAAGTAAAAAAGAGGAAAGAAAAATTTTGCTAGCATGCACCAATAATCCTGGTTGGAAAATACTTTTCGGCAACCATCATGCAAACATGAAAAGTACACTGGGCCTACAGTTGCTGATTCGGTAACTTCACAATCAACCAACCCTCAACTTTCGCAACAAATTCTACGGATTGTACCAATCCCCTCTTGCCATATGGCAAGAGAATTATTGATGTGGATATTAGGCAATTGTCCCGTCACTACAAAAAAAAAAAAAAAATTCGACTGTGATCCGCCGACCCTAGAAAGAAATGTTGGCAATTAAGTCATCACGAAAAAATTTGCTGACACTTCTTAACAACATCATTAGAAATTAAACTAAAATAATGCTTATAAATGTCGTCGATAGTAATTAAGACGATGCTTATAAGCATTGTCGGAAGCTAAGGATTGGATTAAGACAAAGCTTATAAGCATCATCAGAATAAAATGAGCTAGGATATAAGCGTCGTCGGAAGCCAAATCCAAGATTAAGACGATGCTTGTAAGCATCGTTGGAAGCCAGAAACCAAGATTAAGACGACGCTTATAAGCGTCGTTGAAGCCATATTAAACCCGAAACGCCCGACCCAGCACCACTAGCATCCCGATTTCAGTCCCTTTCCTCTCTAGCACGGACCGATCGACCCCCCAGAGCTTCGCTACAAAACCGTTTGCGCAGCTCGATCTCCTTCTCCTCCTCCTCCCTCTTCGGCACCTCCTTCTCCTTTGCCAGCTTCCTAGCTCCCCCTCCTTGCTGCCCGTACCAACTGCAAATCCATGATGTTCTTTGAAGATCTGGCCGACCATCTTCCTTCGGTCCACTGCCTCCTGCATTGCAGATCTCGATCGGCCTTCACCAACGCTGGTAGGTTTCTATATCCAGAATATTTTATTTATTTGGATTTTGGCCTAAAATTTTATTCTGTGCATATTTAAAAATTATGTATTTCTATATAATAGCAATTTTCCAAATTATATGCGCCACTGCAAGAAATAATCTTCTATTCTATCATGACTTCAGGCTTAGGGACATGCCTGCTATCAAAACAAAGTCATCTCCATTCAGTAACGAGATTGGATATTTTTCCGTTTGTTGGAGATTGAATGGGATGACACTACTTCCTTATCACAAGTTGCATGTGTATTACGAGTTGGTTCATGATTGAGCGGGTAAGGACATCATGATACATACTCCTTGTGAGTCCCTTTTAATCATTAGATACCTCACAATAGAGAAGTCCGTTAAGTTCACACCATGTTAACTAACTAATCTATTGCAAAAGCTTAACCTAATAAGGTCACTCAATGTATATCAAACTTGATGAACTCATAACCACCAATAAATTAACCTAGGCTCTGATACCATGTTAACTAACTCTTTGGCTCCAAAATCTTAAATTTATAAGAAAAGGATCAACAACATATTTTAGCCTCAATAGATAAGAGACTAAATATCTCTACTAAATCTTTGCCAACCAAGGTTTCAACTACAACTTTATTTCTCTATAAAGAACCCACTGGAATTTTGATTGATTATTTCAAAATAATGGTCGTTATTCCCGGCTTCAATGAAATTTAAAGTTATCTAACACTACAAAAATAACTCACATAGCGCATCTCCTCTCTGAGCGCTATACACTAGTTTCTTTAGGCACCCTGTGCAACTGTTAGAGTTGCAAGTTAACCGAGTTGTTTGTGAACAAATCCAACTTGATTTGCTCATGGTCTGTTAAGCTCGATTTAGTTAAGAAACAAGCTAAATTTGAACAACTTCTCCAGCTTGGCTCATGCATGAGCAGAGCCTGGATACCCAAAATTTAAATTTCACTTCAAAAAAAATTTGGTTCGATTCGATGGGTTCAAATGATAAACAAATCAAGCTTGAACGTTCTGGCTCGAGCTTGCTGGCCACTTGCTTATAGCAAGTCAAGTCTAGTGGCCCACATCTGTGCCTGGCTCAGCTTATTTACACCTCCAGCCACTCTATTTATGGTATTTGATTGACAGAGTAGTGCAGGGGAAGTGCATACCTTGCGGAGTTTTACACTAGAAAGGGGCCTTAATCCAGTAGATCATAATTTAGGACATCAGCTTCGTACCAACCTCCGGAGGGTTGCTTTGCGTGGAACCTCCCAAGAGGTACGAGGTAACTGTCTTATCTTTCCAAGAGAATGTTTCTTTAAAAAAGGATAAAAATCAAATTGGAAGTAGGGTAACCTCTCGAGCTATAATTCCAAGAGAATGTTCCTTTGAAAAAAAAGGATAAAAGTCAAAGGAAGCAGGGCATCCTCTTAGAAGGTATAAGGTTCTTGTCTTTATCTTTCCTAAATAATGTTTCTTTTTAAAAAGAAAAAAAAATCAAATTGGAAGCAGGATAACTTGCAACGGAGGGAGTTAGTACTTCCAGCCAATCCTAAAGGTTGATGGTCTGATTCCACTATTAAATTCAAATCTAACTACTAGTGGCAGCAAAAATGTGTTCAGGGACTTTGTGAAATGATATTCCAAAGTTTATGCTTCATGCTAAAATTTTGTCTGTTACTTTTTGAACAAATGCTTCCTGTGAAGTTTAAGGATTGTATTTCTTCCACAATCTCATGAAATAAATGATGGGTAAACTAGAAGTGAGGCAACTTGATTGTTATCGGGGTCTAATTTCTTTCACAATCTAAATTAGAAGTGATGGGTTATTAAGTTTTGATCCGACCCAACCTGATTGTTATCAGGGTCTAATTTAGATTTCTTAACCTATTAGCAAACACGACTCGATCTGAACCTAGAATACCCATTAACATGAGATGGGATGGGGGTATTAAGCACCTAAACCTATCGGTGCTTAGAGGGTGAGAAGAGAAAACAATTTGGTCTTCCAACTTTGTTTGACAAAAAAGTATTTGATTCAATGGATGCTGTTTTTATATGTGGACCTACCTCGATCTGAATGACCCATTGGGTTAAAAAAATTTGGCCATGAACCCCACCCGATATTATATTGGGTTGGATTTGGGTCCAACATTAGGACATAAACAATGAATCGAATCAAGTCAAGATCATTCATGACCCGATCTGACCCAACCCATTTGCACCCGTACTCGATCAGGTAGATCTTCTCTTCCAAGCCCTCTTTACTCCTCTCTATTATCTTCTCCTTACTCTCCTATATTGCCACCTACTTCAGTGCCCTCTCTGTCACGATCCAGCCAGTCCTTGACTTGTATTGTTCCCATTCTTACCTTTTTACTTCTAGCCTCTACCTAGTGTCGTCTCTAGGTCCATATAACCACTGCCTTCTCTCCCGCCATCTCCATGAACCTGAGGTTAGTCCGGTGCTTAAACCCATTTAAATTCCCTCCATCTTCCTTGCTCCTAATCCTTGTCTATTTAACCACAAAAGAAGGTTTTCATATGTTCCAAACTCACCACACCAAAAAAATGTTTAAAAAATTTAATCATTTTGATTGCATGCCGAACTCCACTCCTTATTATCCTAAAATAAAACTAAAGAAAAGTAGTAGAGAAAGCATAGCACAACTAAAGTATTCCATAATGTAGAGAGCCTAAACTTCTCGGCAAATCGAATTAGCCCTGAAATTTTACAATTAAGCTATTGCACAATACTTCAGTAACCCAAGCTGGCAAGCACTTGAAAGTTGAAAGAATTTAAGTAACCTAGAGATGCAGCCAAAAAGGATTACGTGATGCAAAAAGGATTAGGTGATGTAATTTTTTGTAAGTTTTTGTAATGCATAATGCATTAGTTTTTGTAAGTTTCCCTTCCGTCCAAAAAGGATTAGGTGATGCAAACTGGAATGCCAACTCTGATGTAACCAAATCCATATATAGTAGATGCAAAAATAAATAGTAAGATGGCTATGGACCTAACACAAATAGCAAGCCCACCCAAGGGTTCTAGAAAAATTGTGGTATCCCATTTTTAGATATAAACATTTTGAATTTGCAAAGCAATTACAAATTTACTGTTAGAAGTATACCGTAGAAGCCAACGTAGCTGACGCATATTTGTAATCTCGGATATAAATTTGTAATTTGACACTTATTAATAAATAAGATTGGATAATTTGTTTTTCATTCATGTTTGTATGTGTCCACGAATCGTCCAAGAAATTAATAGATGATGCCACATATTCTGAAGGAGTTGAGAATTTGAGGCATATGTCATTAGAGATTAATTTCTAAATGCTCCTGATCGATCCGCTGAGATTAGTGCACAGATCACTTAGTCAGATGGACGAGTCTAGAGTCCACGGTGTAGAGACACTGGAGTGATTATGCAAATACTTGTTAGATAACAAAGTACTGAGCGTGACCAAAAATAGTAGTCACGTGGATATCTATCCACTCGTCAGTGACTACTTATGCTGCAGTTGTATGATTGGTCCTTTGACCTGCGATGCCTCAGCTATTCACTGTGAGTTTACTGTAGTTTGACGAGCATGTGAACTTGGGCCCTAGCCATTCGGGTCCTTGTAGTGCGGATTGGCTACAGTAGGTTCATTTTGGAATAGAGTTGCATCTAGATGGGATCTATCGACCTTGATAGATTAGGAGTGATCCTATGTGATTTATGAGACTGAGTTCGATAGATTCCTGGCCAGGTATTTTGGAAAAAGAGTTTTCCATATCTCGAACTGGAAGTCGTATAAATTTGACCTATGACGGACGATGGAGTTTGACGAGATATCCATAACCTCCGTCACGTCGGGATCCATGATAGAGGAACTGTATCATACGCTAACTACACCTAAAGGTTTAGACATTCCATTTTGCTGGGTTGCCACTATATACTGCTAAGTATCACAAGTGGATTGTGAGACTCGAAGGCATTCACTTGGTGATTAGTGAACCCTGAGAGTAGAACTGAAATTGTTTCAGTCCACTGAAAGGAGTTTCAGTAATATTGAGATGGAGATCTCAATATGTCTCACTACCAGTCAGAATAGAACCTACGGGGTCACACATATAGAGAATTTAATTAGTCAGACTATTATAATTATGATTTGGAATCACAATAGAAATCAATCATCAATATGATTGGTGACTGAATTAACCTACTAAGTGTTAATAAATTAATGAAAGAAGAATTAAGTGGAATTGATTGCAATTGGGCTGATTTAATGAGCCAAATCAAATTGGGTTCGATCCAAATTGATTTGGGTTCATGATTGGGTCAATTTAATTAAACCAAGATTTGTGCGGATTTTAAAGACCACATATCGTCGTAAGATGAATATGACTTAAGTCATGTTCACACTATATGGACTTTAAAGTTCACATGGCGTCGTAGGATGCATGTTCCCAAAATAATTAATTCTCCTAATGAGATTAGGAATGCTAATGTGATTAGAAAATTAATCAATTGATTAAGTGGACACATGTCATGCATCTATAAGCACAAAGATTGGATACTTGGCATTAATCCAAGGATGAATTATAGTCCCATACTCCTAATAAGATTAGGAGAGGCCCTAAACCCAATATATAAAAGGGTAGCAAGGGAGACATTATGAATTAATTCTCTCTTCTTCCTCTCCACGCCTCCTCTTCTTTCTTCCTCCTTCTCCACGGCAGCAAGGGGTCTTCATCCCCCTCTTCTTCCATAGTAGCAAGGCAAGGAAGATCCACGTGCAAGGTTCCTCCTTCCTCTTCCTCCATTGCGAGTAAGATCAAAGAAGAAAGGGTTCTTCTTCAAAGAGGTATGTTGCAGATTTCTTCCAATCTATTTGATAGTCATGAGAGGTCTTTGCAAGGAGCTAGCATTCCGGTAAGATCCTATCTCAGATGATTAGATCCTCGTGTGGATACCTGTAGAGGCCGGATACATATGCGGCTTAACCAGGAACCTAGAAAGAACATCAAGCTGCGGTGTTCTACATCTGCAGAATTTTTGAAGATGAGATCTTCAAATTATTTACTTCTGATTTTTGTTTTAGTTATATGAATCTTAATCAGCCCTCCTCAGATCCTAATCTTCCTTTTCTAATGAGTTCAAAGATCTTCTGGATTTGGATCCAGAAAATTTTTTGAATTCTACGATCCGAGGCGCGTTCATACGATGAACGACGTCCCGTTCGAGTTCCGCTGCGAACGTCGCATCGAACGGGGCGTAACTTAGCAGTGGTATCAGAGCCATGGTTCTAGGGAGCCTGATTAGGACTTAAGAATTGATTACCACATTTTTAATCTGATTTTTAAGGGAATTATGCTTACTGGATTTTTTGCGTACTGAAATTTCAGGTTGCTAAAATTTTCAGCATGCAAATTTTTATTTGCTATGATTTTGCAAATTATTTTAGAATTGCAATTACATTATAACATTTTAAATCAAGTAATGCATGATCTGAAATTCAGAGAATAGCATAATAGGTTTAAAGTTTCAGATCTGAAAATATACATGAGATGCATGTGGTAATCATAATGTTCATACTTGTTTAAGGTTATGTTTAAAATAATGTATGCATGAGATGTATGTATTAGTTAAACAAAAATTTATTTGCATGAGATGTAAATAAAATTCTTAAACAATATGACATTTACATAAGATGTAAACTGAAACAATTATGTCATTTACATAAGATATAATCATATAATATATGAAAAGATTTCATAATTACATAGGATGTAAACCTGAACCAATGTGACATTTACATAAGATGTAAATCGAATGACATATGGTATGGGGTAGATGGTTACATTAGATGTAAATCCCAAGAGACCTAAAACCTTCCTAAATCAATCGAGAGTGAACGATACATTGAGCTAGCCATATTTGATTAATTGATCTAATTACTGTCTAGGCAAGCTCAAAGATGATTACTTAATTAGGACCTTACTCTCTGAGTAAGGGGAGCCTCCCACCTGCTTACCTGGCCAATTGATCGATTACCCCCTATGGAAAGCTCAAAGTTGGAATCACTAAGATCTGATTACCCAATATTAAGTCGATTGGTCTTTCACCGTAGTAGAGTTGCTAAGATCTTTCCGGCATTGATTAGTCTCGGCTAGATACAGTGGGCTAGTTGCATCGGAGGATTGGACCTCTCTATTAACATGAGATGTTGTGGGAGAAAGATGGGGTTGGGCTCCAATAACTATTAGGTGAGGATCCAATCACAGCTTTATTTTCGCGGGATATACGGTGGGTCTTACTTAACCAAGGAACGGGTCCAATAACTGTTAGGTGAGGTCCTTATGACTTGGAGACCAGGTTAGCTCAATATGCTTATGAAGCATTGTACAAGAGTTTTACACTCATCGTCTATGTATCTCCAATAACTACTAGGTGAGGTGACATATAGATTGGTGGGACCGCAGCACCCCACTCGAAACCCTAAGTCGCAGGTTTCCGTATCTTTACCAGGAAAGTGTGAGAGATCCAAAAAATAGTGGGAGGATTTGATCCAATTTTATTTTAAAAGTCCCTAAAACAAATTAATGTCAAATACAAATTTCTAATTAGAATCTTTACTCTCTGCAGATGTCAATGGCTTCCAACCCGATAGTTCGAATTCTAGATAACAATAGGTTGATCGGACCAAACTATAAAGATTGGCTCCGCAACTTGAAGATTGTCTTGAGTTGTGAAAAGATAGTTTATGTTCTTGACCATGAACTCCCGGTGTTACCAACCCGTGCAACCAATGAGCAGCATGAGACGCATGCAAAATGGTTGGATGACGACAATAAGGTTAGGTGCTACATTTTGGCATCCATGTCCAACGAATTGCAGTGCCAGCATGAGAGCATAAAGACTGCTAAAGACATACTTGATCACCTACAAGAGTTGTATGGTGAACAGAGTCGCGCAGCGAGGTTTGAAGTGTCCAAGCGGCTCTTCAAAGCCAAGATGCACGATAGGCAGTCCGTCCATGAACATGGTTTGACCATGCTCAAGGATCTTGAGGAGCTTGAGAAGCTTGGCATGACCATGCACAAGGATTTGCAAACGGATTTGATCCTACAATCGTTGCCATGTTCATGTGGGCAGTTTATTGTAAACTACCATATGAATAAAATTGAATGCACCAAACTTAAATTGTTGAATATGTTGGTAACAACTGAAGGAGCTTTGAAAGGTTCAAGGGGCACAGTTCTCACTGTTGAGCTAGCTTCTACTTCCAAGAGAAAGTTTACTGGAAAGAAGAAGAAGCCTACGAAAAAGCAGAAGACCGAGAAAAAGCCGAAGAAGGAAGTTCCTAAGAAGAAGGCCGAATCCAAAGGAAAATATTTCCATTGCAATGAAGACGGCCATTGGAAAAGAAACTGTCCGATCTACATGGAAAACATAAAGAGCAAGAAGGGTGACACGCCTTCTAAAGGTATGTCTAATATGCTCACTATTGAAACTAATCTAACGGTTTCTTCTATTTCCAGTTGGGTTATAAACTCTAGTTCTAGTGTTCACTTGTGCACTACCATGTAGGATCTAAAGAAAAGTAGAAGGCTTACGGAAGGTGCGATAACCCTACGGGTTGGCGATTGAGCAAAAGTTGCTGCTGTTGCTGTGGGCACATTCCCTTTGCATTTACCGTCATGATTTAGTTTGATACTTAGAGATTGTTATTTTGTACCTAGTGCTAGCAGAAATCTGATTTCTGTATCTTGTCTAGCATAGGAACATTATGAATTCAATTTCAATAAAGATTACGTTTCCATTTATTTGCGAAACAAACTGTTTGGACGTGGTTTTATGATTGACGGTCTCTATCACTTACATATGTATGTATCTGTGAACGTATCTGAGCATACAGTGAGTACCATAAGATCTAAAAGATCTAGAGATTAGATAAATCAAAAGTATTTGTGGCACTTCAGACTTGGTCATATAGGAGAAGATAGAATTAACAAATTGGAGAAACATGGGCTTTTGAGTTCATTGACTTCTGAGTCATATCCGATTTGTGAATTCTGCCTTCAAGAAAAAATAGTCAAATTACCCTTTGTAGGACACGGGGAGAGGTCCGCTGAAATACTTGCCCTAGTACACACTGATGTGTGTGGCCCATTCGATGTGCAGGCTAGGGGTCAATTTTTCTACTTTATTACTTTTACCGATAATTTCTCACGGTATGGTTATGTCTATCTTATAAGACATAAATCTGAAGCATTTGAAAGGTTCAAAGAATTCAGATTTGAAGTAGAAAAACAGACAGAAAAACTCATTAAGGTTCTTCGATCAGATCAAGGAGGAGAATACCTTAGTGGAGAGTTTCGCGATTATTTCAAACAAAATGGTATAGTTTCATAATGGACACCTTCTGAAACATCTCAACTCAATGGAGTGTCAGAAAGGAGGAATCGGATCCTATTGGATATGGTCAGGTCCATGATGAGCTTCACTAACTTACCCTTATTCTTGTGGGGAGATGCCCTACTTACAGCTATCTACATATTGAATAGAGTTTCCTCTAAGTCCGTTCCTACCACACCGTATGAGATATGGCATGGTAAGAAACCAAGTCTTGGTTATAGACTAAAGCAAGCATCTCGGAGTTGGAACATTCATTTCGATGATGTGATCAAATTGTTTGATTTCATCAAAAACGAAGGGGAACTATGTGTGTACAAAAAGGTCAGTGGGAGGGCTATAATATTCCTCGTATTGTACGTGGATGATATACTCCTGATTGGGAATGATATTCCCATGCTCACATCGGTCAAGTTATGGTTGTCTAAGAAGTTCTCCATGAAAGACCTAGGTGAAGCATCTTATATTTTGGGGATTAAGGTCTATCAAGATAGATCTAAGAGGATGCTTGGGCTATCACAGAAAATGTACATAGAGGAAGTGCTGAAGAAGTTTAGCATGGAAAACTCTAAGAGGGGATTGTTACTCCTAAGGCATGGGATAAATCTATCCAAAAAGATGTGCCCTAAAATATCTGAAGAGATTCAGTGCATGAGTAGGATCCCTTATGCTTCGGCAATAGGAAGCCTCATGTATGCCATGCTATATACTTGACCTGATACAGCACATGCTGTGAGTGTCACGAGCAGATATCAGTCAAATCCAGACGAGGAGCACTGGATAGCTGTGAAAAATATCCTTAAGTACTTGAGAAGGACTAAGGATATATTTTTGGTCTTTGGGGGAGGCACAGAGTTAAAGGTAGAAGGATATACTGATTCAGACTTTATGACTGATCCTGATGATAGAAAGTCTACATCAGGATATGTATTCTTATGTAATAGAGGATCGGTAAATTGGAAGAGTTCCAAGCAACCGATATTGCAGATTCTACCATGGAAGCAGAGTATATTGCTGCATCGGATGCTGCAAAGGAAGCATTCTGGTATAAGAAGTTTGTCGAAGAGCTAGGAGTCATGTCATCAGATGCCATAACCCTTTTCTGCGACAACAATGGCACCATAGCACTGGCTAAGGAGCCAAGGTCTCACCAGAAGTCCAAGCACATAGAGCGGCGATTTCATCTAATTCGCGACTATCTCGAAAAGAAGTATGTAGAGGTGCAGAGAGTAGACTCCACTGATAATGTGGCGGACCCATTCACTAAGCAGTTGAGTCAGAAGAAATTAGAAGTCCATCTTAAAAAATTGGGACTTAAATACATGTCTGATTGGATTTAGTAAAAGTGGGAGATTGTTAGAAGTATGCCCTAGAAGCCAACGTGCCTGACGCATATTTATAATTTGACACTTATTAATAAATAAGATTGGGCAATTTATTTTTCATTGATGTTTGTATGTGTCCACGAATCGTCCAAGAAATTAATAGATGATGACACATATTCTCAAGAAGTTGAGAATTTGAGGCATATGTGATTAGGGATTAATTTCTAAATGCTCCTGATTGATGGATCCATCACGAGGGACGGTGATCGATCCGCTGAGATTAGTGCACAGATCACTTAGTTAGATGGACGAGTCTCGAGTCTACGGTATAGAGACACTGGAGTGATTATGCAAGTACTTATTAGAGAACAATGTACTGAGCATGACCAAAGATAGTAGTCACATGGATGTCTATCCACTTGTCAATGACTACTTATGCTGCAGTTGTATGACTGGTCCTTTGACCTACGATGCCTCAGCTATTCACTGTGAGGTTGCTGTAGTTTGACGAGCATGTGAACTTGGGCCCTAGCCATTCGGATCCTTGTAGTGTGGATTGGCTATAGTAGGTTCCTTTTGAAATAGAGATGCATCTAGATGGGATCTATCGACCTTAATAGATTAGGAGTGATCCTATGTGATTTATGAGACTGAGTTCGATAAATTTCTAGTCAGGTATTTTGGAAAAAGAGTTTTCCATATCTCGAACTGGAAGTCGTATAAATTTGACACATGACGGACGATGGGGTTTGACGAGATATCCATAACCTCCGTCACGTCGGGATCCATGATAGAGGTTCAGACATTTCATTCTGCTGGGTTGCCACCATATACTGCTAGGTGTCACTAGTGGATTGTGAGACTTGAAGGCATTCACTTGGTGATCAGTGAACTCTGAGAGTAGAACTGAAATCGTTTCAGTCCGCTGAAAGGAGTTTCAGTGATATTGAGATGGAGATCTCAATATGTCTCACTACCAGTCAGAATAGAACCTACGGGATCACACACATAGAGGATTTAATTAGTCAGACTATCATAATTGTGATTTGGAATCATAATAGAAATCAATCATCAATATGATAGGTGATTGAATTAACCCACTAAGTGTTAGTAAGTTAATGAAAGAAGAATTAAGTGGAATTGATTGCAATTGGAATGCAATTGGACTGATTTAATAAGCCAAATCAAATTGGGTTCGACCCAAATTGATTTGGGTTCATGATTGGGTCAATTTGATTAAACCAAGGTTTGTGCGGATTTTAAAGACCACATGTCGTCGTAGGATGAATATAACTTAAGTCATGTTCATACTATGCGGACTTTAAAGTCCACATGGCATCATAGGATGCATGCTCCCCAATCAATTAATTCTCCTAATGAGATTAGGAATCCTAATGTGATTAGAAAATTAATTAATTGATTAAGTGGACACATGTTATGCATCTATGAGCACAAAGATTGGATACTTGACATTAATCCATGGGTGGGTTATAGTCTCATACTCCTAATAAGATTAGGAGAGGCCCTGAACCCAATCTATAAAAGGGTAGCAAGGGAGACATTATGAATTAATTCTCTCCTCTTCCTCTCCACGCCTCCTCTTCTTTCTTCCTCCTTCTCCACGGCAGCAAGGGGTCTTCATCCTCCTCTTCTTCCACGGTAGCAAGGCAAGGAAGATCCACGTGCAAGGTTTCTCCTTCCTCTTCCTCCATTGCGAGTAAGATCAAAGAATAAAGGGTTCTTCTTCAAAGAGGCATGTTGCAAATTTCTTCCAATCTATTTGATAGTCATGAGAGGTCTCTGCAAGGAGCTAGCACTCCGGTAAAACCCTATCTCAGATGATTAAATCCTCGTGTGGATACCTGTAGAGGTCGGACACATGTGCGGCTTAACCAGGAACCTAGAAAGATCATCAGGCTGCGGTGTTCTACACTTGCAGAATTTTTGAAGATAAGATTTTCAAATTATTAACTTCTGATTTTTGTTTCAGTTTTATGAATCTTAATTAACCCTCCTCAGACCCTAATCTTTCCTTCCTAATGAGTTCAAAGATCTTCTGGATTTGGATTGAGAAAAATTTTTGAATTCTACGATCCGAGGTGCGTTCATACGATGAACGATGTCCCGTTCGAATTTCGTTGCGAACGTCGCATCGAACGAGGCGTAACTCAGCATTTACTACCTCTTCCACATTTTTCTATTTACATCACACCATGCATGCAATAATATGGGTGCATTTCTCCTATTGAAGGAGATTCTCATGAGGCCAAAATTATCCCGTGGGAAGAGATCAACTATTTCCCATACAAGAATCACTGTCTTGGTAGTGTCCTAGAAGTTTAGGGTTATTCTATGTTCATCGATGAAATGGAAGGGCATTTCTACCTATGGTTTGGTGTCATAGAGCTGGGATGGATCTAGGCAATCAGCTCTTCTAAAGCTGGGGTCAGTGCCAAAATATTCGATCCCGACCTCGAGAGTTGTAAAACTAGGCTTATAATTGGGCCTAGATATCTCATCATGCAAATCCTAGCCCTTGCCTTTGTCCACATTCACTTTTGGTGTCTTAAAGGCCAAGCCTTGCTTGAGGGCTTGTTTGGCGAACCTGACTGGACTTTCAAGAGTTGGCTCCACCTATTGGCATATCCAACAAAAGATTGATCATGAATTAGAATGCTCGAGAAAAGGAATGTTATACTCGTAAATTTGGGGATGCTTACAAGGATTACTCCCTTTGAAACCAAGTGATGTAAACTGTGGGTTCGATATCACCCAAAGTGCATGCAAAATCTATCAAGTATACCACAAACATCTCTTCGAAATTAAGTGATGCAAACTATGGGGTGGATATTACCAGAAGCGCATGCAAAATCTACCAAGCAGACCATAAACACGGTCAGATCAAGAAGAAAACCTCTACATCAAATGTTGGAAATCTAAAATATCCGAACACACAGAATGATGTCCACAAACAACGTCAAAGTGGTCGGGAGAACCCATACTTACGGCAGAGAAGCAAACAAGATATGAAGGATCTAGCAAAAGTCACAGCACAAGCCAAAAAATTCACACTCAGTAAAGCAAATATGAGAAATGCCATCATGCAGGATAATTCAAAGAGGATGCAACTTCTGGGGGCGCTGTGGCACCATGCCGAAGTTAGCCTTTAAGAGGTCGATGTAGAATGGGATTTGCGCCAGAGCAAAGAATGATACGAGCAGGCCAATAGCTGCATATATTGGATATATCGCATACTTTAGCTTCTGCTCAATAATAAGAAAATTGCCGGCACAGAAGGAGGCGAGGTTTGCAACAATGGATAGGAATAGGGTGGTGAGGCCGAGGATCAGCTTCATAGGGAGTATCCTCTTGAAATGTGGCTCCTGATGGTGGGAGGTGAGGATAGAAAGGAACGTTATCAGAGAGGTAATCGAGAAGAAGAGGGCTATGAGCGAAGAGAGGGCAAACACTTGGAAGGCACGCTTGCCCTCGAAGATGGGGAAGCCTGAATTCTGGTCGACACCCCCGGGCACGGTGGTTGCAGAGGCGAAGGCCACCGTCGCGATGAATACGGCAACCACGGAGCCCGCCTGCGAGGTATCGTTGATCCACTTGCCAGCGTTCTTCACTAGAGGCTCGTGAGTGTTGGTGAAGATTTCGCGAGCGGTCTCGCCCTTTGCATTGTGATGCATAAAGAACTTGGATCCCGTAGATTTCTTCACATACTGAAAAGTCCGGAGCAATACATGCAAGCAGGCATTATATTAGCCAGATAGCAACAAAATATATATCATTGATCCAATGAGCAGGGAGTATTCATCAAATGGATAGGGGGCATTTTATCAAAAGATATTTATAGTTGTTAACTATCTCTAACATACCCCTACAAATGATATTCCAAATAATGAGGTTTAGGGACTATAGCCATCCACTGGTGCGTGCGTGCGTGTGTGCGAGCACGAGAGAGAGAGAGAGAGAGAGAGAGAGAGAGAGAGAGAGAGAGAGACCTTGTACCATTTGATCTCCCATTGCATTTGAAGGGCTGCTACAGGGATGGGCCAAGGCCTATTAGAGCCGAGCATGGCAGCCAAATGTAGCGCGCTATTGCCGTCCTTGTCCACGGCGCCAAACACAATCTCCTGCATTAAATGCATTAATTTCCTCTTCATTATAAGTTCATATACTTGGGATTGCCGGTTCTCCGCTGCTATTAGTACTATGTTCTTCTCATCTTGATCCAGTTCAACTGCTGCCACCGGCGTCTCCTCCAGAATTTTCTCCACCATCTCTGTGATGCCCCTCTTTGCTGCAACTAGGATTGGTGCCGCTGCCAAAAATTTGAATTTATAGAGGGAAAGAAAATGTTAGGCTCCCAGATATTTGAATACATCATATCGATGTCATCTATTTGACTGAATATTTTTGTCAACTCAAAGGGGCATATGACTGTGAGAACACTACTGAACAAAATGATCTAGGTCAAATATTTGAAAAACAACACCATCAAGATTTGAATCCACTAGGCCATGGCATCGTTTGCTTATCTTTAAAATTGTTGACCAATAGAACTACAGTGATTAACTTTCAGAATAAAGCTTGAGATACCTCGAACTGGTTTTTGTTTTGAGTCATCTTCAACTTGTTTGCAGCAACATTTTTCAAGTTTTTTGAGAATTTCATCTTGAATTTGTTGAGAATTGGGTTGCTTTGATCCATCGTTAACATCTGGTGGACTCGTGGTTGGAGGCTTCTGATCTCCTTGTGCCGTGCCGCGCTTCGTTCCGTCTTTAGCATAATTCCATAACCTGTGTTGGCGAAGAAGTTCTTCCATGATCTGGAATGCATGTGTATTCGTTTGCTTCTTCTTTTTTATTTTCTGGACCTTCCATAGCCCTACAATTGCAGTAACTGACAAAGTTTAACAACACACAAATGTTTTTTAAGTGGTAAATATAATTGTATACATATCACTAATAACAAGCTTGCTGCATTAAAATCAGCCCATTGATATTTTCTCTTAGAGAGATTTAGCCAGTAGGATGTCTTTTCTTGTTATATTTAGAGTTTTTTTAATGAACTTCTTTTTTTCGGGCTGGCTACAGCGCCGTATTTCAGACAGGCCTTATTGAAAATTTTAGAATCCCTTGGCTAATTTGAATCCCTACTTTCCTTGTGGTTTTCTGCTTTTCAAAAAATTGATTCTAGTAACTTGCAATGGTTGTTAGAGATGCTAATGGACTGGCCTACAGAGTACTTTAAATTGTTTGGGCCAGGTTATCAGGCTGGCCATGTGAAAAATTTTGCAAGCCCTTTCCCAGACCCGGCCCATTTGTTTCCTTAAATGGCTATGGTCATGTATGCCCCATCTCGAAAGCTACAAAAGTTATTGAAATCAAATCCTTTCTAGTTTGCGGTTAGACATGAGAGGTCTGATCTCTCAAGGATGACAGTATATGTATTGCATGATAGAGTTGACTGGGAGAGCCTCACCTAGCTAATACATGAGATAGCAGGGTATTGGATACTATCTTGTTTTCTCCTCATCAATAGCTGTTGCGATTGAGAGGCTGGATGTTATATCGCTTGCTCCAATCTATAATTAAACAAACTTGGAACTCAAAATTATTTTTGTCAGGAGCCCAACTTCTGAAAAGCTTGGGTTATTTAGATTTTTGAAAAGTTCAATTTTACAATTTACTTAATTAAATGCTCTAGATCTAGTTCTGTGCCATGCCCTTATGCCACATGCAGGGGAGCTCTCCATGTGCACAAAATGGGCCACTCTTGGTATGCCACTCTTTTGTATTGTGAAGATTATTATTCTAGTTCGCTCTGGTGCCCAAAATGACTGTCTCATGATGAACATCCAAAGTTCATAGATGCTTATGGGTTCGTAACATATTAAAATGTTTTGAGATCTTCGAGTTCATGTTGACATATCGATTTTAGGTATACTAAAAGTAAAGCATATAATATAGAGGCTAATGGTGCTACTTGGATGAGGCCAAGTTACGGCAGGCTACATGCTCGGACTCAAGAGCCTTTATATAGAAGAGAAAAAGGCATAACTCAAACAATAATCTTTCACTACCCAATTTCATATATTAAAAAAAGAGCATTTGTAATGAGATGAGTAATGGAAAAAAAAAATCATAAAATCAAGCTAGAGTACGAACCAATTCTAGTGATAATTAGCAAGAACTTCACTACAAGCTTGAAGAAATAATCGAAGCATGTGCAGTACTTGTTTGGATATCTTCGGCGATTTTGCGAGCCATTTTGTCGTTCTGTTACACCGTTCTCTGCCAAGATAAATAAAGAAAAATGCGATCAGGGCAATTAGCCTAGCAACAACTTTTCAAATGAGTGGTGGAATTAATAACCCTATGTACTATCTATAGTATGATGGCAATTATTTCAACCACTATTGTCATTGTATACTTCTGCCAGAGGTTTTAACAATGGTTTCTCAAAAAAGGGGAAAAAAACTTTTACCTCTATGAGTTGTACTGTTTGTCTTTGGTCAATCCTAAAGGCCACCTTTTTTGTCGAACAATGCTCTTGCAAGCCATTGTTCTTGGTCTCAAAAAGTATATGTAGAATATATGACACTCCAAGCATCAGTGGGCAGTCAATCTGAAGAATATATTTGGGTGCCTAGCATAAAGCCCATAGTTCAAAGTTTCAAATTGTGCATGGTGTTATGGAAAGTCTCCAGGAAAGATAGGTTACATCTTTTGCAAGAAGACAGTGATGCAATTAACCAGCCAAAAAAAAAAAATCTCGGAATCGAACGAAAATTGAAGAAGTTTCAGCTTAGCTTGATGAGCTCCTTTCCTATCTATTTTTCCCTTTCAGAAAAAGCTTATAACTAAATAAAACTTCTTTAAATATTGACTTCTCCCACACGTTTACTTCCTATGACCTCAGGCTTCCTGTTTACCCTAATGATGAAAGGAATAATTTTACAAACTATGCATGCCATATTCTCTTAAAGAATAAGTGGGGACTTTTTTCAAGACTTTTTTCGGTGACCATTTGTGTGTGTGTGTGTTTTTTTTTTTTTTTTTTGGGGGGGGGGGGGGGGTTGAAGTGATGCTGTTGTTGGGGCATGAGACAAAAGCAAGATGATATACAGAGGAAGTTCAGCTTAGCTTAGCAAGGTCCTTCACCAATTTCTGTTCATTTTTTCAGGGTTTGAAATCCTTCAAGATATATTGATTTTAAATAAAGGCCATCTTTGTTCATAAGTTCAAGTCATCGACAGAAGAAGCCACAAATGTATGGGACAACAGTAATCTGTCGCTCCTAGGTTGTGCATACCCAAGTTTTCCTGCATCCATAGAGGAAAAAGAAAGGAGAAAACTAAAACCAAGTACGTGTGTGTGCACATGTGGCTACAACAAAATAATCCATCTGTTGCTCGATCTACTACTATGCTTTTGCAAGAATTTACCTGGGTCTCTTTTATCCGTTGTGCGGATGCTACGAACTGCATCTGAAAATAAGAACTCACCATTGTCAGTTTTGCAGAAATGCTAGATAAATCCAAATAAAAAACCTATAAAGGGAAAGAGAATAATCGCTGAAATATTTAATATAAAAAAACAGAAGCTAATAAGTAACCAAAAATATTGAAAACAATATTATATATTTATAATAAATTTGACTTGCGCTTTGCTCCTCTAAACTTGCTGCAATTCTAGATGACCAACTACCTACCTAAGAAGAGGCACAAAACGCTCATGAAGACAACATTTTAAAATAATGACCCAATAATGTCGCCTCAAATAAAATAAATAAATAAATTGAATCTACCACATGATTGGCCATGTTACTGAGAAAGGTTTTTAAAACAAAAACAATTGAGTCAAGTTATAATTCTGAAGGCATCAAATATCTGAGTTGGTTATTTTGGAAATGGTTTATGATGGCAAGAATGGTGGTACCCAATATTAAGACTACAGGTAATGTCAATGTAAAGAATAATTTTAGTAAAAAGCGATGCCCAATTTTTATGTGGGGCAAAAGATCCTCTCCAGTCGTCTCTCTATCGTCCCCTTCAACTCCTCACTTCTGTAACTCCTCACTTTTATTTTCACTCTTTTTTGAAATCAATAAATCTTTGCTACCAAAATCTCTAAATATTTTACAAACAATTTCAAAAACCAAAAAGGCTTCATCATGAATGTTTTTCAATTTATTCTTTTTTTTTGTCTTGGGTTTTGAAAAGATTAGACAAATGAATCTTGAGATTAGTAAACCTAGGAATGTGATTAGCCAATACTCTTAAATAGTCCCAAAAGTAGGCCGGGGTAGAACATATGACACCTCAAGCTTTACAATTTAAAAGATAATCAAATGGCAAGCATATAACTTGGCTGATACGTACATACCTACATATATACATTCATAGACAAATACATACATATATTACCTGAGATTTCAATTACAACATCTATACTATGCCTGGGCCTATCATTATCATCATCATCATTGGTCAAAGGTGCTGCAAGAAAAAAAGATAAATCATCTTTTCAACTTAATTAATAGGAATCTGTTTGATAGTTCTAATTGATCTATATAAATTGGATAATTAAATATTTCAAGGAATTATTTCAACAATCCAAAAACAGATCATCTACTTCCCTAACTAGTTCTACAGGATCTTAATTCTTTTTCTAACATAAGAATCACAAGAACTTTTACATACATAGATACGTACATACATACATACATACACAGATACGTACATATATGCGTATGTATGTACATATGTATGTACGTACATAGATACATAAATACATACATATATGTATGAATGTGTATGTGTATGTATATATATACGTATATGTATATATGTATTACCTGGCATTTGGATTTCAACATCTGTAATGTGCTTGGACTTACCATCCTCACCACTGGTCCAAGGACCTACAAGGAAAAAAGAATGAGAACTCATCATTTCAACCAAAATCTCTAAATATTTCACAAACAATTTCAAAAACCAAAAAGGCTTCATCATGAATGTTCTTCAATTTATTCCTTTTTGCCGTCTTGGGTTTTGAAAAGATTAGGAAAAATGAATCGTGAAATTAGTAAACCTAGGAATGTGATTAGCCATTACTCTTAAATTGTCCCAAAAGCAAGGGTAGAACACATGACACCTCAAGCTTTCCAATTTAAAACATAATCAAATGGCAAGCATATAACTTGGTTGATACGTACATACCTACATATACACATTCACAGATAAATACATACATACAAACATGCACATAAATACATAACATACTACCTAAGATTTCAACATCTATACTATGCTTGGGCCTGTCATCATCATCATCGGTCCAAGGTGCTGCAAGAAAAAATGAGAATTCATCATCTCAACTTAATTAGTAGGAATCCATTTTATAGTTTTGATTGATCTATATCAATTCGATAATTAAATTTTTCGAGGAGTCATTTCAGCAATCCAAACAAGGATTATCTACTCTCCTAGCTAGTTCTACAAAATCTTCTTTTACTAAGATAAGAATCACAAGAAACTCTACATACATACACACATGCATACATATATGCGTATTTAATTACATATGTTTGCATGTATGTACATACATGTCTACATATATACATACATAACATATATAAATAAATCCATACATGTATGTATGTATGTATATATGTATGTGTGTAAGTATATGTATGTATGTATGTTTGTGTTACCTGGGATTTCGATTTCAATTTCTATAATGTGCTTGGACTTATCATCTTCATCACTGGTCCAACAAGTGCAAGAAAAAAAATGGGAACTTAATTGATCTATATCATTTGGATAATTAAATAATTCAAATTAGAATTATTTACTCTCCTAGCTAGTTCTACAAAATCTAATTTTACTAGGATGTGAATCATGATTACCTTAATAGTTTTAGTCCTGGTTTCTTTTGTTAATATACTCTGGAAATCCAAGAAAAATAAATGTCTTTCATATCTATGAAGCCCTACTTGATTCCTCTCTTCCCTTTTTCTTTGGGCTCATACAAGTGTGGTAACAATTCTTTAGAAGTTTTGTGTATATGATGTGTGCATATATATGTGCGTGTGAAGTAGCAATTCTTTAGAAGTTTGTTGTGATATAATTGAATCCATGCAGTAATTTTTTAAAGGGTTTCTGAATTTTGATTTAGAGTGTGACTATAATAAAGTTGATATAACAAATTATTGCTTGTTCAGTAACTAGAGAATACCCAGATGGCAAGGTGTGAAAAGTAGCCTTAGATATTAGTAGAGACTACAATCCATGACATGGTTACTACATCACTAGGTATTTGTCTCATTCTTCTTTTTAGGGAAAAAATAGCAAATTGATAGATGGTCCTTCCATTGATCAGACTATAACTATTAGTCCCTATTGACTGGAACTTTTATACCCACCTCAAGTTTCAAAGTTTCTTTAATTTTGGGTCCCTAGTGGTTGTATACACTTATTCCCCAATACATACACAATTGCATAAGTATATGCAAGGTTAATATAACTATTTGCAAGAAGAATATAATTGTGTACAAAAATAATTTTTAACTATGTGCACAAAGAATATAAGTGTTTGTTGGACTAAAAATTAAATAATCATGGTCAAGAGATCTCATGTTAAAGTCCAGTCAAAAAAATGACTAGGTGTTAAGTTCACCCCCCAAAAGAATGGTTCGGTGGATTGCTAGCAAATATAGTTGTTCCATATAAATATCTACTACTTGTAAGCATCCTTGACTAGCCTCTCATTATTATTATCTATTATTTTTGTGTTATAAATGTTATTGTATTCATATATAACAATGTGACCCTTGATTTATGTTGTATCTTTGAGCATTAACTATTATGCTCCCTTCCCTTAAAAAAAAAGTTGAGGAATAAATGTTCAATCTCTATTCTATTTTTCCCTTACAGAAGCACTTAGTTTATTAATATGATAGTCATTTTGCTCAAAATAAAAGATGATAATCATCACCTATTGATGATGATGCAAAATAAGCTATCATGATTATTTCCTAAGACCTCAGGCTTCCTATTTAATTTAATGAAAGGAATAATTTTACAAATGATGTATGCCATATTCTCTTGAAGATTAAATGGAGACATGTTACAGTTTGTTGACTATTTGTGTGTGTGTGTGTGTGTGTGTGTGTGTGTGTGATGCTGTTATTGGGGTATGAGACCTAAGTAAGAATATATTTAGATTAAGTTCAACTTAGCCAGCAAGAACTATTTCGACTATTTGGAACCAGCAATGCAAGTCCTTCAACAATTTTATTTTTTTTAGGGCTCAAAATTCTTCATCACATATTTCGTACGTATGTACATATGTATGCATGTATATACACACATACACACATATAGAGAAATACATACATATATGTTGGGATTTGTATCCTAAATGTCAATCGTCAGCATGTTGATGATTGAATTTTGTAAATAAATTGACAAATTAATAAAGTGTTATTTGGCATTATTCATCATTTCATTATACATCTTCAAATAAACTCTGATATAATGAAGTTCTTAATACTTATTTTATGATAAAGAAGAATTTATCTTCAAGTTCTTAAACCTATTTGCGACCAAATGATATGGTATTTTTAGGACGACAGCATTATCGAGATTAGGTCGTTGTGTGACATATACGTTAGTTGTTCTTTTAACCAAGGAGTGTGGAGACACTGATATGTCACACAAGTAAAGTGTAAGAGTACATTTCACTAAACGTGATCAATTTCGAAACGCTTTACTGTCAAGAGATGTTCCAAGTGGATATGGGTGTAAGTATCCCTCAGACCTGAGATCACCACAGTGATTAACAAGCAACTCACTGTACTTTGGTACCGGACTAACAGAATTTCTAATTCTACGACGGAAGGTTACTGGGTGTAGTCAAGTACTTACAAAAATTGGTGCATGAGTCAAGATAGAATTGACCCCTCCTGAAAACAGGAGATAATGCTTTGTGTTCAATTTAGCAAAATCTTGGCCAGGGTAATCCTTGTGATAAGTCACAGGATTTCTAAAGTTGATTACATAGTGGATGTACTAATTACAGAGTTGACAGAACTCAGGTACCATTGCTAGATGGTCATATCGATTAGTACAGAAAGTTGTTTCTGTACTGCCGTCTTAGGTTCGAATCTATGAGGTCACACGCATAGAAGTTTCTTGATTGATCAAGATGGCTGATGGATAATTAAGAATCATTCAGGGGCAAATTGGTCAATTTGATTGGCAAATTATCATATAAAATAATTAAAGTAATTATTGAAGGATTAATTAGTAATTAGATTACTAATAAACTCAATTTGATTGAGTAATTGGACTAAGGATGAGCCAAATTGAATTGGATTCAATTTTGGGCTCAATCAGGGTTTTGACCTGATTTGATTAGGTCTGAACCAAGAGGACTTAAGTTGACCAAATTGAATTAGATTCAATTTGTGTTTAATTAGGGTTTGACCTAATTGGATTAGGTTCAACCCAAGGAGATTGGACTTCCCTAATTGTTAGGATTTGATCGAATGAGAATGGGTTTGATCTGAATTGTTCGGATCTCGAAATCCACATGTCACATGCTCATTCATGGTGCCATGAATTAAATTTTAATATGATTAAAAATTTATTTAAATTGTTTAATGGCACCATGTGACACGTGGAAGGGACTTTTCATTTGATGGGGCGACATGAAGAGATGAAATCATGAAATAAATTTGGATGAGATCAAACATCATCTCTTCATGGCACCATGACACATGTCATGCACTTCACTCACCCATTTCCATTTGAGTTTGAATTTTGAATTCAAACTCCACCCACCTCCACATGATCCTCTAACCATCAGATTGTGGACATGGGAGGTGGAATGGGATGAGGGAAGAGGCGACATGATGGAGGGTTTGGATGAGATCAACCCTTCATCATGTGATGGCGCATGACACTAGGTTTGAATTTTGAATTCAAATCCCTACTAAACTCCACAAAATCCTCCCAAAATATTGGATGGTTGGCGTGTGAAGAGGAGTGGAGTTAGGAGGTGGGGCGACAATAAGAGGGGGTTCATCTCGCTGGTGGTCGAAGGCAAGGAAAAAGAAAGGAAGCCTAGTTCATGCATGGGAAAAATTTAGCCTTCCATCTAGCCGACTTCATCCTCTTCTAAGTCCATCTCGCCATAGCTGATAGGGGTTCCTGAAAAGAGCTTTTAGATCAGATCTAAGTCCTCTTTAATTCCTATAAACCATTCCTCTAAGTTCTTCCAAGAAGGCAAATCAAAAGTTGATAGCGTCGGAAAGAACGATTTTCAGTAATAAGGAAGATCCTACGCAAGCTAGCACTTCCGCGGGATTGGATCTCTCCAGAAGCTTCACGTGGACTACTTATAGAGGCCAGACGACTATGTGGCTACGAAGCTCGAGTATCAAATCCATTATCTTCTGATTTCATAAAGGTATGAATCTAGATCTAGTTTTAAATCTTATAGGATCCAATCCCCGAGGGTTAAACCTCTTTTAGGGCTCCTTACAGAGTAATCTCTAGAGCCTATTCGATGGGCATTCGGAGATTAGTTGGGTCATACATTAATTGATTAAGAACTTAATAATAATTATATTTCAGATCTGATATTAATCGTGCAATAATGCTTAGCATAATCATTTGAATGATCCCGGCATATTGATCATGAATTCTTGTGGTGATATTTAGAGATTTGATTTCTTGTGCATGCTAGAATTAAAATGTTTAACTCGATTTTTTCGCTGCAATTTTCAAAATTAAAAGAACTACGTATGGCTTGATCCCCCTTGTGAAGGGGTACGTAGGCAACCCGAACAGGTATAGCCATTGATTTTGAAAAATTCTAAAATTTTAGCATATTATCACTACTAGACTGCATAGATTACTTTCAGCATATAGAGAAATACATACATATATGTATGTATGTATGTATGTATTACCTGAGATTTCATTTTCAACGTCTGTAATGTGCTTGGACTTATCATCTTCACTACTAGTCCAAGGAGCTGCAAGAAGAAAAATGAGAAGTCATCATCTCAACTTAATTTGTAGAGATCATTTGATAATTCTAATAGATGGATATCATTTGGATAATTAAATGTTTAAAGGAATCGTTCTAATAATTCAAACAAGAATTATTTACTTTCCAAGCAAGTTCTACAAAACCTTCTTTTACTAAGATGTGAATCACGATTACCTTAATGGCATTAATCCTAGTTTCTTTTGTTAATATACTCTAGAAATCCAAGAAAAAGAGAAGTCTCTCATATCTATGAAGCCCTACTTGATTCCTCTTTCCCCCTTTTCTATGGGCTTATGCAGGTGTAGTAACAATTTTTTAGAGGTTTTGTGTATGTGACATACGTGCATATATTCAAATGAAGTAGCATTTGTTTAGAAGTTTGAAGTGGTATAATTGAATCTATGTAATAGCATTTAAAGGGTTTCTGTATTCGGATTTAGAGTGTGACTATAATGAAGTGGATATGACAAACTGTTATTTTTCAAGATCCCATGAGAAAGGTTATACGTTGAAGCAATAGTATTTGAAATAATAGATATTATGCTGCTTTTTCATGTTTCCATGAGATAAAAATTCCATGCTTAGCCATTTTCTAATTTTTGCTAGGTCCAGAATATATAGACCTCTACATGTCTGATCAACTTATTCTGCTAACTAAACAACTTCATGACCATTGACTAGGATATCATCTCAATCTTAATTCTCCAATCAAAAATCAGAAATTTTTTATCCCATAGAATAACTTTCAAACTATTTATAGTACCTAGATGGCTATTCCTCATTCCCCCATATTTGCTCTACACCCAAATAGCACCTAAAAATAATTGTATGATATGTGAATACATGTAAAGGATAAATACAGATAGTTGAAAAAACAAGTCCATCAAAATTTGTTTAAACCAATTGAAACTAATTCTATAGAAAAAAAAATATCTTTTTGCAAATGCTTTCAATAAAGAAACATTATTACCAATTATTGAATGGTACTAATATTTATATGTGTTATGTAGCCTTTTGCACCTACCAATATTCTTGAAGGCATGCTTTAGCAGAGTAAAGATGTTGTAGTATGCTTTGTAATTATCTGGTAATTTGTCATTTCCATCATGCGAAACCTTTTCAAAATCAATGCCTTCATTTTTGCGGAATTTCTTCTTGTAACTTAGATATTCGACTTTGAGTTGATCCACAAATATACCTACACATGAAGGAAAAGGGAAGAAATTTAAAAACATCAATGCAAAAATTGCTACTTTGCAAGCTAAGGCTTTAGGCCTTAAAATATAAAACTGCAAGCAATAATTAAAAGCTTATCAAAAAATATACTTCCATTGATACTTGTGTATCGTTGGTACTTTAGGGTTCACCACCATAGTTGCTCTACATTTTTTAAATCAAAGGAACTATAGTTTTGATATTTTAAATAGACAAATCAATTATATTTTTGACTTTCACCATTTTGCAAATTAACAATCATTCGCTATCAAAAAAATTATGTTTTCTAAATTATAATCACTAAATTTATGTGTTGTTTTTCAAGAGAAAATTAATTCATAAATTTAATGATTATAGTAAATTTATGCATTAATTTTGTCATTTGTATAAATTTCATATATGATACAAGACCAAATTCCTTAGCTAGCTATATATTATATTTTTATTTTAGAGGATATATTGGGATCTTCCAACTTAGAACTACAATCCATTAGGGTTTGGATTGAGGGATTTGTGTTAGGATGATCTCTTTATTTTGGGAATTTGAAATGTGGCATCATCAAGAGATTTGTATTGTGATTTCTTTTCACTTTCTAGATATCTACCATTGGCAAGCTTTCTTTGATAGCATCTATCTTTGGACATAAGTCCGAGATCAAATTGTTGGATATATTCAAATTATTTAATAATTATAAATATTTTTCAGATTTTTTATGATTTTTAAATGATTTTTAATTGGTATTTGTCGTTTGGCAAAATATTAGATCTAAATGGAAGAGCTCAAATATTAGAGAACTAAAAAGAACTCTTTATTGATCTTTATTTAGTCCTATATTAAATTTGTTTATGCATGTCTACTTGTATTTATACCATCCCTAACTAGGAGAGCCTAGTAGGGCACATAGATTTTCAGGTTAATTATGACATGCACCTGTGTTTGCAGGGCTTGGCTTAGTGCAACTAGCCATGCACATTCATGACCCATGTAGTATACTTTGTTAGTATTCTATATTATATTGGTTTTTTTTTGGGTAACCGCAACATTAATATGCATTCAATCTATTAACCGTTGGAGGCTCTTTAGGGCGTGTTTGGTATGGGTGATCATCCCAAGATCAAAGATGATATAGATGAAGGTGATGAGGATAAAAGGGATGAGATCACCGATTTGGTTGCACTATGGTAATTCTATACGACGGTAATTGCAAATCATTTCTACTCTTCAAATCACCACCCACCTTGGTGATGGGATACCTATTTTTGAGGTTGAAAATTCAAATCAGCCCAGAGCAATGATCTCAGGCTGAAAGTTGAGAACAAAAATATCCTTTAGTCCCACAAAAAAAATTGGTATATCAATATACCGTTAATATAATACATCAATATTATACATATGATATTATATTATATTGATATTATGCATTATATTTATGATATATTATATTATAATATATTATTAATCATATTATTGTCATGTTATTATTCGATGATAATTTTAAATTATAGTAGAAATATATTATTATACTAATATTAATATAATGAAAGTATTTAATATATTACTTCCATTTGCCTGATTTTCCTAATCAAAATAATTATTAGTATTAAAAAGATATTATAAGTATAAATAAGAATATTGATTCTATAATAACAATTAATATATATTTATAGAATTAATAAGTTATAGGACTAATAAATATATTTTATGAAATATATTATTAATTAATATATTGATATTTTATTATAATATATTATATATGATTAATAAATGTATTGTTATGGAATATATTAGGGGCAGTTTTGGTATTATATGGTCAACAATCTAAAATTTTTATGGAATACCAAACAGATTAGTTGTGGATATCTGTGAATCTTTAATTACTAGAATATATATAGCATACCAAACACAGTAATCATGAATCATTGAAGACCATATTATTTCGAGATATGAATTATCAGTGATCTACGATCACCTCGGTGATCCTATTTGGATCACCAAATGCCACCTTTCATTTGATAGGCAAACTATTAGCAACCCATGGCGGTTCCTTTTGAGATGTAACTACTTATATGTAGTAAGAACTTTGATAGGCTTGTATCTCTAATATGAACTTTGATAAGCTTGTCTTCTAGTAGCCATGGCGGTTCTTCTTATTCCTTTTCCTCCATTTTCTTCCATCAATTTCTCATTGCTTGTGTACTTATTTTATTCCTCGAGAAAGGAGTCATCTGCCCATCATTATTTTTTTTTTTTCAATTACCAATTTTTCAAGATATTTTGGTGTTATCCACCTATACAGGATAGCTATAACTGTGCCATCTTCCACCGCCAACCCCTCTATCTTTCATATCTCTACTGATGGACCATAGACCACTAGCAAGTTCTTGATATCCCTCTCCTTCCTACCACTATCGCCTCTATATCCAGCTCTCCACCAACCATCACCACCCTCTCTCTCTCCACATCTCTACCAAGACATCAACTAGCAGATTAACATAGCTCTTGTGAGAACACCCCACCACAAACAACACCAAACGCGTTAGTAGATGGGTCGGATTTGGAGCTCGAATCCACTTGACCCACATACTGTCACCCGTCAAATAAGATTCTAACACAATCTTTAAATAGTAAAAACAGTTATAGTAGCTTAAATAAATATTCTACACTATCTTTATAAATAATGTAGATAAATGTAATTACATGATTTATTGTCGGTAACTATAATTTTTTTGATAATTAATTATCAATGATTTTTTTATGATCGATTTGATCATTCATTAACAATAATTATTTTATAATTGCTCTGATAATTAGTAATGATAATTCTTTTGTGACCCTTGATATGATTTGACAATAAAAGTGCTGAAAATTGCTAGAGAGTACTAAGAGATATATTGATCTAGTACTTATATATAAGTAACGAATATTTGAATATTTTTATGTTCTCATGATGTCATCACTTGAAGCTGGTAAATCCATCAATTGAACTGGCGACCCGTGTTTCGGTCCATCTTTTGATTTATTGAATGATCCAAGTTTTAAAATATAAGCCTGCCTTCTCCACGCAGCAACGATACTGAGAGATGAAAACACTAGCAATTCCTGTTTAAAACAAGTTGAAGAAGTAATACTTCCATTGCAAGTTCGGATCCTCTACCATGTTTTGCCCCAAGAGGACTATTCAGCCCTTGCCGCATCATCCTATTGTGAGAGAAGTAGAATTTTCTGCCATACGATTTTTGCACAATAGAGTTCTATACCACTGTCAATAGCTAGCATATCATTCAAAGATGGAGTTATATTTCAAAAATAAACGAGAATAAGCTGTCTCTATGATGGATGATGTGGTAGCAATCCACGATGGCAAAGTTGGACATATATGAACTTTCAACTTTCGCATCTTGAAAGATACTAAGTTTATAGAGAAAAACGAGCATTTACTTATTCTATCCCATCTCATAATCACAGAACAAGGTTCCATTTGGCACTATGTCCCAGCAATAAATCCAATACGGTAATATAGGATCTATGGTTTTGAAAATTTTGGATGAGCTTCGAAAGTACGGATCGAGAGATACGCGCGCGCGCGCAGAGAGAGAGAGAGAGAGAGAGAGAGAGAGAGAGAGTTACCATGGCAGATTACACTCTCAAGTAGGCTGAAACGGGTTCCACTTTTGAAAACAGACGGCTTGTTGGCCAGGACATGAAGAGGCGACTCCCCCTTCTCGTTCACGTAGTCCACCAAATCTGGATAGCGTTTTATGATCTCCAAGGCCAGATCTATGCACCACATGAGCAGGACTCAAAATTAGGAACAAGGCTTCAATAATGTCGGCAATCCCGAGCTAGTTATTTTTGCACATGCACCCACAATGATAAAGGAGGTATATGATTTTCAAAAAAGACATGGCTATAGTCCTTTGTAATTTTGGGAGGATATTCCAATATTTCTGACTGCAGCTAATTAAATCTACCATTAAGTGGTACTTACCAAAACGCTCCGCGAAAATGGCCTCGTGGAGGATGGTGTCGCCACGTACCCTCCTGACACCAGGGGTTGGCTTAATATTTATTTTCTCCTCCACGACAGACTGCAGGGCGAAGAAGACTTCCTTCTGGCCGTGGCGCGCAGCCTTGAAGAGGGGCGTCTCTTGCCACCGGTTGTAAATCTCGACTACCATTTTGGGGTGCAACCTGGCCATGGCCAAACACACACCCACCATCCCAAGAGCGGCGGCGATGTGGAGCGCCGTATCACCCCTATCGTTCTGGATCGCCAGAATCTCCTGTCTACGTTTGTCGAGCACGCTCTTTTCCAGGCAGCCCACGAGAAGCTTCACGTTGCTCTCTTTGCCGCTCGATACGGCCAAGTGCAGCAAGGTATCCCCAGCCCAGGTTATCTGGGTTTCGCGGACCTTCTCGTTCTCGGAGTAGGAGCGCGCCACGTCTTGCCACCTGCTCTGCATGGCCTTCCTGAACAAGTCTTCCTTGACGGCGTCGGGGACGTCCTGCGTCTTCTCATCTTCCGCTTGGGGATGGATATCAAAGTGTGGCGAGCTCATTGGGAATGTCTAAGTGTGCAGTGGTGGCCTGTGGGGGATGGTCGTTGCAGCAGCCTGAATACATTTAATAGCCGATGCTTGCCGGGCCCTATTTATAGGAGGGGGCAGCAGTATCAAACTACCCTGGCTCCTGAATCCGGATCCTATAATTAATGCACCCGTGTGCTTGCTCTTGAAGGCAAAAAGTTTCATCAAGTTACCCTGAGCTCTAGGTTGTGCACGTACCATATGCGGGTGAATGATACGTTAATACAGTATCTGACCAGCAAATATCAAATAAGAATAGAACATAGGAGAGTTGTCTGCGTTATCATCAATAAGACGCGGCCCAAAGCTCAAAGCCTGCTGCAAAACCTACTGTACAACTCGAACTTTGTTTAGACAATCAAGATTAATTCATTAGTTAATTACTTTCATTTTCAAGTCCCTGCTACCAGAATTTAAGAGCACTGTATTTTGATCGAAGAAGCAAAGCATGGAAGGTATTTTGCTGCTGCTTCGATTCAGTGGGAACTTTATTTCCAAGTCCATCTGCGATGCTTGGTGGGCGAAAACATTGGTGTTTTGCAGATGCTGCAAGAAATTAAAAATTTAACATGGGCTACGCAGTAGTTAGAATGTGCCTGCATTGAACTCAATGCTACGAGGAAAACCCTGAGACAAGCAGCGAGAGGAATCAACCAGTGTGCGACGTAAAATGTCAGAAAAACGACAACATTAATTTAAGGTAGCCAATCATAATTTTATCACTTGAACTCTACTCTGACTTGTCAAGTTCAAGCTCTCGTTGGGTCATCCCTCATTTACTAAACTGTTGTAAGCCGGAAGTGGAGGCGCCGAATGCTTGAATTTTGGCAAGGAATGATGCATACGTCACCTTTTGGTAAATGCAATACTGCACTTCATTCTCCGCAATGAAATGTAATACTAAACACATTAATGTGACCATCTAGGATGCTTCGCGACAAGTTGCTTTTGAGCCTGCAACCTCCTACAAGCTGGGAGGTTCTTTATCATCTACCACGAACATCTTTCTTTGGCAAAAGATTAATAAAGGAAAATTCAAAGCAACATAAAATAACGCAAAATGGTGGCAGGTAGTGCTTTAAGCAACCGAGCTTGCCGGTGATGCAAGTGATTCGCCATTCCAATGCAAAACTATGCATAACTTACTATTTAAGAAAGCATAACTTACTATTTAAGAAATGGATAGGTAGTGCTTTAAGCAAGTGAATGTGCGCTTATGGGACCATATGATTGATGGTCCAATAAAGCATGAGCCCTTGCACTACAGGGAAAAGAGGATTTAACGACATGTTTTTGCCGACGCTTGCTGCAAGCGTCGGCAATGTCCCGCAGAGCGCCAAAAATAGCCGACGCATTTTAAAAGCGTCGGCAATAAACGACGCTTGTTAGCGTTGTCGTAGAGTTGGCCTAAAATGACGCTTATTAGCGTCGCTGAAAACCAAACCCGCGTCCGCCCTCCTCCTCCATCCTCGATCGACATATCAAGCCCTCCTCTGCCTCCTCCTCCCTCCCCTCCGGCCTTCTTCTGTTGCAAGAAACCGGTTCTTCCTCTCCCTCCGCCCGCACCCATCCCGCCTCCTCTCTCTCTCTCTCTCTCTCGCTCTCTCGCCCTCTCTCGTTTCTTCTTTGCCCCGATTCTTCTCCCTTCCCCCCTCCCGTCGCCTCGATTCTTCTTCATCCTCTCCCTCCGAACCCCGCATTGCCTCCCATAAAAAATGACCGACGCCGAGCCCTCCTCCGCCGCCTCCGCCGACTTTTCATGCGCCGCCGTCTGCTCCACCTCCGCCACCGCTGCCGAGGCCAGCCCGCCGCCGTCGTCGGTGTGCTCCGCCTGTGGCAGCCCCACCGCCTCTATCTCCTCTGCCGCCGGCCGCCACTTCCTTGGCTTCGTCGCTGATCTCTCCCACTCTGTCCGCGGCCGCAAGATCTCCGCCACTTTCCTTCTTTCAATATTCTGTGCCTTTATCATGAATGAGGTCTGATTCAGAAGAATTACTAACGTGATCTTGTTCTGGACCATGTTAATGCAGTGCAAATGCTTTTATTGTTTCCAAAAGATTAAATCCATTCGTTTTATGGATTTTCCTGAAATATTAGGTTTATGACAAAATTTTACACATAGAGTGTGACTTCTATGACTGTGTGGCGAAATTGTTGTCTAATTAGCAGGATTTTCTAATGACCAAATTATGCAACGCACTGTGATGGTCCCTTTCTACAAAAATCAGTTTTGTTATTTTAAAAATTTTTGGAATATGGTAGCAAATTTGGTGTTTGGCTGACTGCTATGTGATTCAGGTTTGATCCGAGGCAAATGCGAGCAGATCACATGTAGTTTTATAGCCTAAGTTAGATACTTTTTTTTTTATCATGCTTGACGATTCCTTTTATGACAAAAAAATTAAGGTTCTGTCTCTCTCAATGGGTAGTTTCTACACATTATAGAAGATTAGTGTTATTTTGAGTTATGCTGGAATGTTGAAAGGGGAAGACAGATATTATTGCTAGTATATATGCAGAATACAATACCTTTGTTTGTTCCCACATTATATTTTATCCTTGGGTATCATAGAGAACAATATCTAATATGTCACAGTTGTTCTGAGTTGTATCTGGGCAATGTGTTGAGCTGGTCCTTAAGTTTAGAATGGTCAATGAAATAACAACAATTATTAAAGCATATTTGACCTGTACGTATATTCTCTTTTAGTTATGCCTACTAATTATTTCCTTAGATCAAGTTTTCTTAAATCTTGGGTCTACTGTTTCTGGAATTTCTTAGGGAAGGCATCTTTTATCCATCAAACTTAATAGTCCTCGTGAGACATGCGATAGTGCAGAAATAATCATTTTTATGATGAATCTCGAAGGGTCAGGCTGAAGTCAACAAAAAATGTATTAAACATTTCTAAGCTAAAAAAAAATGATCTATCTGCTGGATGTTTAGAACATGAAACTTGCAAAGTCTCCTTCGCACCTGATAAAGGATTTGTAGATGCATCTGCAAATTTGTCTCCAGAGTTATGTGTTGAAGATCATAGTACACTTGGAAGCCTTGGATTGTCTATTGAAAGGTCCTTTGAAGCATTCCGTCCACTTCAAACAGGTAATATCAGTTCTAATAACATCATTTCAGATGGTGAAGCTGTGGCTGCCGCATCTCGGAGACCAGCTTCCTTGCCTTTAGAACCTACTCATGTACGAGCGGGAGGTGATCTGAAGTCATGTGATCCTGCCGTTCTTATTTTAGATGAAAATAAGGTATGCGAGTACGCCGCACCGATGTAGCAGGATTGTAATGTATTCCACAATTTGTTTTCTTTGCTAATTCTGAGTCGTTATATCTTTATGTTAATTTTTATGTCTTGAGTTGGTTATCCAAGATACAAAAATACGTAGAACTTCTTATAATTTATACAGAATTTATTTATTTATTATGTCTGAAGGATGTGGAAGAGCCCTCAAAAGCCAAGGAACAACTTGAGAATATTTTTGTTCCTGATGACTCTCATATTCCTGTTTCTACAGTAATGAAGCATGATGGTATGTTCTCATTCTGGACAACAAGTACAGTTTTTAACCAAATGACATCCACTTCTGCAAATGAATCCTTATCTGCATTTCATCATATTAATGCAGGTCCCTTCTTATATTGATCAAGGGCCGAAGAGACCATCACCCCCATACGAAGCCAATCCTGTTCGAAGATGGCTGGAATTACTCAAGTATTTCTATAAAATCCTACACCAATGCAATTTAGAGATAAATGCTTGATTTGGCTTTTGCTTGTGAATAATCCAGTTCATAGAATCGCAATGAGAGAGATGACTGGCTATTGTTTTTTTAGTGGCTTGCCCCATTATACATCTTCTGTGCTTCAGCTATGTATATGTTATTTGCTTTCTCTTGGTATTTCAGTAGTCAGCTGCAGCCTCCAAATCTTTCAGGTAATTTGAAGGTTAGGATTGATGGTCTTGTAGTTTGTTGTAAATTATTGTATCAGGTCCATGCCTTTATTTGTTGGCAAATCATTGGATTTCTGATTACATTCAGTATATACGTATAGTGACGGAGATTCCCGTCACTATACCGTGTTTCCGGTTACTAATATGGAATTTGTGACCGGAGCTCCCGTCACTGACTTCGTTACAAAAACACGCGTCGCTAAATTCTCCGTGACGGCGGCGATTCCCGTCACTAACCTCCGTGACAGAACCGCCGTCACTAAGCCGTTACAAATTCAAGAATTAAATATTTAAGAAATTATGTATTTCCCGTCACTATCCAGTTGCGGAGTTAGTGACGAAGGCAACTTGGTCACTGATTTTGTCACAGAATGCGGTCACAAGTTTGGTCACTAATCTGTCACGACCTTTAGTGACAGATTTAGTCGTCACAGACATGGTCACACATTTTGTCACTACATTTGTCATTAATCCCGTCACTGACCTAGTGATAAGTTTACGGTCACTAATTGGTTACAAACGCGCTGAGCAAAATCAATTTTTATTGACCAAAATCCTGTCACTAAGTTTATGACTGCTCGTCACAATAGTTGGTAAACAATTTAGTAACCAAAATTTGGTCACCGATCACAATCTAATAACCTGGTACATTTGGTACATTGATTGGCACATAATAATAATAACAATAATATCATTAATAGCAAAGGCATTCAACATTACGCAAAAGTCATTTTAAATGTCATTCAAAATTGGCATCAACATGTCCTGAATCCATCAAAATCAAAGTCTAAAAATATGTCATAAAGATCAACAGAGATTTCATTCCTCCTAGGAATGCAAAGACCTATCATCTAAGGCAAAAACAATTATAATGAAGCATGATCAGCAGAACCAGAATCACCATTACTCCCCCGATCTGCATGCCTTGGTCCAAAGCCAATCTCTTCTCTCATCTTTTGAAGAACCTCCTCTTGCCATTTTTTCTTTTCCTGCTCAAGAATACGTAGAAGGTCTTCATGAGTGTACAGCTCTGGAGCTTGACTTGTAGAGGTGGAAGCAGATGATGATTGCCCAATAATTCCAGTGAGATCCTCTAGGGGACTAAAGCCATAGACATGGCCATGAGTTGGGACACCAGTTGCCTCAAACCACAAGTCATAATCACGTGGAGGAGCATCTGAGGTGGAGGCATCACCATATTTTTTGGAGTATTCAGCTGAATACTTTGCCTGCCAGTTGATTTAAAAGAAGAGAAAAACATTATGGTGGATCAAACAAGAGATAAACATGAGCAAGCTCAATAATATTTATGAATCATAAAAAAATTATACTTACCATGACAGCTTCACTTCTCTTATCTACATATCCTCCCATGCCTTGCTTTGTCTTATGCGTCCGATTAAAAGATTCAACTATTGTTGGCTCCCTGCCTAACTTTAATTTCTACAAAAGAGAAAAGAAAAAATTCATTAACATATAATGGGCTAATTTAAGATGACTGAACAATAATATAAAAATTATTATAGAAATCTAATTGAATAAAGATATGTACCAATCGTTCGTCATGATTGACAAATGTGATTGATCCTCCACAGTGTTTAGAGATGCTACCGTTCTTCATGGTGTTTCTATTATTTTTGTTGGCTTCTGATTTCTTCTTCCATTTTGGGGAGATAACTTAGAGTGTTTTTTACACCCTTCCCACAAAGGTACTTCTGCATCTTTCAACAAAGAATAAAAATCTGCAGCATCCTTGTTTGGCTCTTCCTCATGATTAACTTCAAATGCACTTCTCAAATGAAGTTCCTCTTCTGGACCCATAGCTTCCATCACCATGGTTCTATATTGCTGACCATGTTCACAACCAACATCCATTGATGTGGATGCTTCTACTGCACTTGTACTTACAGGAGCAACTGCACCAAGTAACTCCCCATGTGCAAACCATGTTGAATATCTCGGTGTAAACCCCTTTCTCAACAGATGAACATTGACCGTATCACGGTTAAGAAATTTCTGGTTGTCACATCTTATACAAGGGCATCTAATCTTATCACCACTACAATACTCTAACTGAGTAAATGCAAACTCAAGGAATCCTTTAACTCCATCACAGAACTCAGCTCTTATATAACCATTTTCACTAAGTCGGTGGTACATCCAATTACGATCAACTGACATAGTTCCTCTAAAAATCAAAAAAATAAAACAACATAAGAAAGCCTAGAAAATATTAGAGAGATGATAAAAAAAGAAAACAACATAAGAAAAACCGAACCATTAAAAACACGAAAGGCAAGATCGTAAAAAATGTAAAAGAAACAAAAACTGGTATGATATTTATGAAGATGAGAAGTTATCATAAGCATGACAAAAATAAGTCATTCAATCTTGTCCCAGCATCATTGACATTAAGAAGGCATTCAATCTTTACAAAAAGCTGAACATAAGGAATTAACCTTTACAAGTTATCTGTTCATTCATCTAATACCAGCAATATTCAAAAAGCATTTAATCTTTACAAAGACAAGGAATACAAGTCAAATCATCCAAATTTACATATGGAATACTATCTGCTTCACATAGAACAAATGTGAATATACATGATCGCCTCTGATGCTAGGAAAGCATGGTACTTCTTAGCAAGCTTTTTGACCAGCTTCTTGATTGCACACTGGAAATAACTCACAACCATGAAGCAACACCACTTTCCACCACTTTCCATTATTCCTTGCAGATGAACAATGATTGTAAAAATGAATAACATGACGAAAAAATTAAAATCCATGAACTTTACATAATCCAAACCCATCAACCCTCAAAATTACAACAATAATCAGTGAAGCAGTCTAAATATATGCAAACCATTGGTAGGACTAACAAATGTGTCAGAATAAAAATGCATAATATTAAGGAGCTCCTCAAGTACAACATTATTTTTGTCTATTTTAGCAACAGTAAATTCGACACAGTGCCCGTATCATGATTTACCCAACCAAGTGATGTGTCCAAGTATCATAATAAAAGCAGCTACTCAGATATATTAAAGTTTCTTTCGTCTATTTTAGCAAAAAAAAAAGAATCCCTCCTCTCTTTCTCTGTCTCCCGTCTCCACCCAAAACAAAACCACTGTCCCCACTCCCCACTCTCCCACTGTTCCGAGCTATCTCGCTGCCCCACCACCTCTCTCTCTCTCTCTCTTTCTCTCTCCGGGCTTGGGCAAAATCTACCGGGATCGAGCTTGAAGAGGAGGAGGAGGAGGAGAAAACTCTTACCGGTGACTGTGAGTCGGTGACCGGAGCCGCGGAGGTTGCCGTCCGGGGGAGAAGGACGCGAAGAGCCGCCGGCCGGTCGTTGAAGAGGCGACGACACCGAGAGGAGGCGGCTATCAGGCTCTCAGCGAGGGAAAAGGGGGGGCGGGGGCGGCGGCGGCGGCGGCTCTCAGCGAGGGAGGGGGGCCGGCGGCGGCGGCTCTCAGCGAGGGAGGGGAGCCGGCGGCGGCGGCTCTCAGCGAGGGAGGGGGGGTGCGGCGGCGGCTCTCAGCGAGGGAGGGCGGCGACGGCTCTCAGCGAGGGAGGGCGGCGACGGCTCTCAGCGAGGGAGGGGGGCCGGCGGCGGCGGCTCTCAGCGAGGGAGGGGAGGCAGCGGCGGCTCTCAGCGAGGGAGGGGGGGTGCGGCGGCGGCTCTCAGCGAGGGGGTGCGGCGACGGCTCTCAGCGAGGGAGGGCGGCGACGGCTCTTAGCGAGGGAGGGGGGGCGAGGGAGTGGGGGGGGGGGCGGCGGCTGCTCTCAGCGAGGGACGGGAAGGGAAGGGAAGGGAAAGGTTAGGGTTTTGGTATTTAAGTCGGTTTGCAAGCCAAATTGTATATAGGCTGATTTGGGCTAAATCGTGATTTGGGCTAAATCGGTTTGCAAGCCAAATTTCATATCAAATTTTTTTTTTATTTATAAGGCTGATTGGATGGGACTTGCAAGGCAAAAATATTTTTGAACTATAAAGTATGGTAAAAAAATTCTATAAAGCAGGAAACTTGCAATAGGGGTGCAAATGGGTCATGGCCGACACCATGAGATTTTAAAATGAGAAGAAGAAATTTGAGTTTTATAGAGAGCGATTGGAATTTGGATTATCGAAGAAATTTGGGCGGAACGGCGGGCACACTTAGTTTCATTTTGGATATTCCTCCTTTTATTTTTTCTTTTAATTTAGGTTTACTCAAAAATAATATTTTTAATATTTTTGGAATTAAAAATTAAATTTGGTGACAGAAATTTTTGTCAATAATCTGTTACTGCCAAAAATAATCTTTTAAAAATTTATAAATACTAGGGTTACTATATTTGTGACGGCTGCATTTGTCACTGTCTGGTTGCAATTTTGGTTATCATATTGCTGACAGATACCCCGTCACTATGATGGTCACTAAGATTTGGCGCCCATCCTATCCGCGCATTCTGTGACCGGTCTGTCACTAAACGGTCACTAAGTTTACACCACGGTGACCAAATTTCTGTCGGTCACTAATCCGTCACAAATAGTAACTGATAACGGTCCGTCACTAATTTTCCGTCACTATACGCGTGTTTTCTGGTAGTACGTAATCAAACCAGCAATAGTTTCTTATCACTTAATGTAGCAAGTTTGAGTTGCCTATGATTTGCTATTTTATTTGGAGTGGGCTTATTATGGTGATGTGTTTTCCCTTACAGTTAATCTGTTTTCTTCGACTGTGATTATATATACTTCTGCATGTTTGATTCACACCTATGATCAATGGTGAATACACATGAGTAGTGTTTCTATTGATGCGGTAGATATTATGTTGCTGGAGAAATGCACTCGAAGCTGAAACGAAATTGCTATATGCTATATGCAACCTCTCTTCCAGCAGAAAAACCTATATGCAACCTCTCTTCTAGCAGTTTTATTTAGCAACCTCTCTTCAAAAATAACAGGGGCCAGGTACCAGGCGACCTCTTGTTTCTTCTGTGTCTAATGGAATAGTTCTCCTCCATCGTACCCAGTTTCGTGATCTAACGCATCCAAGGCTCGTCAGCATTTAAGGAATGTAGGCTTATTATTACTACATTTGGTATTGGCTAATTGTGAGGGGTTTATATAATGCTGTGTTTTTATAATTTACATTCGTATTTTTATTTTTTTAAAAAAATAGCAATCCCGACGCTTTAAAGCGTTGGTAAATAAAAGTTGTGGCACGCCTACGCCGACGCTAGAAAAGCGTCGGCAAAAATACATTTACCGACGCTATAAAGCGTCGGCAAAAACAAGGATTTCCCGACGCAAATGAGAGCGTCGGCAAAAATGATATTTACCGACGCTTTAAAGCGTCGGCAAAAACAAGGATTTTCCGACGCAAATGAGAGCGTTGGCAAAAATGATATTTACCGACGCTTTAAAGCGTCGGCAAAAACAAGGATTTCCCGACGCAAATGAGAGCGTTGGCAAAAATGATATTTACCGACGCTTTAAAGCGTCGGCAAAAACACAGAATGTCATTTTTGCCGACGCTTTCCATAGCGTCGGAAAAGCCTTGTTTTTGCCGACGCTTTCTCTTAGCGTCGGCAAAAACTTTTGCCACTCTAGTATCGCCAACGCTTTTGCGACGCTTCTGTTTGCGTTGCGGGAACTTTAGCCGACGCTTATAAGCATCGGTAAAGATTAGAAAAAGCGTCGGAAAAGATGAGTTTTCTTGTAGTGTTGGATCACGATAAGAGGCCCACTTGCGATGTACATGATAGGACATCAAAAACCGTGCTTTCATACATCTCCAAGTGTGATGCGAGGACCCGAACTTCATCAGGTTGGACCGAACCGTTGTCCTATCACACTTGTGCAACAGGTGGTTCCAAAATGAAAGATTATAACAGAGCGATGAAATAGCTTTAATTTGATGCATTGTTTAGAAGCCGTCAAAGTTGATTATGTTTTAGATTCTTGTTGTGCAGGAATCTCAAAATCGTGATAGCAGACCCAACATTTTTAACGTAAATTATCTCCCTATACGTATTTGTGCGCACACTCACAGACACAAATGCGTGCAGACAATCATAAAATATCAAAAAATAAATTTAAAAAAAAATTAAAGAAATTAGCTGTAGGATTATCAAATATGTAGTGCATGCATAACTATTGTCATATGAAAAATATGCAGGACCTTATAATTTCTTTGGCTTATATTCCCAAGGAGAAAAAAATTCCTTAACCTAGGGTTGTTTCAAAAGCTTAGTTAGAATGACATAAGAGTATCTTGTGAAATAGTTGATATCCTTTTTCTTGCCCCAAACCAAGCGTAGCCTAATGCTACCGGATTAAGGGAAAAAATCCAAGAAAATTAAATAAATAATTCCAAGCATCACTCTTTCTCCCATCTTTGCTTCCTCCTATGCTGAGTTCCAAGCTTTCTGCCGCAGTCCTCGTCTGCTGTAGGCACGGGCCCACTCTCACAGCCAACAATGAAGCTTGCTCAATATTCCTTCTAGAGAGGTTTAAGTTGCACCATTCCAAAAAAAAAAGTATCCTAGTGCACGAGACTCCCGCCTATACAAGAGTTGAGGAGGATACCCCATTATATAAAAAGGCTATTTCTATGTCTTGAACCTATAACTCTCATGTCACAATAGCAATCTTACCATTGTTCGAAGTCTCACCGTCTCTAAACTATGGTGTCCTCAAGCAACTCAGAAATCACATATGTTTGATCACTCAATTTCTGGATAAGAAACCCATAAACAATGATTTGATCAGGAACAAAGAAGATTTTTCTCAATCCATTCAACTTGAATTTCTCAAAAAAAATTAGAAAAAGATAAAAAAAATTGATGATTTAAAAAACCAAGGTGCATAGACTCTATTTATAATGTTGAGGTTTGTCCTCACATAATTTGGAAGGATTTATCTTTCTAATTCTAATAGGACATTCTTTCCTAAAATAAACATCACTAGTAGAAATATTCTAAAAAAAATAAAATTCTTAAGGAGGTAGATCTCGACTTTTATATCAACTCTGTATTCTGTCGCTCCACTTAATTCTTTCCGGATAAAAAGCTTCGTCCAATCAAAGTCTTACGTGAAAAGAAAATTTTCTATTTGACCAGCCCGTTTCAGACTCCAAAAGATAGAATTTGTGCTCAATCGCAGCCCCTAAAGAGCATGGCATCATGTTATAGATTTTGAAAAACTATCCAATTTAAAAAAAAAATCATTTCAATCGGACGTCGTATGACCAAGTGATGGCCTCCATAAATTTAGTCTACGATCTGACTTCTCAATGTAGCTGATTTTGCGCCTAGAACCCATCCAACTCCATTGATACTAGACAAAATAATTTACATCGAGTCAGAAATTTAATTTACACTGAGTCAGAATTTTTTTTTGGATCAAATAATCTAACTAGTGGAACGATAGCACTAGGAATGGATGCAGTTTAAGCCCTCGAAGTGGAAAATATCGCATGACATGTGGCCTTTTATTGATCAACTGTATTGATCCCCTATTTGATTTTAATGAGCCCAAAACATATGAGTATATTTCTTATTATGCTAATAAATTTAAGTGAGTGTTTCAGGAGAAAATACATAAAAACTTAAGAGAAATTCATTAGAAAATGGTTCAAAGGAATTAAGATGAGTTAAACACTTAGAATAAACCTGAGTTGCAATTGGATAGTCCACGAGATGTCTCCCACTGTGGACGAGAAAACTCTGGCACTTAGAAAATAGTTTGGCACATTCTCGAGTCGACTCATGACTGAGACGAGTCGACTCGAGCAAAAAGATAGAAGACTGTCTCAACGTGCTAGTGCGCGAGACGTCTCCAGCTTAGTACGAGCCGTCTCCCACAGGAAAAGACAGAAAGTAAATTTTGAAGAGCCCGAGCGCGAGTCGACTCCCGATTATCGCGAGCCGTCTCCCGCAAAGAATGATAGAAAGTTATTTTTGAAGAGCCCGATCTCGAGCCGACTCCCAACAGGCGCGAGACGCCTCCGACCTCAGGCGAGCCGTCTCCCAGAATGGCCGGGTCAACTCCAATTCTGCTGGAAGGCATAACGGCTAGTTTTTCACTGCATTTACATTACATTTATTTACTTTAAATTATTCTATTGAGCTCATTTATCCGCTGCTTAATAATTTTAATCTTGACTAGATACGAATTAATTTGCTGCTAAGTTTAAATTCCACCGTGCATCTATATAACTTAGTTTAATTAACGCAAAAGTTTAGAAGTAATTAAAAAGATTTAAAAGCCCAATTCAACCCCCACCCCCACCCCCTTTCAGGCTGCATATCTGGGCAACAAGTGGTATCAGAGCAGGTGCTCTATAATTTTTTAAATTTGACCTAACCATCAAAGAGCCAAAGATCTATGACAGCCGTCGTAGGAATATTGATGGCCGAAGGTCAATCCATAAGCAGACCCCCACTGTTTGCTGGATTGAACTATAGTCATCGAAAGATTAGAATGAAAATTTATATTCAAGCACAAAGCTATGATTTATGGAATCTCATAATACATGGTCCACACACACTCACTAACACTAAAAATGAAAAGAAAGTAGTTCAATCAAATGCTATAGCTATGAATATACTTTATTGTGCTCTTAGTAAAAATGAATTTAACAAAATTTCTACATGCTCTTCTGCTAAAGAAATTTGGGACAAATTAGAAATAATTTATGAAGGAACTAGTAATATCAAAGAAACAAAAATTAATTTGTTAACACAAGATTTTGAAATGTTTAAAATGCAATCTTATGAATCCATTTCTGAAATGTTTTCAAGGTTTTCCATTATCATTAATGATTTGAATTCTTTAGGAAAATCATGTACTAATGCTGATCTTGTGATGAAGATTTTTAGATCTTTGCCTAAGTCTTGGGAAGCGAAGGTGGCAGCCATTCAAGAGGCAAAATATCTAAACAAGCTATCCTTGGATGAGCTCTTAGGATTCCTCATGACCCATGAGATAAGCATGATGACCCAAGAAGAAGATAGCAATGGAGGCAAGGGATACTCAGCATTTAAGTCCTCCAATCAGAAAGAAAGCTCAAAAAGTGAAGAATCCGGTGATGAAGACCAAGACTTATCATCAATCACCAAGAAAATCACGAACTTCCTGAACAAAGAAAGAAAGAAGGAAGGTATAAGAAGAAAGAAAGCCTTTGCCAAGGGGGAGCCAAGCAAAAATAAGAAAAAGAAGTCGAAAACTTGGAGCAACAATGAAGAATTGAGCTCCAAAGAAGAAGAAATTGAGGTAAACAACTTGTGCCTTACGACACATGATGATAAGGTAAAACCTGAACTCCTTGATTTTACTAATAGATAAATTACAAGATGAAGCTCTATATTATGAACTAAAATAATCACAAAAGAAAAATAAAAGAACTTAGGAAAATAAACTATCTGAAGAAAAAGAATTAGTTTCAAAACAAAAGGATCAATTAATTATTGAAAATAATGTTCTAGAGTTAAAAGGTAGAAGACTTGAACGCTAAGACTTCAAAATTCACATAAATAGAAAAAAATTTAGATACAATAGTTACTAATTCTAATCATGTCTTCATAAAATGTAATTACCTTGGAAGGAAGGAATACTTGGCACATTCTTGTCTATTTAAAAACAATATGACTAGAGGAATTAAGAAAATTTCAGTTCCTAAATAATTACTTGTCAACCAGGATCAAAAATTTTGGATACCCAAATCTCAAACTTGATTTAAATCAACACTAGGATATTTTGTTTTAAAGCTTGAAATTATTATAAAAGCTGAAAATTAATTCATGCATATATAAAAGAAACAAAACCCTAAGATGGTAGAAGATAAGCTTATAAAAATGAATAAGTGATTCTGAAGTTGAAAGTTTGACCATAACTATGATTATTTGAAAGAAACATAATTCAACAAAAATTTTAAAATGAATGAAGGAATCTAAATCTGCAAATTAGAAAGAATGGATTGATTTTGATGAACCTCCTTGTGTTGTCTTACTTGCCTTAGTTATATAATAGCTTATACTTTGAGTTTAGCTCTATAGACCTTTTCTTATCTTAAATGAATATGATTTGATATTTAGAAATATGCTCTCAATTATTTAAGTTATGCTGAAACTCATAGAAAACATATTTCTGAAATTGACAATTTGAATGTTTTATTGAAAATTATCTTCAAATTTTAAACTCTTAAATTAGATGATCAATTAAGGAAAAGAAAGAAAATTTTAGAGGGAGAGATCATATGAAAATTAATCGTATAAATCCATAAGTAAAGGAGAGAGAAAGAATACTAAATAAGAAGTGATCCTAATACTCTCTAATATGTATCATCTAAAATTTAAATCTGAAAATCTTTGTGATACACCTTGAGGCTTGTTATTTGGTTAATACATCTTGTGCATCAATCATAAACCAAATTACAATTCAAATAGTTGACCTTAAGTGCCTCTAATTTAATGAAAAAGGGGGAGAATGGTGTAATGAATAATTTAGGGCAAAATAAAACTAAAAGGAGGAATAGCAAATGAAACTATTGGGAGAGTAAATACAAAATTAAGTAACTAGTAATATGAAGCTAATGAATAAAATTGATGAACTAAAACTGAAAGCAAAATGTAAACTGAAGGAAGCATTAACGATAATCAAATGCATCTTTTGAGGGAGAGCTTTAGATATTCAATCTCTTTGCATTCTGCATCTTATTCAAAAGTTACTATCATTTGATGCATACCTTGAATGTTTGATTCATGATCATTCTTGTTAATTCCTGAATTTAACTATTTTGCTTACAAAGCATGACTTGATATCAAAAGCCTTCCGCAAATGAAAAAGAAATAAATGTTCTTAAAATTAAATCATTAAAAAAAAGGAGTGTGCATTTTTCTTGTAAAGAGAACAGATTGATTTCTATATTGCTCATCATAGGGATAGTGCCAACGAGGAGGCTAATGGTAGTATCCGGCACTATTTGACCCAATTATTCGGTGTAGGGTATATTAGAGATGGCACAAGAGGGAGGCTAGTGATAGTACCTCATGCCTTTTTCCAACTCCACCGGATAGGGAGCAAGTAGAGCGTCAAGTGTATGCTTTTAATGTCTAATTGGTCTAAAACTAATATCAATTCAAGTATATCTTGGTATCAGACTTTGTGCTTTATTGAATATCTTTTGAAAGTTGGATTTTCATCTATACTTAATTAGCAAAACAGTTATTTTGAAAATTATTTGAAAAAGAATTTCATCTGTCTCTATCAGAAAATTTGTTCACTAATGAGTTCTTATTGGCTTGCACTTTAATATTTTCAATCCTGTGCCAATTCATTTTACTTGATTTTGATGCCTTGATTTTTAAAAGAAGTAAGAGAGTTATCAACGAGCTCTAAAAAAACTTTCAAAGCTTTGGATTTTATGTATGCTCTAAGATGTATCATAAATTGTATGAATTCATGTTTTGGTATTTGTGCCCCAATGCTTTTATATCATGAAAGAACTTTGACTTCATTAAGAATTAATTCTTTAATGATTCAACATAATTTTTTTTTGTATATAAGTTTTGATCTTATACTATACTCTGAAACTTAATTAGATTGCTCTCATCCTTAAAAAAAAAGAAAAAAAAAAAAGTTGGATTTTCATTTGTGCTTTAATTGAATATCATCCTTGATACTCCTTGAAATAATTTAAAAAAGATTCCATTTACACTTGATTTGAAAACTATCTTTGGAATCTATATTTAGAGATCTCTTTTGGCTCGTATCTCAAATGTCTCATTCTTAAAGCCAAACTTTTCATCCTTGATTTTGATGATATGTGTTACCTCTGAAATTATTTCACGTTTACTCTTTTTGAAAGAGGGGTAAAAAAACTTTAAAAGAATGTTAATTATCAAATTTGATGTGATCTCATTATAACCTCGCTCTGAATTCATCTTAATTGGCTCTAATCTATGCTCATTATCTTGCCCTTACATTACTACCTTGAGTTTCATGATTCATATTCTTGCTTTTTGATGTGCTTAATATTTTATTATTTTGCAACCTTTTTGATATTGTCAAAAAGGAGGAGAAATATCTGAGTAAAATATCTGAGTATATGCTCATAATGATTTATGTGTTTTGAATTGAATATAAATCAGCTTAGATTAAAATGTGTTGATTATGTTAAGCTGATTAAATCTAAAGCATTGTCATGAAGTATATTTTAAAGATGTATATTTTAACTTCATGCAACTTAGCTATGCATTAGTTCTAGAACACAATCCATTGCATATACTCCAGTGTTTTGTCATCATCAAAAAGGGGGAGATTGTTGATCAATTGTATTAATCCCCTATTTGATTTTGATGAGCCTAAAACATATGAGTATATTTCTTATTTTACTGATGAATTTAAGCGAGTGTTTCAGGAGAAAATACATAAAAACTTAAGAGGAATTCATTAGAAAAAGGTTCAAAGGAATTAAGATGAGTTAAACACTTAAAATGAACCTTAGTTGAAATTGGACAATCCATGAGACGTCTTCCACTGTGGATGAGATATTTCTGCACTTAGAAAATAGTTTGGCACATCCTCGAGTCGACTCATAACTGAGACAAGTCGACTCTAGCAAAAAGATAGAAAACTGTCTCAACGTGCCAGTGCGCGAGACATCTCCAGCTGAGTGCGAGCCGTCTCCCATAGGAAAAGACAAAAAGTAAATTTTGAAGAGCCCAAGCGCGAGTCGACTCTCGACTGTCGCAAGCCGTCTCCCGCACTGGGAAAATAATTTGTGAATCCTCATATTTCAGTTTTTTTATTTCATCCCCCTTAGACTGTTCTGTGTGATTCCACTCACTGACCATATGGGCAGTCATTACCATTCTTTAGATGGTACAGCATCTTCTCCTTAGATTACTCCATGAACTGTCGGTATTCAATTCATCCTTCCTTGATCTTGTACATTCCATCCTTCAAGCAAACTGTTCAGCGTTTTTGTCTTTCTGATCCCTTGTATGGCCCTTGTCTACTGCTGAGTGGTCTTCTTTGGATGTTGTACTTCTGTGGGTACATATATAGTTGTTCCTATAAGGATTACATCAGTTCTAACATTCAATTGGCAGAGAGAGCCAATTGTGGCCCTGGACATTCTAACTGTCTGTAAAATCTGCAGACAAGTGCAAAGAATCACCTGCTTCCCGCTCACGATTAATCTTTTCTTGAGTTCATTAGTGGACAAAGACATTCATGCAAGCTACTTATATTAGATATTAGAGCCTTCATTTCTCCTCCTCGAGATCTTGTGCATTCAAGAAAAGTATTATTCAAATTCTTGTCTACTGTTGTAAACCTCAAGCAAAATGTAAGAAATTCTATCCTGTCAAAGGTTACAAGACTCATCATTTGATACATATAACCAAAGATAAAACTATATTGCATCCATATAACCAAAGAGATGTAAACAACCACCAGAATAGCAATTTTCAATGCCTTTATGTTTAGAATTACCTTTAATGGCTCGTCATCTGTATCTTTTTCATTTGATGACTACAATGAAGCATTGGCTTCTAATATCTGGATTAGCTATCAAAATGATATACTCGCTAGATGCTCGAATATACATGGTGAAGCAACTTACATTTTAATATTCGCAGAAGATCCTACATCTTAAAGTACGCTTAATGGGATTATGTCCACGACACTTTTGTTTGACAAGTGAAATTGCAAATATTAAGCAGTTTCAATAATTTTTCCTTATCAAAACAATGTATACATCAAGCAGCTGAATAAAAATAGTGTAGTAGTGAGATGAACCCATGATCTTTTGTTTTCCTGGAGTGGTTGATTCCCTGATCACCAAATTAGAGTCAAGAATAGATACTGTCAAAGGATTCTCATAAATCATAAGTCGGATAAGAAATAAAGTTTGCATAGTGATGAAATGTAACCAAAAACATAACAACTGCTGGGCAGGGCCCCATGATGATAGCATAGTCATGACTCAATTTTCAAGCAAGGTTTTTTATCTGCTCAAATTCATGATGCATTGCTATTTTTGGTTCATAGATTCCATAATCTACATGAACTAAGAATTAATGAGCATCCAAGGGAGAAAATAGAGTGTGAGCTACATCTGGGAAGGGCCACCTACAAAGACCAAATGGACCAGACATAGAGAAGGTGCAACCTGGTGGAATTAGAAAAAAGCTGCCATATGAGAAGGGCTACCATGAACAGAACGAGATCCATCGAAGTAGGTTACTATGGATGTCAAATTTGAAGGATGGTGATTTAGTACATTTCCAGTTAAGACCTCGGCCTTTCACACCTCTGGTGCATCTGCATTTTATCTCATGCACTAGAGTCTCTCTAGTTATTGACGACACTGTCCGCATTAATGTAGTTTGGAAGCAATTTGTCCCATATAGATGACAAGAAGCAGATGAGTACAGTCCTAATATTTGTACATTAGACAAGCTTGTTTGCAGATTCTGTTTGTCCAGTGTTCACTGTCTCACTTGTTCTTTGAACATTCACAGTGCAATTGTTCAGAAGGGTGAGGACCACCAACAGAATTTTTGAGAAAGTGACTACACTTGGTTTTCGGTTGGACAGTTTGGACGATAAGAGAGCAATGGAGGCCATTATATATAGTTAGCTTTCATCTTCTCATCTCTTTTTGTCTCTCTAACTCAAGGTTCACTCTAACTTCAATATGCCTTCCTAATTGGCAAAGGGAGAAAATGGAAAAAAAAAGGTGCCCAAGTGATGAAGAAAGGGAGCAAAGGTAACGATCCGTTGCTAACGCAGAAATCAGGAAGAAAGGCACTGGATGGATGGGTGCTAGGCTTACATGGTTAGTCAAACAAAGAGATCAACCACCATGGTGACAAAGGGAGTTACGTGAGGGATGACTTGGGGAGATAGAGGGCACAAATGAAGAGGACGAGGATTATATTTCATATAGAGAGGGAAAAACTGTGAAAATTTAGAATCAAATTATGGAAGTTTATGAAAAAATGACCACCTCAGATACCCAACACCTCCCTGCTTGGCTTTTATAGGCAGTCCATCATAATTAACGTTATGCTTCTCAAGTGTTCTTTGCTGGGCCGGGTCCAATTTAATTTTACAATGTATACCTTGTTCACTTCAATTTTTGCGACGTATTTCTCGACTGTTCCATTCAAGGCTTCATTCAATGTCGTACTTTTCATTCAACGTCGTAATGCTAGCTTCATGACTGTTTGTATGATGTGAAATTACTTCCGCAACAAAAATTTTGCGCAATTAGTTACTGAGGATAGAGTTGGATAAAGATTGGACAATAGTTTATTCAGAGAGTTGGATAGAAATTGGACAATATTGAGCAGCAGCAAAGCTGCTTCAAAGGAAACAGAAACGAAACAAAGATATAATCCGAATGACTCCTAGGGATCTAAATCACCAGATATGTTATAGTCTAAGCACTAGTAGAAAGTTGTTGTGAGTTCTTCCAGAGATGTTAGTAAGGCTCTCTTTATAATGCTGCTGAGGAGAGCTTAAAGGTTGGGCTGATCCCAGTTCGCAGACTGATGACATGTTTCTCGGCATTTCTGAGACCCTCTCTTATGATCAATTGTAATCGGTAAATCTATTTTATTATAGAACTAGTGCTAATAGGTAAATCTGACAAGGTAAAAAAATCTTACGTTATCTGTTGATTAATATGGGAATAAATCTTGCTGATTTCCTTCTATAAATTTGGAGGAAAAGGAGAGCGTTGGGATCCTGCTTCAAGAGGCTCCATAGAAAGTGGAACCCCAAGAACTCTTCTATTACATGAGTTCAATCCCAGACTCTGCTGCTTTGGTGATCATTTTCTGACATGTTTTAGGAGAGGTGGGTCAGAGCATTTTATGATGAATTCATCACCACTATCAAGGATCAAGATCTGGCTGCTGGTCTCAAGGCTAGACTTGGTGGACTGTTTAGGGCTTCATTGTTCAAAATGAACAACTTAATGCAGCATCTTCTTTTCCTTCCATGTTATCATGGACTTCATTCATGAGCTCCATTTTAGAGGCAGCAGCTTGACAGTCTACAATTGCATGGCGTTTGCTGTCTGAGACTACTAAGTACGCAATTTAGAAACAGGGTCTGCAACTGAGCCATTCTTGTTAATTTTTCATAAGTATTGGAACTAAAAGTACTCATGGGCTTACTTTGTTTGAGGTTGTCAAGGAGCTATCAATGAAGTTGAGCTACATGCCATGGAGTGAAAACTACCATGTCCAATAATTGGCGATGTATTCAAAATAGCCGAGGATTTTATCCAAAAAGACTAGGCGTTATGGTTGCCATTGAGCTCACCTTGCACACATTCTGAGCTGCCAAAAGAGGCCATGATTTCAACTTCCTAGGCTACTTTTGTTTGCTGCTTTGTCCAGGTCCAGTATACCTCATCCCTTCTCTCTGTCATGCGACCTTCTCAAGGTTAGCTCTACCAGTTCCTTTATGACCTGGACCTGAGCTTCTTAGCTGCGCTCCTGCAGATTTTCATCCCAGCTGAGGCTGGAAGGACAATCTATGGGTGCTTGCTTGGCCTTGATATGTTCTGGTTTCAGTCTGGAAGGATAACCTTATCAGGCGGTCTAACTACGACGAAAATGTCTGTGCTGCCATTTATTTGTATCTTGACATCCTCAACCTTTTCATGGCTCTGAACAGCCTTCAGTGCTGCTTATTCATGAGCTGCCAGCGACACTGAACCTTACATTCGTGCATAGTCTGCAAGTTTGCCTGTATGCTTTGACATTACTGTAAAGCTTAAAGAATGTAATAAGTTTCTGAGAGTGGCCTTCTATATGGCCTATGGGAGAGGAGATTACAATTCTACTTGTCAAGTATTTATTTGTGTAGACAAAGGGCCAAAATAGCCTGTGATTTTCTTTGGCCTATGAAAAAACAGAGAGGAGCCCACACAGTCATGCTCTTTCCACTAAATGGTTTGCTTTTCTTCAGTCAAAGATTCTTCCCATCCACAACAGTGCAAGAACTGAACACGTTACTTTTTTTCTACCCCTGATAGCATCGCATATCTAAAACAAAACCAAAGAGAAAAAGCAAATCCAGAAAAGAACCCCTTCTGATCGATTTGATTAGCTTCTCTTTTCCTTTTGTACAATGGGAGATGGAACCCACTTCACACACATCTTAAATTACAAACATTCTTACCAAGCAATTAATTTCGGGTGGGTCATGCGCCATCCTTTCCTCCTCCACTCCACAGCTAGCAATGACTGATCATCTGGCTGGCCGTGTCGGCAGCTCTTTTTGTCAGGCGAGGTGCTTCCTCTCGCCGACCATGTTGAGGAGCCGCGATACTCCCTGCGTCCACATCTCATACTCCCTCTGGCTCCTGCATTCAAACTCTATGACCCGGCGCTCCGCCGTCCTCAGCCCAAAGTAGCGCCGCTGCTCTCCGCCTTCCAGCAAGTGTCGGCCCGGCCACGCTTGGACATCCTTGCAAACCTCTATAACCACACCTGCATCAAACAATTTCACCATCATTATAGGACCATGAAAAGGAAACAGAACTGCAATATTGGACTTCCATCAATGAGGTCTGTAGAACCTACACTTTTTCTTCTTAGTGATGGTTCCAGCAACATGCTTGCTTTTCATCTTAAGCGTCACCTGCAGACTCAGCAGAACAAAGCAGTTCAGCATATTGGAGTGAGGATGGTAAGAAGGAAAAGCAAATGCTAAAGCTTTCACAACACCACCTTACCTGACCCAGCCGATTGATGTAAACTGAGACAATCTTCCAATGAAGTGCACCTGCAATCATAACAAACACAGATTAATCAATTTCAATCCTTCTCATCACTCTAATTTCAACCATTAATGAGACGGGTGGCAATCACGGAACACCTTTGCGGGTGCGTTTGAGAAGCTCGGTCCCTCGGGCAAGAAGTTCCTGGCTGCAGAGACCAAGGAAGTTCTCCTCCTCCGGTATGAGCTCGTCGCTGAAACTGCTACCATTGCTGTCCAATTCCTTCTGCTGCTTGCTATGGCGATGATTGTGGTGGCCTCCCATCCCACCCTTCTCCACCGGGATGACCGCCGCTATGTTCCATACCTCCTTAAGTGCTCTAGCCTTCAATGTTGCTGCCCCTCGCAGTGCTGCCAGCCCAAAACACATCTCATCTCTCTAAATTTGCATAACAAACCATTGAGGAAATCTCCATAACAATAACTGTAATTTACCAGTGGCGGCAGCTGCAGTAAGAGTGATGATATCTCCAGGGGTCCTAACGTTGACAGCAGAACCGACGACGGACGCCAGGTGCTCGCGCTCGGCCCCCATGGACTCAGCAGCCTCAACACACTGTGCAGCAACAAGGGTCGCAGCCGAAGCGACCGCCATATCGGTCCTGGCGGCACGGTCATCCTTGCCCGACCCCGAGGCCGCGGCGGTGGCAGCCGCGACCGCTGCCACCGCCGCAGCAACACCAGCCACCGAGACAGCAGCATGGAGCTGGGCATTGTGGGCCCGCGTCTCCTCTTTCTTCTTCTCCTTCCTATCCTTGAGCCACCTCCCCACCGTCTTGCTGCTGCCTCTGTACGGTTGAGGTTTCGGCGTATTGCTGGTCCGGCAGAACTGCATGCAGGCCATTGCAAGCGATTCGGCTCAGTTAGTACGGTTGAATAACTCCATTGCAGGTGTTCCCCGGGCGTTTCCCATGAGTTTCCCTCCTCAATCACCACGTTTCCCATTAGACTTGCAATTAAGAGTTACTAACTACCATCCTTCATGCATGGCTTTTCTCATGAGATTATTTCCAAATTTTGTTTTTCTTTTAATCCACAAACGAAATTTATGTAAGCTAATATGTGCTGTTTTGTATTGGGAATCGCCTTTCTCGGGAAACTTGATAAAACCTACTATTTTCAGGACAGAATCATGAAGATGGACAGAAGACTTGGTGACCTCAGGCATGGCAGGAGCCACAGGGAAACTTTTTTAGTGACCAATTTGCCCCTGCCAATGAGACATAAAGAAGGACTCGCAGTATGGAGTAAGCCAAAAGCTACGGGGTAGTGTTGGTAATCAAGGGCAACGGGAGGCAACCGCAGAGAGATGTTCCCACTGGCGAGAGAGACGACACCGGGGATGGCTTCTTTAACGGGGCAGAGGGCAGACAGCTCTGCGGAGGAATCAAAGCTTCTCACGTCCAAAGCAAACCAAAAGCCCACACAGCCCAACACAAGAAGTTAAGCTCACAGAGCTACAAGACAAGATAGGATGGGTCCCATGACCAGAACACACCTCTGGATCTATTCCAATGCCCAAAATACCCACTTATTATCCTCACATAATCTTTGACTCTGACCTCCAAGGACAAAAAAACCAGCTCTGTCTCATAATATAACAAGTAAAATGATGATCAAGGGGTGAGGGTATTTTCTGAACTACAAAATGCTCCTATTGATCCAAAGAAAAGAAGAAGAATGAAGGAGAGAAATCATAGGGACATTTTGGATCAAAGATTGGTAACTTGTTTACTGTTTGTGTCAAGGAATCTATATTGGGACTAAAAATTGGCAAGAAAAACAGAGAGCCAAAGGTCGCGACCTCTTAAAGAAAGGGGCCATTTTAATTACACTCACAGTGATGGATATGTCAGTTGTTTTATTGGAAGAAGAGAAAGGCGTGATGACACTCTCCTTTCTCTTTCTCTCTCTCTCTCTATGGAAAATTTTTACACAGAGAGTCTGAGAGCTTGGTCGCTTTGTCTTCAGTGCTCCAGCTTCCAAAGAACCAGAATTATTTTTTTAAACAAGGAATGAACAGTATAGAAAGCAAAAACACAATAAACAAACAGAGAGAAAACAAGCAATCCTTTTCCTTAAGATAAGAAAATATTATTAGTTTGAGAGAGAAAAGATAAGGAAAGGAGGGGGGGACCTTGACGTCGTCGATTTCGGATGGGGAGACGGGAGGGCTATCGGAGAGAGATCCGCCGCTCTGGCCGCCGTTCAAAGGCCCGCTGCTGTGGGATAAACGCCCAGATGTGAGCGGCGACACTTCCTGCTGTTGTAAAGGAAAACGAAACAGGGGAAGAGAACAGAGTAAGAAGGAGACTAATTTGTGAACAATGAAAGATATGAAACAAAAAAATCCGACCTTTTTGTAGTTTGCGAAGTCTTTAAGACTGCAAATTACTAAAAATGAAAGTTTTAATGGGTGCAATCGGAGGTAACCAAGAAGAATCCAAAAGAAAAGTTCAAGAGCAACCTTTTTGAGAATGTAAGAAAAAACAATGAGAGTTGGTACTTGTTGACAAATTAATGCATTGTTTTCATCCGGATTTACTTGCCCGTATTTTCTAAGAATTTATGATGGAAGGATGAAATGCAATCACTGTCTCTTTTACTACTAGAATAAAACAGAGCATCTACAGAAACCCAGCATCAAAGTTAGAAAAAAAAAAAAAGAGGCAAGATAACGTTGTCAGCTAAAGAGTTCTGCTTTAGGTTATATGCACCATCTGATGGATAAAAAAAGAAATAAATTGTATAAATATTTCATAAATAGGTTGTTTTAGTTTCAGCAAATTAAGAATTAAAAACAGAAAAACCTTAATCACAGTACAAATGAATGAAGAATGTAAGAAAACGAATAAAAATATAGAAAAGTCAGTAGAAGCTGATCTAAAGCGAAGAAGCCCGGATTGGAAACTGGTAAAGGAAGCAAAAAAAAAAGGTTTATGTTTTGGAAATGGATGGGAAAACTCAAGCAGGATTTAACCAAAAAAAAAAACAAGGTAAAAACCTTTACCACCGTAAACGTTAAGAAAGATATGGAGGAACAAATTCAAAGCCATTTATATGAGAAATAATCCAAAAAAAACAATTTTGAAGGAAAAATCAAATAAACCCAACTATTTCCTTGTTTCACAGCTTTCCTCTACCAACTCACCGACTGCGACATTATCCTCTCCATGACGAGCTGCGAGGTAGCCGAGGAAGCGAAAGAGAAGGGGTTCCCAGCGACAGCAGCCTCCTCCAGCTCGCCGGCGGCGTCTTCCGGGATCGCCGCGGCGACGCCTGCGGGCGGCGCGGTGGGCGGGGGCCCCAGGGCCTTGGAGACTTCTATGGCGGAGGCGCTCCAGGAGCGGGAGAGGAACTCCATTGGGTCGCGGGGCGCCTCCGGCGGCCGGAGGGCGGCTGCCGGTGGTGGAGGCTCCGGCCGCCACGGTTCTCTGGGGTCGTCCATCAGGAGCCGCTCCGCGGTAGTTGGTCTTGTGATGATGGACTTCGAAGGGTTGTGATGGGAGGTTTTATAAGAAGAGAGAGAAAGAGCGAAACGAATCGGCTTCGAATGTCAGAAGACCGTCGGAGCGGTGGAGAGAGAAAGAGAGAGTTGGGTTGGTGTTTATAAGACCTACGCCTATAGCCTTCTCTAAGAGTTTAAAACTTTGTAGTACTGAAATGCCCCTGGGTTGGGTCCAATGGCCAAGGGAGGCATTAGAGAGGTAAAGGAAGACTAAATTTGTTTTGGTGGCATTAAAAGGAGGAGCAACCTTTGAGTTTCCTCAAGGAAAACTTGTTTTTTGGATGAGTAATTCTTTTTTGATGGCATTAAAAGGAGGAGTCACCTGAGTTTCCTTTTCAGTTTTGATGATGGAAAGGGATATAATGGGCCCTTGGGCCTAACAGAACTCCGGGCTCAAGGAAATGGGAAGCTTGTAATCTTTAATTAGGTAAATACACATCAAATGCTGGGAGATGCAGTTAAATAAAAAATGTATCTTATATATCAATGATCCTTTATAGGATGGAGAGATGATAAATTTTTCTGAGAAAACCTCAGGCTTAGGAGCAACTAATGAATGCTCAATTTTATTTGCATTATATCATATGAAATAAGGATTATATGGGGATATTATGACTTTTAGATTGTGCCTAAAAGGATCTAAATAATTTGATGTATTTATTCATCTAACTTGTGGTAATTAGCTAAGAACACAGAAGGAATTGTTCAATGATCCCTGGCATGACATTGGTGTAACATCATCTCATGGGAACCACATCAATGTCTCTTGCTATGTCAACACAAATAGTCATCAAGGTGATCAGATTACAGTTCATATCGATCTATATACTAGGTGACCAAAATAAACAATCTAAATAACATAAATCAATGCATGTTCTTGACCCCTCAATGTATAAAGTAGAAATTTGTGGATGATATGATTTTTAGTATATAAACAACTTGCATATAGTAAATCAAACGGTACCAATTATCAATATCGAGCAGATCATTAGATCGAGATTGGTCGTACATATATCGCGGTAGCAAGGTAAGATCGTCAACTTTTTATTCCAAGTTTTTAGATTCTTTGGACTTAAATATCTGGAACTAATATTTTTAACCCTCCAGAGGGCAATCATACTCTTGAACATTGGTCCTCTCTCTCTCTCTCTCTCTTCCTCCCCTACCCCTCACATTCCTTTACTACTTAGTCTAATATCCATCATTTGAGTCTCCAACAATTATTATCAAATTGTAGAAAGAAAGGAAATGAATCAGCAATTTTGATTAACATCTAAGGTTCGCCATGAATAAATATGTACAGAGATAACAAAGAAATGGTTAGAAGTTGAAGGCACGAGTTTCATGGACAAGCCATCATTCGGAAGTGTTCTGGTTTAGCAACCATTTCGTGTTTTTATCATCCAAAAACGGCCTTTTTTTGAGGCATGTGGTTCGCAAAGTCATGGTCTAGCTTTACAAGGAAGGCTATGACAAGGTGCTTCAAGGTCATACATAGACTGTTCACAAGTGCCTCAGCTTTATCCCTGCATTTCCCTTTTTTTCTTTTCTTTAATCTTTTCTCGATTAAGACCGGCAATCGAGTCAGATTGGATAAGATACAGGTCGAGCCAAATATAGGATAGATCAAAAATCCATCAATCCAAACATTATCTGTTTATTAAAAGGATCAAAAAATTTAGATGGAGATCTGATCATTTTATTAAATGATAATGAATTAACAAGTTAAACCGATCCTAGGATGAGGCACCAAGGGATCCCATGTTAGATTTTGATTTAGACAAATATTGTGCTTAATTTGAATTGATTCTTAATACAATTTAGGAGATCATAGTATCCTAGGATAGATATTGATTGGACTGTACTTGCTCGAGTATCGTATAATTAAGTTGTTGTCAACATGATTCCATGCCTACTTGGCCCCTTACACGGTTGCACAAGATTAACCATATCTTTTGCTGAGTTTGACTAACTAATTCAAAGGGGTTAATTGAGGGCAAGGAAGTGTCCAGCGATTTAAACAGAGTGATCACTTATGCCAAGCAATGTTGTAACTACGATATCCAACCTGCGGTCCAGGTGACGATGCAATTGTTTATACTATATTACAAGATGGTAGATGAATATATCAAAAAAAAAAAATCTGTCAATTTTGCAGATCAAAATATTCAAAAAAAAAAAAATAGACGACAAATATTGTTTGAAAGTCATACTGCTAATGATAGTTTAGTAAATATTAAAAATATTTTTCTAGTAAAAAAGTCACTAATGACTACTTTCATTCTTTCTTTTTTTTTTTTGTTGATTATGTTTGCCAATATGCCAATGAAAAGATTTGCACTACAAGCAAGGATTGATTGGTCATATTATATTGAAGTACTTAAGATAGTTATAGCTGATTTTGCAGGAGTATGAACACATTGATTTGCAAATCTTGGTGTATAGGTTACATTTCATTTACAAAGATTTAAGGAGGACATTGTTGAAATCTAACATGTTGTAACAGATGTGCAAAGGCAAGAAAAATCTGCCCCCTAATAGAAACTTGCAAATATTATTTGCGTCACCCTCCAAATATACATGGAAGCTCCATTCTTTTTTTTATGCTAAAAGTCTCTTAAATGTTTGTGCTTCTATTTCCACGAGTAAACATGGTAACATCGGAATAGATTTTCTAAGAAAATGATGTCCTCTACAGTGAAATAGTAGTTGATATCGTAGCATTTACACTGCATCTGAGATATTATTTACCCAAGTTTGCTCCAAATTCTTTGTTCAAAATTTAGTGAATATTAAAATAATATATATATATATATATATATATATGATTTACTGCATATTTGCTTTTCAAAAAATACTATTTATATGTATCCTCAATTTATTCGATTTTTTCAGTAATACAAACCCGTTTATTTTTAGCTGGTGGTGTTAATAAATATGTTAAATAGTAAATAATCTTACTATCTTTTCCACTTGATGGAAGCCCAAGTCGCTTGTTCCAACTCTCAGCAACTTTACCAACCCTATCGTTTTTATTTCCAATCCCTACCAAACTAAAACTCGAGTAGCACAGAAATTATTCTTCCCAAACCCTAATGCACACGCCTGACCTCTTCAAGCATATATACTTGCTTGGTGGCTGTTCCACATACGACCCAAAACAAGGAGCACCGATTAGAGATCAATGGACTTCCATTCTTCAATCATTTGGCTATGATCGCAGTGGCTAACGTTACTGTGAGGTACCAAGATGAGAACATACTCAAGATACCATGAGTTGACAAAGAACAGACCCACACAACACCTGCTTTAAAGAAACCTTCTGGAGTGATTCAAATTAGTGATCATTTGGATAGAGTCTCTCTTGCTCGATAAAGAAGAGTATGCAGGCAATGGCCTAAGCAATGAATCGAATCTTCGAGCAAATTTTGATGTCTTTCGTGACTGTAGGAAGTCAACGGTTGGATACAGAAAAGCAAACCCCTAAAGTTGATAGCCTCCAACTCTACCTTAGGCCTCCTTCTAGTCCGGCTTCTCTGATGTTAGATGGAAGCATGTCAGGCTCAGGCTCAGCTAAAACTGTTTGCACATGGCAACTCTAGCTTCAACTGTCAAAGCAAGAGGGTAGGAGTATGTTCAAAATTCTGCTAGTCAAATATATTGAAAATTTTTGAAAAATAGGATAAGTTTCATTACATCAAGTTGATTGTCCGATGTGTTTGGTTCCCTTCCTTTTTTTTCTTTTCTCTAATGGGTGAAAGCGATGATACTTTCTTGACTGAAGCCCCGGCCATGAAAGGTGGCACACACGAACCTTCGTGTTATCGTGGAGTGTTTAGTAACCACGGCATGGTGGTCCAATTTTGATGAGCTTATGACAATGTATTTAGATAAGAAATCTAACCATGCCTGTAAATGAAGGATTCTATTTTGGCGGTCAAACTTGTCAAGAGGAGACACCTTTTCAATAAGAGATATTTTAAAGGCTATCCGCTAAGTTCAGAGCATAAGACTTGTAGAGAGTGGATCTTGATATAAAGATAAAATTACTCCATTATAATGTAGAAATTGATATTTATAGTATTAGATTTTTTTTCACTCATATTCATTTTTACATTACTCATGTTCTCCATTTCCGACCATGACAGCTTGTTGTATCAATCCTTGAATAGACGTAGACCCATGAGGCCATGACTAAACGAAGACAGCTAGTCAAACCTCATCCATCAGTAGGTGTCCGATCACTTGACCCATATGGTCATAAAATTTCAAATTGGATTGAAATTTGAAACTCTAGGGGTAAGTCGTAGCAAGGTCTTAAACTCTAGGGGTACGGCTAAATGAGCAATGCCCTGAACGATGAACATCCACCAAAACGGGTGAAAATGAAAAGATTAAAATGGTGGCCATCCACCTCCACACAGTCCACACCCCCATCGCTCTCAAAAGCAGCTTGGCTTTTGGCAAGATATGGAAGGGGCGTTGCATCTAATCCAACCCCCATCCAACCATCTAGCTCACCTGGACAATCTCATTATGCTATTATTTTTTTTCTTTAAAAATTTAAACTTTTTTTGTAAAGAAATCTAATTTCGTACATCATATCATCCACCAAGAACATTCGAAGGCAATTTAATATAAAAAAATATTATTCAAAAGACCAAACAAGTCAGAAGATATTATCCGATTTCTTAATCACAAACATTATAATCAGCGCATAGCCAATTCAAATAAATTTATATTATAGTTTCTCTTAATCCACATGAACTAAAAGTTGGATCTACTCTGATATTATCATTAACAATTCAGAATCTTATTAAAAAATATTAATCGAAAGATATTATTAGAATTCTGAGTTCTGCATAAGTATTTAAGATTTATTAGTGTATAGTTCATATGAAATTAAACATATATCCGCATAATCTTCACACTTATGATATTTTTTATAAAAAAATATTTTTAAATAACCTAAAGAAGGACACACACACAAAAAAAAAAAAAAAACAAATCATTTTGAAGAAACATATCAGATGGCATAAGTCTTGCTTGCTTGCAAAAGTTGGGTTGCTCTCATGCCTCCATAAGGCTTCAATTTTGTTCTTCAGTGAAGGAGAGCCAATCTACCCCTCCATCTAAAACGTATTTTCAAGATTTCGCCTATGCACGTGAAAAAGCGGCCAATTAAACGTCATTTGCCTCGAGTCGAGCCACCAAAATGATATTGAGGTGGGGAAAAAAACTAAAGGACCTCATCTTTGGGTGTCCTTGCTCCTCCATCCCAATAACGTGCTAATGGAACACAACTGGAGTATTAAATTAAATAGAGTACTATAATGATAGCATCATATCATTATATTTTTTGGAAGGTGGGGCCAAATTTACGGTCAAAGGGGTTGGGGGGAGGATGGCGTATTCATGGTGTCACTCTCCATGCCTTTGGCTGCATCCAAAGCCCACACCTGGCTCTAATTCTATTTGAGATGGAGTTGGGGTTTCCTTTCCTATTTCTATGATTCCATATGTGAATGAAACGAGATGAAACTATGCAGCGAGTAAGAGTGAGACCAAGGGCGTGCCTCGGCGACGTCATCGTCTGAACTCTTCCGTCCCACTTGCACTGTTACACACCCTCCAATGAGGAAAAGCTAAAAGACAGTGGCTTTCCCTTTAACCTTTTCTTGCTCCCCCCCCCCCCCCCCCCTCCCTTCCCGCTCTCTTCTAAAAAAAGTTCGTCCCTTTTGGATTTTTGTAACAATCTAAGAATTAGGCCTTTCATTTTAATTTCCTATTGATAATCATTTCTATTTCTTCTAACTGCATGTAAAGGAAAGTTGTTCGGAAGCATTACCATTAGCAAACTTGAAAATATTCTGCCTTTAACTTGAGGGTGATGAAAGTTTAGAATGATACCCTTTTTGGGAATGTCAATCTTTCGGTGTTCCACAAAAATGTTCAAACTTATCGTACTGGTGGAGTAAAAACTATTGTAATAATAGTGCTAGCATGTGCTATACCAAAAGAAAATAGTGTTGGCATGTTCAAAGGGTATAAAATTAAGAGAGCACATATTTTTTTTACCGAACGGCCATTACCAGAAGGTAGAGGAACACGATTCGCTCCCTGAGAATTGGGATGGGGCAGCAGGTGGAGGATAGTGCAGTCAGACAGGCCCTGGTCGACTTCTTTAGGTCCAAATGAACGAAGAATAGTGAATCATAGGGACCCGGTCGGATCCCAAGACCGGAGGTCAGAGTAGGAGCGGCGGAAAATGCTGCCTTGATTCGGTTAGTGTTGGATATAGAGATACGGGAGGCAGTCTGAGCCTTGGCGGAGGACAAGGCCCCCGACTAGATGGGTTTCCTACTTTTTTTTTTCTTTCGAAGGTCTTGGTGCATTATCCGGAGGGCAGTGGTGGAGGCAGTCCAGCTATTCTTCAGTAGGACAGTGATGGCAGATAACTGGAAGGCCACTTACATCATCCTAATAATCGAAGCACCAGCATGCTGCTGAGCCTAGCTATTTTAGGCTCATCAGCTTATGTACCACTTTGTATAAAGTTGTAGCGATGATTATGGTGGGCAGGATAAAGCTTCTGTTGTTGGTATCATCTGCCAGGAGCAGAGGACATGAATATTTCTGATAATGTCTTGCTAGCTCAGGAGATGATATGGGATCTACAACGGGCACTGAAAAGGTGGAGTCTAATTGCAGTCAAGTTGGACATGGAAAGGGCTTATGACAGAATCCAATGGAACTTTCTAAGGCGAGCATTGGAGAGCTTTGGCTTCCAAGAGGTCTGGATAGATTGGGTCCTAGGCTATGTGCAAGGGTCAATCTTCTCCATCTTGATCAATGGGTCACTGCCACCGTTCTTCCGATCCACCATGGCCTTCGACATGGATGTTCCTTATCTCTGTATTTATTCATCATCTGTTCTGATGTGCATTTTCGAGCCTTGCAGGTAGCTTGTCGGAATTGGAAGTTGGAGGCCTATGTCCTAGCCCCCAGTGCCCGGCCGATCTCTCACCTCTTATCTGCAGATGATTACCTCTTACTGACCAAGGCGAGAGCGAGGGATGCGTGGGCCCTCAAGAAAGTGCTGGCAAATTACTGCGAGGCTTCAGGGCAAAGAGTGAACCTCCAGAAATTGGCCATCTGCTTCAATCCAAGTATAGAGTGAAGGGTGAGGCGGAAGATCAAGGAGATCCTAGAGATGTGGGAGCAAGAGAGGTCGTGGAGCTACCTGAGGGTACCCATCACGGAGAGGAGGCTGTGGGTGTCGGAGTGCTCTGGGCCGGTGCAGCAAGTTCAGGACAAGCTGGAGGGATGGAGAGCGTCATCCCTATCTATGATGGGCAGGTTGATGCTAATCATGTTTGTTTTATGCTTTATGCCAGTCTTTCTCATGTCCAACACTATGGTCTCTAAGGCAATATTGTTAGGGGTTGAGCGACTCCTTCAGGACTTTCTTTGGGGCTCGCATGGAGGTGGCCACGGAGTGCATCTTTTCGCATGGAAAAGACTCTGCACGCTAATTCATGAGGATTGGGGGTGCATTTCCTTCAGGATAGGCATGAGGTGCTTATACCTCGTCATGCGGTGAGGTTCATCCTAGAGCCGCAAGGTCTCTGGAGTCAGGTCATAGCGGCGAGATATGACCAAGCGCAGTCTGTCAAGGCGGCACCTAGCAGACGAAGATGCTCCTACATGTGGCGGAAGATTTGCAGGGACCTGCCTGCTGCTTTGGCAAATATTAGATGGTTGATCGACGATGGACAAAGCATGGACATAGTGGAGGATCTGTGGGCGGACTCCCTTCCATTGAGACTTTGGCCAACCATGACCAACGTTGAGGCTGCGGAGGGACTCCAAGTCTACGACCTCCTTCGCTCGGAGGGGACAGAGTGGGACGTCGATGGGATTGGCCAATTGTTTGAAGAGCACCTTGTTGAGCGTGTTCAATCGCTCCTGGTCCTGGGGTGTGCTGATCTGGAAGTGAGCATGGTATACCATATTGTACCAAACCGAACTGTACCAGACATACCGTACCGTACCGTACCGTACCAGTTCGGTACTAATAATGGTAGTGTACCAACCCTCGGTACGCTAAAAAAAACCTCTTATCATATTGTACCGACACTATGTTAGCGTGGCACCAGTACGACAAACCTTAGATGTGAGGGTTTTGAACATGTCATGCAGAGCCAGTGCCAGAATGAGAGAGGTCTCTCGTGCCACCCAGCGGGTGCATAGGCCCGAGATAGATTGTGCTTGGATTTGGAGTTTTGGACTCCATCCCAAGGTAGCATTATTTCTCTGGAAGGTGGCTTAGGAATGCCTGCCGACGAGATTGGTGCTAAGCAGATGAGGACTCGGTATTCAACCCTAGTGCCCAGATTGCCGAGAGGATGAGACAGTGGATCATATCCTATTCCATTGTGTGTAGGCTAGGGGGTTTAGAGGCTCGTTGAGGTCCCAAATGATGCCCGGAGTCAGATGGGGTCCTTCCTACACGCGATTCGTCTGTAGTCCGACGCCCTCCAGATGCACCGAGTGGCCATAGGAGCGACTTGTACAGTTTACCAGATCCGGCTGGTGAGGAACGCTTAGACTTTCGGCGAGAATACTTCGTCCCCGAGGGTCGTTGTGGAGCGCGCTCGGGCACAGACAATAGAGATCACTCACTCAAACTTAGCACACGGGCTTTTGACAGCTCAGAACACCTGGGGCCCCCATTCTACTCAAGTAGCGCCTCGTTTGGTGTTTTTCACTTGGGAGCCTCCACCTCTGAACTTCCTCAAGGTCAACTTCGATGGTTCAGTGTTGGACAGCGGCAGGAGAGGTGGTGCCGAATTCGTCATCAGGAGCCCGAACTCTCAGATTGTGGCTGCTGGTGGCTACCAGATCTTCGGCACCTCAGTTCCTGGAGCAGGGCTGCGGGCGGCTTGGGCCAGCCTGAGCCATGCTTGGCGCGTGCTACAAGCCTGCTCAGTTATTCTGTAGGAGGGCTCAGCTACCGTGATCAGCTGGATCTAGGGCACCTGAGTGGTGGAGGAGGGGAACACCTCGTGCTTCGAGACATTTGGGCTATGGTGAGTGACGGAGTGGCCTTTCAGGCTATGCATATATTTAGGGAGGCTAACAAGATTGCGGACTAAGTGGCTTCTTATGTAGCCTGTTACTCCGAGGGCACTCTATGGATCACCCTTTACTTCGAGATATTTGGGTGATGGTGAAGGATGGAGGGGCTATCAAGGCCAAGCATATATTTAAAGTTTATTGGGTGTATCCGTATACGTATGTAATATATAAAATACCTGCTTTAGTGAAAAAAAAAAAAAGAGAGAGGAGATGCTCCATGACCTTATTCACTCAGCAATCCTGCCAGATATTTTGGTGTCTGGATTCAATGAAGTCTATGTCAAATTTTCTCTTCGTGAAAAAAAAAATCCATATCAAACAACTATCTCCACGTAGTTGGCACACAGTATCTCCAACAAGCCATAATCGGAATCAGATGGAGGATAGACCATATTACAGTAACGTATAAAATGCAAGGTTGATGTTACATCAAGTCGAAATATAAAAAAATATTTATAATTCCATACCAAATCTAGGGAGAAGTGTTTTAGAATTGTTTTTTTTTTAAAAAAAATATGGGCGTTTTTTTTTTTTTTGCTAAGAACGGGTGCTTCATACAGTACGGGTATGAATACACCCAATAAGATCAAAATACAAAATCTCGCGGAGTGCCAATGGCAGCTCCGCCTCCCCCGACCACAGGGCATACCCCGAGTGGTGGGCCGCATGGGCAGCCACCCAATCGGCTGCCCCATTGGCCTCCCTGAATACATGCTTGGCCAGATAGGCCCCCCCCTCACACAACATCACAATATCGCGAATCAAGGGGTGGTCTGAGCCCTCACCCCTCAATCCCCTCTGTATCCATCGGACGACAGTGGCCGAGTCACCCTCCAAAATGATCGAGCTGGCTCGCAATACTACCCGTGCATGTCGAAGGCCTGCCCAGGCTGCTCGCAGCTCTGCTCCAGGAACAGATGTGTCGAATAACTGACAGCCACCGGCGGCCACCAACCTGGAGTGCGGGCCCCGTATGACAAAGCCTGCACCGCCACTCGTGCCGCCATCCAGAACCGATCCATCAAAGTTGACCTTGAGGAAGCTCGGGGGTGGGGGCTCCCAGGTGAAGAACACCAACTGAGGAGCTGCCGAAGCAGAGGGGGAACCCCAGGTGTCCTGAGCTGTCAAAGGTCGATCTGGGTGAAGGGCGGGTCTGATCTCCGAGGCCTGTGCTCGAGCAAACTCTGCCACAAACCTCGGAGACACCCTGCGCTCACCGAGAGTGCGGGCATTCCTTGCCAGCCAGATCTGAAGTGCTGTGCAAGTAGCTCTAATGCCCTCCTCACGGGTCCGTAAACTGGCTAACCACTGTCGTATCACCCGGAGAAACTGAAGCCGCTCACTCCGGGCCTCCTGCGGGATTCCTGCCCACTGCCATGTCGACCTCGCCCATGTGCACTGGAAGATAACGTGGTCCACTGACTTCGCAGCTCCACACGTCCCGCACTCAGCCGGGACCCCCCACCCACGCCTACTCAACTCTGCTCTCGTAGGAAGGCGGTCCCAGAACACCTTCCATAGAAAGAGAGCTACCCTCGGGTGAAGTCTAGATCTCCAAATCCACGTGCAATCCGGCCCCGGCTCATACCTGGCTGAATGGCGCGCGTGAGATCTCTCAGCCTGACACTGGCCTGGCTCGAGGTGCCCTATACCCTGACATCTGGCCCCCCGCATCCTGGTAACGGGAGGGATCGAATCCTCGCGGATAGGTGTACCCCAAACAATAGCCTGAGAAAAATATGGGCGTTTGTGTGAACGGTTCATCCAGAGTACGGGGCCATGAAATGATCACGAGTTCGGGCCACCTTTGGGATGTGCCACTCTGCCGGGACTCACAAGCGACCAGCACAAAGTTCCAAGGCCAGAAACCTCTCACAAACATGGTACAATACATGACAACGGCAAGGAGATCCGCTTCATAACCCATGTAGAAAGGCTCGGAGTGATTGCTTCCCTTGGCTTATTTGCCTGCTCCGCCATCATGTTGCTGCCTTCCTTGTGTCTGTCTCCGGCCCTGCTGCATTACTTCAGGTCGGGGTTTGTCTTCATTTCCAGGAGCTCTAAGCAAACATCATGTCCATTCGAGACAGAGTCACAGACCAAGAGAACATTGCGGCCAAAACTTCATCAGCTACATGATATGAAGATACAAAGTCATGGCCTCAATTGCTCACAAGCTCATCACCACTACTATTAAATGTCATGATCCTCACAAATGAATTATATCAGTCATCATCCTCTCTCCATCTCTCATCCATCCTGGATTGGTCAAGGTGCGAATGAGGTGGGAGAGTGATGTGGCATTGGTGAATCCTTTGTCATGAGTGCGAAACAGTGAGAGAAAGGAGAGATTGGAAAGAGAAAGGTAAGAAGAGCCTTGTGGGGGACAAGAAGCATCTGGGGATCATCATGAGCCTGCCAACGCTAGGGGTTTGGCCCTGTTCCTGAAAAATAAACTAATAAGTAAAAAACATAAGGAAAGCCTTGTGGAGTACGTAGTAGGTCCCACACAAAGTACGGAAGAATGTGTGCAGGAGAATTACGAGGGCTACCCCTTGACTCTCTTTTGACGGCTGGCTCATTTGGGAGAGAGCCGGACGAGCTCCGGGGGATTCACATGTCTGCTTGTGATGGAGGAGAGCAGGCTCTTCAATTGAGACAGTGCACAAGCATCACAAAATTCTCCAACAAAATAATAAAAACCTCACGAGACTTTTAGGTCTCATTTTCTCCTTAATTCAACCTTGAATACATGAGACTTTTATGAATGGAATCATCTTGTTCTCAAAGTTAGAAGTTGGCAGAGAAGAGATTAAAACCTCATTGTCATTGAATCAGAAATGCTGGCAGGAATTAAATGCTGTGATTCTGCATGGGACCCTCCCAATGGGCCAGATACATAGATGGAACGCCCCTGGAACTTGGCAAGTATATAAATGAATATCTTCCGGTCAGGTGGTAAGTACGGAGCTCACATGAACAAGCCTCAAGCCTGACGAGTGGAGACTTGGCTCCTTGGGAAGTTGGAGTGAAGGGTAGAACAAAGACTAACTCCCTTGTACAACCCTTACCAAAGGAGTTTTACCACTTAATAACAGTTATGTTTGAAGAGCAGCGTGGCAATGGAGTTGTCTGTGAGGATTCTTTTCATAGGTTCAGCAATGGAGTTTCAACAAATTAATACAATCCTTCCAAAAACCACACCATCCCTTTTCTTTTGCCTACCCCGTTTGATATCAAGCATAAAGCCCTTCAAGGATTGGGAATTGGGATTCGTGCTCTTTTTTTTCCACTGGCATCACCTTACTGACAGTCTATTACCACTGTTCAACTTTGTATTTTACCATGCTTTAACTCCATTTTTAAATCTTTAACCAGTACCCTTAGACTACATCATCTAATAACATCAGTAGTCGACAAAATGACCTGAGCTATGCCATGGAAATCTACAAGCATGCAGTGAATGTCTTACTCAAGTGAGGCACATAGCTTGTTTCACCTTTCGAGAAATTAATATAATTGTCATCTTCCTTCACCTTTTTTTTGTTTTTTTGAGAAACATTTCTTTTTTACCTACATGAACAATTGAAATCTAAGTTGAGATGGAGATGTCAGCATTTCATTGCATGTTTTTTGTGCTTAGTCAAATGATGTCCTAAAAGAAAGATAAGAAAAGGATAAGCAAGTAAACTAGAACCATAGCCTAGGGCAAGTGTGCTGCAAGTTTAAGCATCATAGGGTTAGCAAAAAGCTCTGGATTCCTTTTCAAGGATTAATGGTGCAGACATGTAACTTTTCTGAAAAAAAAAAAGCTTTTCAATATTTGGACTCCGCGGGAGCTTTTTCCCTTCCAAAAGGGATGTTTGGAGCAATAATGGCAGCAACACCCACACAACACTACTACTTGATGATTCTCTTGGATGCCCACCACTTGCTGCCAATTTGGATGAGACCCACCGTCCGTGGCTCATGAAGGATTGGATTGAGAAGACTGCAGGCTAGGATTGCAATTCCCAACAGCATAGATTTCAAATCATGTTCCATTGGAGCTCAAAGCCACAAGGGCCTCCTAGAGTTGTTCCTCACTGTCAAAGGATGTGATTGGAGCTAAGTGGGGGTTGCCTCCCATGGTCCTTCCTATGACGAGATAGGAATTTAGGTGAGGACGAGATGGTGGGCTGTGTCAGGTGCACAAGAGAGGTACAAAGTGGTGTCTCCATCCAAAACTTGTGCATCAGCCACTAACCCAAGTGTACAAGGGGTTCTCCACAGCGTCCTTTAGTGCTTGTCTTGGCAGGTCAACAACACCATCCAAAGCTGTGTCCGTGAAAATCTCATCAGAAAATGGCATCACTGGCCATACTTCATAGCCAAGTGTATAAGGGATAACCATAGCATTTGCTAGTGCAAGTCAATAGCACAATCCAAAGTTGTGCCTATGAAAAGCTCCCCCGTTTATTCAACAAACTTGTGGTTGAGTCATGAACTTTGGATTGAAATCTTTGTTAAACCTTTTTGCATTTCCGCTGCCTGTATTTTTTTTTTTGTGTCCATTCGTATCACTAAGCCGATCGACATCAGCTATAATGGTCAAAAATAAGGGGCTAATTGAAGACCCCTTTAATCAATTTTGTTCGATAAAGCAAATAAACAATTCATTTTGACAACTTTGAATCTTTTCAACTCCTATTCATTTACCGATCAACAGATCATCGATCGGACAAGCTGGCCAGAAAGAGATGATTAGCGAAGAAAAAATTGGTAAGAGATAGATTTTACCGTTTGGTCAGGACAAATGTGTGGCTATGAAGCATGCTTTTTTTTTTTTTTTGTTGCTAATACGGGTGGATCATACCTGTCGGGTACGGATACACCCAATAAAGTCAAAAAATAGGATACCTCGGAGTGCCAAAGGCAACTCCCCATCACCAGTCCACAATGTGTCTCCGGAATGGCGAGCTACAAATGCAGCCACTCAATCCGCAGCCCCATTGGCTTCACGGTAGATGTGCTTGGCCTGAAAGGCCCCTCCATCCCTCGCCATAGTCCATATATCACGAAGCAAAGGGTGGTCACTACCGTCACCCTTAGGACCCTCTCGGATCCAACTGATAACGGTGGCAGAATCACCCTCTAGGGTGATAGACCTAGCCTGTAATACGCACCGAGCATGACGAAAGCCTGCCCAGGCAGCGCTCAGCTCCGCACTCGGAACCGAGGTATCAAATAAGTGACTACCACCAGCGGCTACACCCTAGCGAAAGGGTCCCGAATGACGAAGCCCGCACCACCCCTCGTGCCACCATCTAGGACTGACCCGTCAAAATTGACCTTGAGGAAACTCGGGGGTGGGGGCTCCAAGGTGAAAAACACCGTGTGAGATGCTGCCGAAGCAAGGTGGGGGCCCCAGATGTCCCGAGCTGTCAAGGTCCTTCCAGTGGAGGAGGCATGACACATCTCTGCCGCCTGACTCCGGGCGCTCTCGGCCACAAATCTCGGCGGCATACATCGTTCACCAAAAATACGAGCGTTCCTAGCCAACCAGATCTGGTAGGCAGTGCAGCTCACTCGAGTCACCTCCTGACGAAGCGCCGGGGACTCCGAGGCCAGGCGCATGGCCTGTAAGAACTGGTCCCTACAGAACCATACCGGCTGCGGAACCCCAGCCAAACGCCAAGTATCCCTCGCCCTAGAGCACCGAAACAAAGCATGGTCGACCGTCTCGGCCACACCGCACACCCCACACTCCAGGGGGATCCTCAATCCTCGTCCACCAAGTACTGCTCTCGTTGGAAGACGATCCCAGACCATCTTCCAGAGGAACAGCGCAACCCTCGGGAGAAGGCCCAATCGCCAGATCCAGGCACAGTCAGGACCAGGTACATACTCTCGCCTAAGAATGCGGGAAAGGACGCTCATCCTGACTCTGGGACTGGTCGAGGAGCTCCACACTCGTACATCTGGTCCACCACTCTGTGGCAGAGGGAGGAAGCGAATCCGCTCCGCCAGATGCTCCCCGAAGAAGCGGGCTAACCGAGTCTCGTCCCATCCAGCCTCCCCGGGAGTCATAAGATCACAGACTTGTAAACCCTCCCCAGCCTCAACACTAACAGTAGTCGGCCAACAGCACAGGGGAAGGCCATCAACCCATGAGTCCCTGGTCACGTCAATACTGCGGCTATCGCCTATCAGCCATCGAGTGTGAATCGAGTGTGAAGCATGCTTTTAGGTGGAGGTTAAATTGATCCTTCTCTGAGTCAGTCCTGTCAGAAAGGGGAGAGCTCTCATTTTCATGGTTTTACAGAGCCTTTGCTTGTGTCATTGGGTTATTGGGTGGGTGGGTGTGGTGGTGGTTGTTGATGTTGTCCTACTTGTTAATCTGGTCCCTAAATGCATTCGACTAGTAAGTTGATCATCCCCCTTATGAATGTTGGAAGTCTCGGTCCTCGAACGGATAATTCCAAACAAAGTACCCGGCATCTTCCGGGATTCGCAAGTCTTGTCCCTGCTCAATATTTATGCTGAATAAAAGATTGATGGTTGTTCCGTTATTCGGTTTAGTCCAAATTCTCCCAGCCTCTTGGTGCAGCAACCATATATTTATCAATCTTAGTACCACTAACACAGGCGGATTCCAAAATTTAGGCAACCTGCTAGGCTGATGGCGTTTGCTGAAACCAAAACATGGGAGTTGGGAGTTGTTGTTTAATGGATATTTGACTAGTTTTTAATGGAAGATTAGGAGCACAAGGTAGATCACCCAATCTACCAAGTGACCTATGTTTGACGACAGGTTCTTCTCCTATGCATATTTGCGAAATTTCAGCAATGATTTATTAAGAGTCAGTGTCAGGTCAATAGCAACTCATAAAATTTCTATTCCATTATAGAGCCCTTCTCAACTTCGAGCTGCTTTATATCCAATCTTGTGAACGATCAATAAATGTTTGGCTTTTGATTACAATGACAATGGTTGGCTAAAGCGAGACACGCAGGGCAAAATCCAAATCATACCTGACATAATTTGGACCGATCTCATGAATGCGAGACAGTCTCGAACCAAGACTCAAGAAAAGTCCAACCTAATCTAATTTGTCCATGGCAATAAAACGAGGCACCCGAACCCAATCAGACCTGACCTAACTTTAAAAAAAACACACACACTTCGAAAACAAACCCGATCCGACTTGATTCATCTGCTTAGGTCTAGCTAGACCTAAAGCTAGAGATGGAGCCAACAAAACCTTCTCGGGTCCCTGCTGATGCCTCACGCAACATGACAATTTGGAGGATCTGAATTTAACTTATTATCGCATGTACAAAGGAGTGCATTGGTGTTCAGCGTTTGCAGCGAGAAGCTAATTGTTTCCATGGTCCTTCCGATTTGCATCCCAACGAGTAATCCTCCCACAGTGAATGCCTGCGACCAAACCAGTGCATCTAGTACAGGGCAACCGACAGTTGTAATCCTCCCACAGAAAGCTGAGAGCTTGGAGCAAGCCTCGGAGTTCGCCAAATCTGATCGACGCACGGAAAGGAAAAGGACCAAACAAATCAGCTCTCGCCCCACCCACGCCCTAACCCCAAGCTGCTTGTTTTGAGACCAGCCTAGAGTTTGAAATTATGTGGGACCCTAGGAGGAACAAAAAGCCATGCCCCTAGATTGAACGAGAGGAGGGAGGGACACAAAATAAAGATTTTCCTTGTCCATGATTCCCACACTGTTCGTGTCGTCTCAAAGGATACCGGTAAGGGTCACGAGCATGGCATGAATAAGGCTGCCTGATTTGGAATCCTTTTACCACTGTAGATGATGGGAGAGAGGTTTACAAGGCGTTTGACAATAAAGGACAGATTCAGGACCGGCTCGTAGTCGTTTACAAACTATTTTGGAATACCTATCACTGGAGAACAGGCGGATGAGTAAGGGTTCAGCTTCGTATACTGCTATAGAACTGCATATGTGATAAAAATTAAGACAGAAAAGTTGAAAGAAGCCATCTTACAGCAAAAGTATGAAGGTTTCACCGACAGACTGTGTTTCTGCACCCATGATCTGTGAAATATCAGTAAAGTGACGAGTACATAAATTTTAATCAGAAATTACTGTGGCAACTTCCCTTCCAAGTTGGTCCAAGTTCGAGTCAAGCATGGGAGAATGCATGCACCTTAGCAAATATTGGACACGGTGTCTGCCAGTCTGCACTTAACTTTGTCCGGTATGCAAAAAAAAAACTTAATGCTCGGCCTCAGAAATGACAAACCCCAACAGAGTGGTGCATGGCCATTTTGCTGCCCACAAAATCAGGACCTTTCCCAGCGGGCCTGCTTTGATGTCCGGAATTTAAACAAAGAGTGGTGCATGGCTGCAGGTGCAAAATTTAAACAAAATTTTGCACACGTTGCCTTCATTACTTGGTTGGTTTTCTTGGTCACCTCAGATGCCCTCTCCCTCCAAGCCTATTTCTCGGATCAAATTGGATCCACTTGAGCTCAATCGGGCTGGGCCCAATTCATCCATCGCAACGATTTCGATCCATGTTGGACCAATGGGCCTCAACTTTAAAAGTATGGTAAAGATCTAAGTTTGGATACGTGTTGGATCTAGGCAGAGGCATATCATGTTGATAGACTGAGGGGAAATGGATTCCAGAAAACCGACCACAACTAGTTGAAACAAAAGAGCAGTTGGTTGTAACATAGTTACAAAATCTCCTTCCCTATTCTACAACAAGAGCTACAAGCTAATAAATCAGGAGCATCCAACTCACAAGGCCCACCCACAAAGATCGCATTCAGCCACACGTGAGCCTGCCCGGTTATACCTCTAACAACCAAAACCACAGCAATTCAATATAAGCGGCTGGTTGCCATCAAACAGCTGGTGGCAACCATTCAGTAATGGCCCAACAAGACATCCCAGGTGCGCCAATAACTCCAGATGACAGCAACTAAGATCCTATGCACCCAAAATATAACTCAGCCATCGCCTAATAATCCTACTGCGTTGATGACAGCAGTTAAGAAACGCCACCAGAGTTACTGAGACAGAGAGTAGCTTCATCACTAATCATTATTATGCCAATGCAGCTACAACTTTCGAGTAAAAAGAGAAGTCGAGAGAGACAAAAAGGGCGAGCGGGGAAGCAGGAGAGCAGAGAGGAGCAACGGGGTAGGTTTAAAAAGAGCAAAAAGTGAATTCACCCAAAAAAAAAACAGAAAAAAGAGAGAAAAAAAAAAGTGAGACCCGATAGTTTAATGGTACTGGAGCCGTGCCTTTTTATCAGCTCCCCAAGTCGAAAAATGAGCCGTCGCAAAATTCGAGAAAGTAAAAAGGCCAGCCGAGGAAGGGATTAAAACAAAGTGAAAAGAGAAGGAGAGCATGGAAAAGGGCAGGAAGATGGCAGGGTTGTGGTACTGTAGCAGTCGTGGTAGAGATCCCATCACAATAAAGAATGAGGGGCAAATCAAATCTAGTGATGGAGATCATGCCCCCACCCCTCATAACACCATGTCGCCAGACAAGAATATATAATATCTTATCTGAAATAAGACAGAAATTCCGGATCACCGGATCCACAATGTATAAACCGGAAACGCAAGGAGAATGACAAGGAGTTCCGTGGGGCGAATGTGAGAACCCTAATAAATTATGATTTCATTCCGTTAAAAGAGAATCCATTGGAAGAAAATAAAAATAAAAATTGGTATCGGTTTTCCTTGCCTGCTTCTCATCAGATATCCCGCACTCAGTGCTCTTCAATCTTCTTCAAATCCTTCATGTTTGTCGTGTCCACCCTGCATCCAGAATAAGAGTGGCAAAGAAAGTTAACCTTAAGCTTAAAGTTTTACATGAGAGTTTTTTTTTTCTATAAAAAAAAGGAAGAATGACAGCCTACGAATGACTGCCCTGACAGAATAATTGATTCCTGCAAATTGGAGGATATGCCGGCTAGAAGTTCGGCACTGCCGACATTTAACGTGTCATCGATCTGCCCCTATCTTTTGAGGTTACATTTTTTTTGACATCTACTCAAGATTCCTGCATCTAACCGAGATAAGTAACCTGCGACTGTATTTAAGGAAAAGACGGTCACATCTTTTCTGGGCCATTAATCACTGATTAGATGTGAAAGTTTGGAGGATATTAGAATCACGGCCATGTACTTTTATTGCTACTATATATGAGTATGCCTATACGAATTATGAAATCCCAAGGGACCACTACGAATCGATTGAGAATTGAGAGATATTTGGACTTAGAAAAGTAACCAAGGGGGCATGATCTCCATCTCTAGATTTGATTTTAATGCTACTGTAAGAACAGAGAAACACGTCAACCAAGGCATTTTAATGCTACAGTAAATGCGATGGTCATGTTGACATAACAGTGAAGATGCAAAACTTGAGCTTTTTATGCTAGGCCGTAAAAGCTGATATTAACTTGAACATGACCAACTCTTGCAAGCAAGAACAATATAAGGCGCAGCAAATTTTGCAACGTGAAAATCATCATGCATTACGACAGAGTAATTTGTTTGAAAAGTTCAAGCAACTTTACAATATTTAGTGGAAGCGACAGCTATGGCCAAAAGGACTTCCTATGGTAGCTTACAAAATAATTGCTATTTCTATCTTAAAAATTATCCCAAATTGCAATGACACATACAGATTAGAAAAATTAATATATAAATGATGTTAAACACCGTTAAATGCAGACAACATTACATATAACAGCCACTACAACTATAATATTATGACATTATTATGGTTTTAAGCATCTCAAATACTTGTTTGTACTTTGTTGAGAATTAGTTGGACAATTTATAGCCTCAAAACCTTCACTCGCTCACTCGATGCTCGAGTGATAAATCACATAAGTGATACGTGCACACGTATGCGCTGTGCGGCACGTGCGCGCGCGCGCGCGTGTGTGTGAGAGAGAGAGAGACCGAACGAGCGGGTTTCCACGAATGGCTAGCACCATGCATGAACAAGTTTATAGAATTTAATCTTCTGTTTTTATATTTTATTCAATTTCACTGGTGGTCACAAACAATTATGAATATTTGCAAAAAAGTACAGAACATATTCATGCCCGCGAACCTCATGGAGACAAGTTAAAAGTGATTAGCAGAGTTCTTTTTTTAAGAAAAGAACTCTCAGCCAAAGGGTGGGTGTGGCTAAATGTTGAGAAGTTGAATGTCCATGGCGCCTAGATATTTGTAGAGGGTGAAAGTTACCAGTGGATGGGTCAGACATCATGTTGTATTCTTGTTCAAGTTTCCATGAAAACCTTTTGACTTTAAGAAAGTTTGCTCAGGTCTACAAGATAACCTGCTCAGTTATTGGTATGGTTGCTGTGCTGCACACGGTATTAAATTATGATTCCTCAAAACACCATGAGAATGCGATGCATAAATAGGCATAACGCATTATACGTGCAACTGTGTAACATTCGTCAAGAATCCACTGTTGATAGGACTATGACAGAAGTTAAAAAGAAGAGACCATAAGAAAATAAAGCATGATATACAAACATTATGTTGTATTGAGGCATGTCGTGGCATAGTCAAGCTGGGAAAGAGAGGAACATTTTGTAGGCAAAATGAATTTATCAAAATTCTAATACAAAGAGAGCATGCCAAAAACATTAAGAGCCTCTTTGAATGTTCTTGCAGAATTAACTAAAATTTCTGTAGAATTCATGAATTGGACTATCCATTTAAGCATAGTCCTGTATCAACTAAACTCCACCCAACCCAAATCGTATGGAAAAAAAAAAAAAACTCCATAGATATTTTTCCTTCCTGCAGCTCAAAGCTAGTATCTGGGCTGAGTGTGGATAGGCACTTAGAAAATCTAAGCTTGATGGACCAATCGATCCGATTCCTATAGAATTTTCAGCCCAATCATACAGAAATATCCAAACAGATCCTAAGCATGACCTTGTATTAACCAAGCATTATACAACCCTAAGCATGATCTTATATCAACCAAACACTACACAATCCAAATCCTGTGAGAAGAAAAAAAAAACCTCCATAAGCTTTTTCTTCTTGCAGCACAAAAACTAAGATCTGAGCTGGATATGGAACAGACTATTAGAAAATGCAACCTGGATAGGCCAACAGGCTCGATTCCTATAGGATTTTCAACCCAATCCTATACGATATCCAAACAGACCCTAATTACTCTAGAATTACAAAATAGGGAGATCTGGTTCACATAGGCGCGCTTGGTCATTTTGGGGCCGGATTCTCTGGTTTGTAACTTTGTGGGAGTGAAAAGGAGCCCGCACATCTCTGTCATAAGTTTAGACATGATTGAAAGTCAAGACCATCTATGCTTCTATGCCGCCTTATGCTCCTCTGACATGCTTATGCTTTATAAAAGCTTGTGAACAAGATTAATAGCATATGGGTTAAAGAAGATGATGTGACGCCTCCTTCAGATCTGGCTTTTGTCAGAATTGTAGCTATGGTAACAATTCCTTTATTTGAAGGAGAAATAAAAGTCTTACAAGTACCAAAGCAAGTGTGAATGGATACCTTTAGTTCTTAATATTAATACTCAACCTCGTAGAAGATCTAAGTTACGTAATTAAGATGCACTGCCAATACAGTTCCTAGTTCTGTCAACAGTAACACCTTTTTTCTTGATGGCCATTCATGTTTCTCATGGATTTGCCTTCCCATAATAAAAATGCCAGCATGTTACAAAATTAAACAGCTGCAGAATTTTAGGATTTGATACTACACTATAGCATAAAAGGTCATACGGTGTTAGAACTTTTTTTTTTTTTGCGCTAAAGCAGATAATTCATACAATACGTGTACGAATGCACCCAATAAAATTAGAAAATAGAATATCGTGGAGCTTCCGAGGCAGCTCTCCATCTCCAGCCCACAAGGTGCTACCGGCATGGCTAGCTACATAGGCAACCAACCAGTCCATAACCTCGTTAGCTTCTCTAAATACATACTTGGCCTGGACGGCCCTAACATCCTTCATCATCATTTAGATGTCTTGAAGCAAGGGATGATCACAGTCGGCATCCCTCGGATCCCCCTGGATCCAATTGATGACCGTGGCCGAGTCATCCTCCAGGATGACTAAACTGGCTGGTAGCACTCGTCCAGCATGTTGAAGGCCCGCCCAGACAGCTCTCAGCTCCGCACCGAAGACCGTGACGTCGAATAACTGACAGCCGCCCGCTACCATCATCCTGCAATTCGAGTCCTTGATGACGAAACCCACACCTTTTCTCGTGCCTCCACCAAAACAGACCCATCAAAGTTGACCTTAAGGAAGTTTGGGGGTGGGAGCTCCCAAGTGCTGCTTGGGCAGAATGGAAACTCCAGATATTCCAAGCTGTCAAAAGCCCTTTTGAGAAAGAAACATGACTAATCTCCGCTGCCTACGCCCGGGCGTTCTCCGCTACGAGCCTCAGCGACATGCTGTGCTCACCAAAGGTTCGAGCATTTCTTGCCAGCCAGATCTGGTATGTTGTGCAAGTCGCTCTAACAGCCTCCTGGCATGTCAGTAGATTGCCCGACCATCGACGGATAGTCCGTAAGAATTGGTCCCTTTGACTCCAAGCCTCCCATAGAATCTCTACCAATTGCCAAGTCACCCTCGCCCATGCGCATTGAAACAACGCATGGTCCACCATCTTGTTGACACCGCGCACCCCGCACTCTGAGGAAATCCTCAAACCTCGTCCGCTGAGTATTGCTCTCGTCAGAAGCCGATCGCAGACCATCTTCCATAAGAACAGTGCTATCCTCGGGTGAAGGCCTAAGCGCCAGATCCAAGCACACTCCGACCCTGGCTCATGCTCCCACCCGAGGACACGGGAGAGATCTCCCACCCTGACGCCGGTCCTACATGAGATGCTCCAAACCTGAATATCTGGTCTCGCACACCCCGGTACTGGAAGAAACCGGACCCTCTCAGCAAGATGCACCCTGAAAAATTGACCCAACCTGGCATCATCCCATGCTGCCCCGCCCCCCCCCCCCAATCCCTCCACTACCTCGACATTAACTGTAGTCGGCCAGAGCCTCAATGGAAGGGTATCCACCCACGGGTCGCCGGCCACATTGATGCTCCTCCCATCACCTATTAGCCATCAAGTATTTGCCGAAATAGTTGGCAGATACCTCGTGATCTCTCGCTACACGAAGGAGCGTCTGCGCTCACTCCAAGCCACCCCCTCAGAGCCCACCAACTTATCTTTTCTTAAAAAAACATGTTTTTTAATACTATATGAACATGGCATGTGACATTAACGGTAGATGTTTGCCCCCACTTTTTTTTTGAAGTCTATTGTCGAAGGCCTTATTGCACAATCTTCCATATATTGAGCGTATTTTACTTCATAAGAAAATATTACACATCGACCTGCCTAGCATTATGTTAAAACAATCCACAGACTCATCTTATGTTTTATGTATGTTTCATGGACTTTTGGAGATGTTTATGTTCTCACCGCACAACATTAATTTAATTGTAATACCCCCCCACCCCCCCCACAAAAAAAAAAAAAAACAAAAAAAAAATGTGTGGATTGATGGGCTAGCCCGAAGAAGCCGGGCCCATCTATCAAATACGATCGTGCCCTAGGCACGATCGTGGAAGGGGAAAGCAAAGAGGGCATTAGAGGGGGGCGGCAGCGTCCGGCGTGAGGTCGATCGCCGGAGGAGACGAGCACCGGAGAGGAGATCCGGCAGGCCGCAAAGCGACCTCTTCCCTTCGTGAAGACTCCTCACAAATCGGGCGAAGAAGCTTGGGGATCCGAAGGTCTTCCTCCTCCGATTTCCCGCCAGAAAGGCTGTCGGAGCACCCCCACCAGACCATAGGTAAGCACGGTGCTTTCCTTGTGATTTATTTTCTGGATTTGGGGCGGCATGGGTGGATTGGCCGGTGAGATCGTCGGAGAAGGATCCGAAACAGGGGTACCCTGTTTCGGCTTCTCTTTTCAGATCTTGTCGCTGGCCGCCGGCCGCCGGGATTGGCCGAGGTCCATGGCGGTGGGGTGGTCGGGATAGAGGAGATTTGGAGTAGGGTTCTAGGGCTTTGATTGGAGATGGGGGATGGCGGATCCGAGGCCTTCCTCCTCGTGATCCCGTCCCTTCCTCCTCTCCCTCCGCGTGGGTTGGCCACCGGCGACGACGACAGCGGTCGAGGGGAAGGCAGCTTGGGTTGCCGTCGGGTGTGGGGGGAGAGAGGCTGAGCCACCACCTCGGTGGTTCATCTGTTGATGATGGAGGGGAGGGAAGAAAGAAAGAAAGAAAGAAGAAGAAGAAAAAAAAAAAGGGACCCCTTTGCGGAAAGAAAGAAAGAAGAAGAAGAAGAAAAAAAAAGGGACCCCTTTGCGGGTTCATGGGAGGAAGAAGAAGAGGAGACCTCTTCTTCCCCCTTTCTCTTGGCCGGCCACCATCACCGGCGACTGCAAAAGTGGCGGCCGGCGATGGTTCGACCAGTGGGGGCCGAGGTGTGTCGGGATGGGGAAAGTAAAGGCGCAGCCACTATGGCTGCTGCCTTGGACTAAGAGGTGGGGGATGGGAGACATATTCCCATCCGTGAAGAGAGAAGGATCCTTTTTCCTTCTCTCTCATCCATCCCTTCTTTTGGTCTCTTCACCGGGACCGATCATCGTCGCGGCGTGGCGGCGGCTACGACTGGCGACGACATAGGCCGGTAGTACAAGTTGGGAGTCGGGCCACCCCGACTGCCCTAGATTTGGAGGAATTGAGATGTTTGGGGACCTAGTGATAGGCTCCATAGTAGATGCGAATTATGATTTAGAAAATTTAAATATTAAATAATTTAGTTTGTGATTTATAATTGATGTTGTAGGAGAAGAGTCAGCGGAGCCAGCAGATTTTGATCAGGGGACTCAGCACCCCAGCGCGTAG